>NC_090921.1:1304116390-1304419420 GCF_040938575.1 Ambystoma mexicanum | reverse complement strand
GCCTGGGACGGGATCACTTCAGATCAGTGGGTACTAAAGACTGTTGCGCACGGGTATTGTATCAAGTTTCTTCGACCACCATGCTGCTACCCACCAAGAAGCAGACACCTGTCGCCAGAACACCTTTGCATCCTGCTGGAAGAAGTTCAGGTCCTGCTGGAAAAGGCTGCCATCGAAGTCGTCCCCCTTCTCCAGGAAAGCAAGGGTATTTATTCAGTGTCCATAAACCCTGCTGGTAAAATTTCATTCAAAGTAATGGGCTAATCCTGTCTCAGCCAGGTCTTTGTTAATGCTAACAACTGCAAAACAACTTCCAATAGTAATTCATTAATCTTCAGGCTGTGTTTAACCTCTGAGCTAACATTTAAAAGACTCATCTCAACCAAGCCAGAAGACGCAGTCGGGTATCTATTATCCTAGGCAGAGGTAGAATGTGTAGGGGCTAGCAGCTCCCCAGCCTCTTGTTCCTGTACATACATATTGTCCATGAGCAAGAAAAAACATTTAGGTCACAGCATATTGGTCAGTATGGGGGCATGTATAAGCTTACTGGCTCAAATGGGCACATAATAGACCAAAACCCTTTGATAAATGCCTGGGCTAATCACCCTGGGAGTTAGCACATGATCACAATGAAGCCCTAAACCTATAAGGCAGCTCTGAACACCAATAGGCTAGTCTTCATAAGTCCAATCCCTATCTAGTCTGAGTCTGTAAGAGTCCCACAATGTTCTGATGGAGTCTGGTAGTGTTCCCTGAAGACACCGTCATTGGTGCCAGCTGCATTTCTTAGTCAAAAAGGTTTGCACTCCTCTCCTGGGCCCGACCAGAATCGTCTCTGCACCCGCAGCTCATGGGCATCTTCTACTAGATCTACTGCTAATAAAACCTACCTCCAGAAACTCCCAGTTGACTTGCTCTAGTCACTTTGGAAAACAGAGTCAGGAGGGTGAGTACTCTCAATATAATCAGCTGCCGTTGTCTCCCCTGTAATAAACCTTAGGATAAACTTTGGTTTATTCCATTCCATATTTTTTGAACATTTGTTCTAAAAAGTTGTTCTAAAGGATAGGAAAATAATGTTACTTACCTGTAATATTGTTCACACGTCTTCAGGAAAACCTTTCACCACTACAAGAACTCTTCCCACATTGGTCCCCTCTTCTGGAAGCTTTGTGACTTTTGGGTAGAATGCCCCATTCAACATATGGATTGGACTCATAAAGTTAGGGAATTATTCTTGTGAACTGGTTTTCCTTACTGTATCACTACTTACCTGCATTGTGTTTAGTAAGTACCTGCATTGTGTTGAGCAAGTAATTATATGCATTTTTACAAACCAAAGGTGACTATGTTTGGTAACTGAGTGTTGTGCGATAATACTACCTGCTTATTTCATTTTTATAGTGTGTTTTGGATCTACAATAGTCATTTTGTAGCTGCCTGTGTAAGTGGAATTATTGTGTGCTTCACTGAATGGACTCATTGTGGGCCCCTCACCACACTCCGTCCTTAGACTAGGTCTTGACCACTCTCCATATTTATCTTGATTGGGTTTGGCTAACCTCTGAGTTCCCCTGTTCACTATAACTAGGGTGGCCTTCTGGAATCTGTCCACCTGCCATATTTTAGAAATCCATCTTAGCAAGCAGCAATTTAAGAGCACTAATGGATTGTAGAAATTTGACCTACAGATTTAAGTCAAGTTGTCGGCATTTGGAAGAGTAACTACCACCACTATAGGTCAAGAGGACTTAACGTAGAAGTACTGACCTAGGTACCACCGACCTTGTCCAGCCCCTGACAGCACTAAGGTACACAGGACTTTGTACCAAATGGGGCCAAGTGCAGTTCAAGTGATAGGAGCTATTTCGTCCGCTGCAAGTCCCACATGGGTAGGAACATCCCTAGTTGATCAAGAGTCTTTGGGGCAGACTTGTATTACTGTTGTGATAGTGTGCAGGATCACCATGTCTATGGCGTTCACTGATGGCTGTCTTCCGGATCCTTTGGAAACATTAAATGGCGGTGTAGCACCCTGGGTCAGTTCCACGATGGAGTAGACCCTCCTGCTCGCCTGTGGTGATGCAGGTCTTTCCTTAACCCTGCACAGAATCAGCAGGCTCACAGTGGTGCCGCGCTTACACCTCAAGTCCCAGGCAGGCTCTTCTGCTGAAGGTCAGCAGAGCGAAATTCCAGCATCACTGCAGAGCACTGAGGATGAGCACAAACTTATAAAGCACCCATGCTGGGTAGCACTTGCAGATATTGCATGAGAAAAGCAAAGCTACACAATGCTACGATGCAGGAATGTTGATGCAAGTCGAGCAGGACAGCTGACTGGTTAGTCCAACCAGTCAAAAAAAGAGAGGCTCCTTGTATAGGTCTCCACTGTCGATCAGAAGGTCAGTTTGCAATGCAGTGGAGTTATTTGAGCCAATGCTGGTTTTGACTGATTGTTTATTTATTATGAGCATATACACAAGTGTTTCAAAGCGCAACCATGCATGGGAGGGTAAGACATGGGGAAGACCAGGCATTGTCCATTCGGATTATGCAGGTGAACAGAAAGGAAGTGCATGGGAGGGACGGTGGGGCAATCGGGACAAGTGCGCCCAGTCCCATGAGAACATGGGTTAAGTGCAGAGAGATACCACTCTCATGGGTCGTAACTGAAGTGCAGTAGTGCTGCGGCAAGTGCAGGCAACTGGCGAGGAAACTTGGGACCTGTGAGATTCTGAGGTCACCGGGCAGCCAGTCAGCAAAACTGAGCAGAAGTAGAGGAGAGAGCGCAGAAGAGGAGATTAGCAAGGGAGGGGGAGAGAGAAGGAGTAGGTGAAGAGAAAAGTCTTGAGGAGTTTCCGGAATTTAAGGAGATACGGCTCAAGAAGGAGAGCGGCAGGGAGGCTGTTCCAGAGGTTCCTGCAACAGTCCTCTGGCGTGCCTCTGTTGTCAGATCCTTCAGATTCCAGTGATCGACTTGGTCCCTGGATCCAACTCCTCTTCTTAAATCCAGAATCGGTCTGGGCGTTACCCTCGCCATTCCAATAAGGCACTCTGCAACATTATAACTTGGAGGTAGCTGCCCAGTAATGGACAACCAGCCTCCCAGAATCTGCACAGAAAAACCTTTACCCATGGTGGAATGTGGATTGGGGCAGACAGCTCCTTCCCCACTTCCTTTAGGCAGGAATACACATATAGCCCTGCCTGGGCTTGCAAGTAGAAAGCCGGCGAAGGTGTATGAAGGAGGCCCCTCCCCACCGGGAAAGGTAGAAAGATGACCAACGAAGGCCATGCCATCTTGAACAGGACTTTGAAACATGCAGAGAAGCCCTTTATTAAGTATATGGTACTAAACATATTATCAAAGGTGAAAAGGCAGCACGCCATGTTGCATTCGTAAACCATGGTAAAATAGCAACTGCACCCTCCTATAAAGATGAGCATGGAAACAAAAAGCTTTTTTAAGATAAGAGGGAACACCTAGTGCTCCCACAGTACTCGATGTAAGGTTGTATGTGCTGCACATGAAAAATGCACATATTACAAAAGGGCTGACAGCCCCTGAAATAGTAGGCCCATGGGATATACTGTGCACCCAAAACTACATGAGTGTGGAGATCGGCCCCTAATCGCCTTAACCAAAGGCAGGCCCTCCACTGGAGAAGCGAGTGCTCGTTTGTACATAAAGCAAGTTTATTGTACAATCGTCCGGGGAGGAGCTAGATGACGCTGTAGAGTCAAACTACGAACCACATAAATTGACACAGTATATAAATGTTTGCAACAGTTAAAACACTCCCATTTATTTTATTATATTCCACCCTCCACATGTAATTGGACAAGACCTATACAAAAGAAATCCAATATTTCTCCAATTCTCCTGTTCTCATTGGTTGCAGTTATCTTAACTACCATCTTCAGATCATATTCATAGCACACCCCTTTTTGGATCTGTCTGTGGCAGGTCATGACATCATCACAAAGTTACACATTCACATACAAACATAATTCATCACAAGTCCCAGCTGGCCTTGGACCTTTTAACCCTAAATGTAATTGCACATGGTTTGTACGAATACTTCAAACGTCATGAGAATAAACAGGTCTTCTTTGAACTTATGATATAATCATCTCACCCACCCAGACTTTACTGGTGTCTCCGGGAACATTCTGATATATACGACTACCATTTCAGCACGCATGGCACATCCTGAGAAAACCATCAAAACCCATGAGTATTGGTCACTCTAGCCTCAAGCGTCACTTCAGCCACGTTTATTGTTGGTCAGATGCAAATGGCCGGATCCCTCTGCAAGCTCCCATGCACTTAAAAACATTACATCTGCCTTCTGCGGAACTGCCAGGCCATAAAAACCCAGGATGGTTTGTAAGCTGACCATCTGCTACGGTCGTAGTTATTCATTACCTCTTGTCTGGCCTCTGAAACCCTGCAAAACCAGTTGTTACCAGACGCTCAGAATTCACCTCGCAAACTCCTGGCTGCAGAGTTTAATCCATTTATTTAAAAAGAAAAAGCCCACTACATGTAGATTTATAAATTCCATGTGCATGTAGATCAGTGTGCATGTATGTTTAAGAACTACAGTCTATACTTTTCAGTGGTTTTCTTCATGACAGATCTTCCTTCCTCCCTTGCGCATTATGAAACTCCTCACCGCCCTTCCAGGCACTTTCGTAGCACACCATATCTGGATTGTGTTTATATTTCATTTGGAGATTTGGGTATTTATCTTGCTACGCGCGTGCAAATCTAATATGCCTCAGCTTGAACACAAATTAACACTTGAAGTAACACGTGTACAGGCTCGTTATAAATGACGTATAGCATACATCCCATTCACATTTATCTACACTGGATACATATAAAATTGTAGCATTGCCCCAATTTCACCACACCCCCAGTCACAAATATGGCATGCACAATGTGAACCCCGCATCTATCATTGGGACCTTTCCTGACCACCCCTGCAAGAGCGGAGGGAAGGACCTGGCAACTCTTCCATTAAGAAGAGGTGTGTGACCATAAGACACATAGATGCCTTTGTACTGAAAGAGGCCTCGGGGCACTACTGGTCATCCAAAAATGTGATGACCCAATGTTCCAGAACATAAAGGAATACAAGAAGGGAGTGAGGTTGTGAATCGGCCATTACCACAACAGAGATGCACCTGGAATACTGAGTGCTCCCATGGCGGTAAGGGGCAAAGGAGTGCAAGGTAAGTGGGTGGAGGATTTGGAAATTGGGCTTGGGGGTGTGAAGACATCATGAAGCAAGACACAGACAACAGATTCACAAATTCAAACAAACACACTTTATTTAACTTCAATGTCAGGATGGATCAAGGCCTAACTTGCCCTAAGGTAGAATTGTCCTACCTAAAGAAACTAAGAACAGTCCGGGTCAAATAGTTCAACTTAATAGTCTGTATCCATAACCTATACATGCCCTCACAACTAAAGCTAAACAATGGGCATGGATATCGGCAATAAAAGAAAAAGTAGTGTTCCAACCAAGGTTCTGAGCTTCTTCCATCTCCTGGTTTACTTTCAGCTCCCCTTTCCAGGTTCAAAATAGTTCCACAAACCTCTCTGGGTGCCCTTCCAGAGGTTCAAGATGGAAAGTTCAAACAAAACAATTCTCAAAGGATTGGAATCCTCCCGAACCCCCTTATCAAGGGTAGTTTTTCTGGTTGACCCATGCAAAGTTTACACTCTTGATTCCTCCATTCATTTGCTTTCCATGTAGGGCCCTCGGTCTAGGTGCAGTTAACGGACCACACGGTTCACCCTCAACAGGTCACGCAACCATTGCCCCTTTTCATCGGCTTTTGCAACAATTGTGCAATGTGTTCTGTTGACATTGAAAAGTGCCTTTGTATCAGAAATATCCTCTTTCAAACCTTTATCAGGGTTAGTTTGCTCACCATTCACTTAGTTATGCTGTTGATACTTGTTTCTCTTCCCACACCCTTCTTGGGATTTGACTTGCTTTGCCAACACTTGTATTTCACTCAACTTGCTTTGTGGTATTTGCCACCTGCACCACGTTGCTTTTGTCCCATTCAAAACATTCTCTTTGTTTGCTTTATCTCGGTGCGGCATTCAGAAATGCTTACTCAATCATACTTTCATATCGCTTTAATTCTGCACTGTATTCAATAATGCTTTCAGTTTGTTTGGTGTTCAAAAGGATGCATTTGGAACTCAAACGTGTTACTCGCTCACTTTGCTATTCAGGATTCCAAGAATTCTCCCTTGTGTAACTCAAGGTTCTCTCTTGCACTTAAGCTTCATTCGATTTCGGGTCTCTAAGACCTATCCGCAGTCTTTCTGTATGTTCCCTTCATGTATTCGACTCTTTAGCATAGAGCTCTGCCCCTTCTTGTCAGAGGCGTACTTGCACACGTTGTGTAGCAGATGAATTCTTCTAGCTAATGTACCTGACTGGTTAATGTTAATTAGCAAAAAGATAGCATACCAGGAGCGATGAGCGGAAGCAAACAATGGAGGCAGATGGCAGGAGGCGGCACAGGATACAGGATACATAGGCTGTCGTTGGTCAAGACTGCAAGGGAAACGAGGATTACCACAAGGCAGTCTGAATAAACTATGGCAATTCGTTATAAAGGATAATCCACTAACCTTGACTCCTCAACTACAAGGGACTTGGTACTGTTAATGACAGAGGCCGTCACCTGAAGTATCCTGCAACAACAAGTTGTTAGGCATAAATACACCTAAGATGAGTAAGACCACCTGACTGGATTTACAAAATAAGGAGGACTTACCATATGAGATTCTGACTGTAGGCAAGCAGGCAAGCTGGTATGTCTCGGGGCACAGGAAGAGACAGTCAGGGAATTGGCAAGATGACAGTTAGAGCCAATGGAAACAGCTGGAGTCCACAACCATCTGACCCCGATGGCACAAGGACACCTAAAAAGGGTACAACAGAAGTCTCTAGTCAGAGTACCCTTTAAGTCCCAGCACCTACTCCCGACGACACAAGGACGCCTAGAAAAGGGCACACCAAAAGTCTCCAGAGATGCAAGATAACACGTAGGCAAAGTTTCAAACAACAAATCCAAAAAGTGCGGCGGCACGAGCAGGTAAAGTTCCTTTCCAGAGTCAAGACAGGAGGGCAGGCTGCGGCGAGACCAAACGTGAGCAGAGCGAGTTCAGAGGGCAGTCCGAGTCCGTTAACTAGGCAGGCTGAAGCAGGTACCGAAGGCACAGGAAGTCCATAGGCAAGCCGGGTCGGAGTACCAGAAGATCCAGAAGGCAAGAAGGGGAATGGGAGGAAGGGAAGGAAACTTGGAAAAGGGATGGAAAAAACAAGGACACAAGATGCATAAATGCCACTGATGCGGGAATCGGAAGCACCGGAAAAAGCGGGTAGGAGGTTCCTTTAAAGAAATCACATGACAACCATGCGCCTTAGCGCCGCAGGAGGAGGGACCTGGACAAATTCATCGGACGCCAACGTTGCCATACCCACTTCAAGGCACCTGGCAATAGATTCCTTAAAGGGCCAGCTGCACGTTGTCTGTAGTGCAAACGAAGCATGAGAGACAAGCGTTTAGGTTGTGCATGGCGCTTCCTGGTCTTCACTGCAGCGGTATCCGATACCTGACACTTCTAGACAACCCGTTATCCCCATTGGTTTCTGGCAGGCTCACCGGTCTTTTCAGCGTTGCTTTATCGGCACTCGACCCTCCTCTTAATGCAGTGTCTGCTGCTTGGTCACTTGAGAGATCCAGCTGACTCTCCCACCAGTTACACATCTTTGTGTTCCCTTGCCAGCCTTCTCTCTGCGGGTGGAGCAACGCTCTCTGGGCAGGTGAGCAGCCTGATCCTCCGAAGCGGTTGCTTCACTTCCGGTCCTCTTGCAGCCCCTTCTTCTCTGGCCTGCCGTCTGCTCCCTCTCTCCACTCTGCCTCGCCAAGTGTCACAGCCTCCAGGTTGCAATGTGGTTCCCTTCACGCAGCTCGCCAGTGCTCCTGCTTCCTGCAAGCGGGTTTCTCTGTTCTTCCTCCTTGGACTGCCTGTGCTCTTATATTTGAGGATTAAGTTACCTCCGGTGTGGGTCATTTAGGCCAATTGCTTGACCATAGTTAAAGAGACATGCCTGATCTTTACAATACTGTCCAGGCCTCTTCCTCGTCTCAGTACTAGAGTGGTGTAATTACCTACCAGTGTTCATCACTCTTAGTTGCCACTTCCTCCTCCCAGTACAATAGTGTGTTAAATGATGGAAAATGTGGGGAAATGTGTTACAATAGTCCATAAAGGCCGGGGGAGGGAGGTGTTAGGCTGGTCTTCATAATGTAAAAGGGGGCTACCATGTCTCGCCTGTGGATAATCCTCTCCCTAATCCCCAAGGACCCACCACCCAAGTGATCCTCCCTCGCTTCTCCGCCCCCATGGTCATTATCCAAAAGCGATGGCCTTTCCCTGGCCACCTGAGAAGAGGATCCAAGGGGAGTAGGTGTAAGGATACCCTTGGGTTTCTCACAGGGGAAGGAGGTGAAAGGGAGAGCAGGGTTTCACTTACCTGATTTGCAGTCGGGTAGATGGCGGCCTCCCGCTTCCGAGGAGGCTCAGAGCGGGGGGTTTTGCCATGAGGTAAAGACCCTGTTCCGAGCCACCTGATTTGCTGCAAGGCTGCCAGCCCCCTCTTCTCTGACCCACGCCGGGTGCTAATCTATCTTTGATTATTTTGAAAATAACTTTGATGGAGAAGTAGGCCTAAAGGTGAGGAACTCTGAGCAGCTAGAGTGTACATTATGCTTCTTTAGGCAGGATGCTGAGAGTGCTGTGAGTGATAAAGTGATGTGAAGTATATATCATGCATATTTGGCAGGCTACAGTGGCTGTTATTACCTGAGTGTGTCCTGAGGCATTCCATATTTTTTACCGTGCCCTACCGGTCTTTTCTCAGATGTCCAGATCGACCATATGAGTTTGCTGAAGCAGTTTGAGCATTTGGACCCGCAAAACCAACACACCTTTGAGGCCAGAGACCTGGAACTGCTTATTCAGACGGTGAGAGATGAATGCATTGGAATCTGTTATGTATTGTGAGGTGTTAATGCTGGAAGTTGGCTGCTGAATGCTTCTCCCTGTAATGCAACACCTGTAACATAGTGCTGCTGCCACACTCTATAGTATGCATAGTGTCCCTGCACAATTGAGCTTCTCACATTTGTGGAATTCACACTGGTTGCAATTTAGTAACATCACTCATGATGGCAGTAAGTTTAAGAATGCATTGGGGAAGAGTGTAGGCTGCTTTCAGAGGTATGTGTATTTAACCACAGTAGGGGGTGTCCAGAGCTGGGAGGAAGTTGAGGCTGATGTTACTGTGGAGCCAGTAAGCGCAACATATTTAGAGTGGCGCTGTTTGCATGCAGTAGATTCAGGAATTTTTGGAGCCCGAGTACTGCAGCAGGGTCATGTACCCGACCCTGTCAAAAGGGTATGGGGCCCCATCTCACCATTGTGTGGGAGGCCTACTAGGGTTTTCACCAGAGCCTGTTCTACCCACAGGTTGGGTGTGGGAGTTGGGATTGTTCCTGTCTGTCCCTTCTACCTGTGCCTGCATAACTGAACAGAGTACCACCTTTCCTTGCCCCATACCTGCACTGCAAAATGCTAGTTAGTTTTTCTATTTGTCCTATAGTACTACATTCCTCCGAATGCTTGGCGGTGAAGGTCAGAGAGAGCAGCCTGACCAAGAAAGACAGTGAGGAGCTGCAAAGCCATCCGCGCAATGTTAGGAAAGCACATTTTCACAAAGAGAAAGTTTCTCTTTGGCAACTTTCCCTCCATAGTTTCTAATCTTTTTGATTTGTTTTAGAACCTGTTCTGACTTTTTGAGTGGAAGTAAAGCCTTCAGCTTCACTTCTCCTGCCTTTTGCTTATTTGTTATGGGGAAACTGATCAGTCATTGAAACTATCAGTACTGGGAAACTGTTTCCATTTTAAATTTTTGTTTGTGCACATCATATTACAATGCAGTGCAATGGGGATACCTTTGTATCTCCCTAGCTATTTACACTTTGGATTATTGGTTACTTTTTTGTGTTCCGTAAGAAAAGCTGGTAGCGGCAGATGCATTTTTACAATATTTGCATTATATTTTGCATGCACATTCGCATTTACCGGGTATGGCTATTAAATACAGCTAGTACCCTAAAATGGCCATGCCGCAAGACTTTTGCTTGTTCTTTGTTCATATTGTAGTTTGTCCTTCTTCCTGCCTTGCCAGGTCAGGAAACTCCTTGTAAGGTCATGCACTTGCCCGGGAAAGCTGCTTCTTTCATGGGCCAGTGATGCCTTTGTGTGTATGTGGCCCGGGAAGGGGGTGGGAGCTGTCCAGTCCCATTCCACATTTCATGGTGCCAGTCTCTGGGTGTGGGGCTTGAGTGAAACCAGTAATTGTCCCGGCTTGGACAACTACTGACTGTTTGGTGCAGATCCATGCCATTGGTGGACTTAGGTTTACCTCCAGCCTGAATTTTGGATAAGAGGACTCCTGCAGCCAATTCTTCTGATCAGCGTTGGAGCAAAGAATCTCCTGTAGACTAACAGCCGACTGAAGATCCAAAGGCAACTGTTCCTCTGTCTGGGCCGGTGAAGCCCTATTGGGACTACCTGATCTCTGAAGATTTGGAGCGGTGCTTCAGTCCTTGGACTAGTTGGACCAACTAGTCTCGACACCTTCTCGAGCATCCACTCGTCCTGAGCCTTTCGTAAGTATCCCTGAAACCCCAGTGGATTGACCAGCTCACTTGGGTTACCTCGCCAGAACCATCGCTGTTCCGCTGAACTTTTGTAGTCGCCAGCTTGTGGTACACATTGCTGTCCTGACGAATTTCGGCATCATGCGGTCTTGTCCTAGAGAGGCTTCTGCAACCACAACTGGAAGGATGCCTGACGTCGCCTCTGTGCGGAGGCTGTCGCTGGAACTCACCTCCTCCCCCCCCCCCCCCCCCCGTCCTGTGAAATGTCCTGAAGAGGCTTGCATCTGTGAATCTTGCATATCTTCAACACCAGGGGTTGCATCTTGCATCTGGACCTTACTGGAAGAATCCTTGAACTCACCACCGCTGGGCATCTCTCACTGGAACCAACAGCCGGAAATCTAACCTCCAGTGACCCCCCACCAGACACATCAAGCCATCTGTGAAAATCTGAGTTCCGGGGCAGGGGGTGGATAGTTAAACGTAGTGCATTTGTGCCCCCGAACTACATAGGATAACATTGAGAACAAGTTCCTTTGTCTCCTAATGCTCCATTCCACTGCCTTTTGGTCATTGAACCTGGGCAGTAACTCCTAAAATATAAAATACCATTTACTCACCTTGGTAATATTGTTGAAGAATATTTCATCACTCACCAGCACAGGTAAATTATAACTTACCTGCAAAGACTAATTCTGGTGAGAAGCATTGTGGTTCCTGTCACTTTTGGGCACACGGCCCCATTCTTCTTGGGGATTGGACTGCTTAATTTGGGGAAATCAATTGTGAATTAGTTCTGTCATATACTCCATTATTTACTTATTTCATGTTGAACAAATAATTCAGTTATGAACCTATGGTGAATGTATATATGTTTATTATTGTGTAGTGTGTGATAATAACACCTACTAGTTTATTTTTTCAGTGTGCAGAAGGCCTAGAATAAATATTTGTATGTATTCCTTATTGTGCGGGTTCATTGAGGGCCCCTTGCACTCTCCTGACAATAAACTTGATTAGGTTTTGGCTAACCTCTCAGAGTTCCCTGTTCAGTACTCCTAGGGTGGCCTCCTAAAATCTGCCCACCAGGCCAGATTCTTGAAATCCATCTTTACAGACTTGCGTATGAGAAGGGGCTGGGTCCTAACTACACCCCTTTGAGGTTGCTTACCTTTAACACCTCCTGTGGGGAAAGGAAAGCCAACTGGCCGAGGGAAACAGCTGAGGGAGAAAACCAATGGGGAAGAAGGAGGGTATGAATGGGCATAGGAGAGGTAAGCTGAGGAGGACCACCACCACCAAAGGACCAGGCAGAGGAAGGACGGTGCATGGAGG
Source organism: Ambystoma mexicanum (assembly GCF_040938575.1). Taxonomy (NCBI): domain Eukaryota; kingdom Metazoa; phylum Chordata; class Amphibia; order Caudata; family Ambystomatidae; genus Ambystoma; species Ambystoma mexicanum. Next base: position 1,304,407,312 of record NC_090921.1, on the reverse strand, counting down.
AGAATTTACGAAGGAGTGTACAAGGTGAGGTACTCGATAAAGGGGGAAATTGGTACTTCAGTGTGCATCTGAGGCTAATAGAGGGAGAGCAGAGGGTGACTGGAAAGTGAGTGAGTGAGTGAGTGAGGTGGTGTGGCTGGATTGTGGAGGAGTAGGGGAGAGTAGTATAAGTAGATGAGCGTAATATAAGTAGTATAGAGGAAGAGTAATAGTGGAGTGGACGGTAGGTGTAAGTAAAACATAGGAGGAATAGATGGGGGAGAGAGAGAGAGACAGACAGTGGGAGGATAGAAGGATGGAAGGGAGGAGCATAAAAGGGGAAGAGCAAGGATAGGACATCAGCAAGACCTGGGTTAGGTTCTACAAGTTGTTTCCAACTGATCATAGCTGCGCCATTCACTCAAAGGATACCCAGTGCCAATTATCTCAAGCACGTAGAAAATAATCCCTTCCCGGCCATATAGGAACATTGCAAAAATAATATAGTTTGGGAAGTACAATCATTTTTAGCAATGACAGCCGTCTGTGTAATGAGAGGAAGCCCAGCCCAGACCTTTAGTTTTGCAACAAGCACCTTTAAATACCCTTCATGATTATCAGAATATAGTGACTGCAGCGATCTGGAGACCATTATTCCAAGAGACTTAAATTGAGAGAGAACCCATCTAAAGCCCATCTGATCCCCTGTTGAAGTCGTGGGGTCGGTCAGGGGAAATAGTTCAGACTTAAGCCTATTGACCCTGTACCCAGAGTATCAGGGAAAACTCATGTACAGTGTCCATCATGGGGCCCAGATTAGTCTCTGGGTCCGTATATACAGGCTAGTATCGTCTGCATATAATGAGATCACTTGAGGCGGCCCTGTCATGAGAATACCCCTATATTGCTCTTATTCGTGTCACCAACAGCTCTATGCAGAGTGCAAAAGGTAGCAGGGAAAGTGGGCAACCCTGACGTGTCCACCTACCCAATTGCAGCCTCTGATATTTATTTTTATTTTACTCATTTGTAAAGCACACAGTAGCCCGAGGGCATTGTGGTGCAGTTACAGAAACCAGTTACATGTGTTCACAAATGAGTCAGCAAAACAGTCAGACAATGCAGAGTACAGGTGGATAAGTTGTGCAATTCGTGTTAAGTGACTTTCATGCTTAGGTTATTCGAACAGCCAAGTTTTGACGACCTTGTTGAATGCCCAGTAGGATGCTTCAGCTCTCAGGTTGGGAGGCAGGGAGTTCCACTGCTTCGCTGCCATCAAGGGAAAACTCACGCCGCCCTCTTTGGCACGTCTAACTTTGGGTAATAGTAATCGATGGGCATACAGTGTTCTTGTAGCTCTAGGAGAGCTAGGGTTGGGCCGTATTTGAGAGACACTTGTGTGTGATGGCCATTGTTTTGAATCGAACATGCTCTCTAATGGGCAGCCAGTGGGCTTTGCTCCTTGCTGCAGAGATGTGTTCCTTTTTGCTGAGGGCTGCTGCGAGTGTGTTATTTTGGATGAGTTGATGTTTTTGTAGGTTCTTCAATGATGTGCCGGCGCAGAGCACATTGCAGTAATCGAGCCTCGAGCCAATGACCGCTCTGGCGATGGTGAGGCAGCTGTCTGTGGACAGGAAGTTTTTGGGGGCATTCAGAAGTTCGGTAGCATAAGCAACAACGGATGCTTTGGAGTTGACGTGACGTGTCATAGAGAGGGTTGCGTCCGGATAAACCCCTAGGGTTTTGACTGAGGACGAGACGGGAATGCAAATGTTATCGATGTCAAAGGCTGTGTATTGGGAGGTTCGTTTTTTAAGTACCACCAGGGGGGCCGCCAGCAGGATTTCTGTCGTATCACCATTTAGGCAGAGGTGATTAACCGCCATCCAGGCCTGAATGGTGAAGTAAGCCATATTGAGGGTCTTGGAGTCGTCTTCATAGTTGCCCGTCAGAGGGAGAAGGACATGGGTATCATCAGCATAGTTTGTGTAGGCTATGCCACTGGAGTCCAAGCTGTCAAACAGTGTTCTTGTGAATATATTGTAAAATGTAGGGGAGATACAGGAGCCGTGTGGGACCCCGTGGGGAATGGGGGTGGGGACTGCACTTGTGTTCTCTGCAAACACTCTCATAACTCTACCCTCGAGGAATGAGGCAATCCATGAGGTAGTTTCCTGAGAGAAGTGGGCAGAGGAAGTGAGATGGTAGCCGAGGATTTTGTGATCCACTAGGTCGAAAGCAGCTGATGGGTCCAGAAGGAGGAGCATGGGAGGCTTGCCTCTGTCCCTGATCTCACCCATCTGTTTTTTAGTCAAGCAGCGCTGATTCAGTGCTGTGGCCGGGGGGAATCCGGATTGGCGTAGGCCTAGTATGTGGTTGGTTTCTAGGAACTGTTGGACCTGCAAGTAAGCAGCTGTGTCAATATATTGTCATTAGTGCGAATTCTAGCCGCAGGGCTAGAGTACAATAGACGTATGCAATTAGTGAAGTAATGACCAACCTGAAATCGTTGTACGACCTGAAACAGATACTTCCACGACATTCAATCAAAAGCTTTTTCAGCGTCCGGTGGGGCAGCAACTGCCTTAGCATGCGGGTTAATTTAAGACAGGATACATAACAGTTATCTTAAGATTCAGCGCAGTGGATCTTCTAGGTATGAATCTAGATTGGGCAGGATGTACTAGCAGGGCAATGTGGGGCAAAAGGCTAGTGGCCAGTATTTAAGCGAACACTTCAGCTTCCACATTAATTAAGAACAGTGTCCTATACGAAGTGACTTCATTTGGGCAGCTTATTAGGTTTTAACAATACTGCGATGACTGCTTCTCAGAGGGACATGGGTAATTCCCTAAGGTCTACCGACTCTTCCAATAGTTGAAGTAATATCAAGGCTTAAGTCAATTTAAATTTAAATTCCTTATATAATTCAACCCTGAGACCGTCCGACCCATGTGCTTTGCCAGATGCCAATTGTTAGCACAGTTTTTCTGAAGTCCAGCTAAGGACTTAGTAAAACCATTCAACTGAGACAGTACAAGACTCCACTCTTAGTATAAGGCTGCACCACCTGAGTCCATGGTAGCGTAGACCGAGCAGCCAGACTTATCTTAGGAGGGAGAGAGGGCTGTAGAATCAGTACAAATGAAATTGTGATAAATCTAGGGGCAAATAAGCACTAACACATTGTAGAAAATCACAATTATAAAAAACACAACACTATACTTGAAGGTACACAGACCCATGTATACACCTTATTTGAGATACCTAACACTAGTTCTAGGGAAGTCAAAACCTTTTCATACACATTCAGTATAGGTCACACCTATTCTTGGGGAGTAAAAACCAATGGTTACTTTCACAATTACGTTCAGTAATGCAAGGCCAGTAGGCCTACCAGTTGTACAGTACTCTACACACAAATCACATAATCAGTCAACTGGACAATATACCATTTGTGAATAGTGGTACACTTATTCCAGGTACAGTAAAAACCTAGAACTACTTTTGTGATAACACACGGACTAGGTGATTAAAACCTAAAGATGTAATATTCAATTACAGGTGCTTTGAGATCAGTGAACCACAGATATTGATATTTTATTTCTAATGCGCTCGTACACAAGTGTTTCAGAGCGAGGCAAGGGAGGGGAACAGGGGAGAACAAAACGACGATCTTACTAGGCCCAGTGACATTGAGAATGTGCAAGTGCATGGGAGAGGGGGAGGGGAAAAGTGCATGGAGAGGGAGAAGTCGATAGTGCGAAGCGAAGGAGATACAGATAAATAATAATAAATAAAATAAATACATAGTAAAGGCAACCCACAGTGGTAGTGCAGCCAGCAATTGGCAAGTGCTAGGTTTAAGCGAAGCGAAGGAGATACAGATAAATAATAATAAATAAAATAAATAAATAGTAAAGGCAACCCACAGTGGTAGTGCAGCCAGCAATTGGCAAGTGCTAGGTTTAAGGCAGCCGACAGTGTAGGTCTGATGAGTGCAGGAAGAAAAGGGGAAGGGGGCTGTATGGGTACAGATACAGACCCCAGTGCAAGGGGTGGCCCGGAGACAGTGCAGGAGGGTGGCAGGGTGAGCAGGTACCTGGGCTCGGAGGACAGGGTGGCCAGGTGCAGAGTGCCAATAGAGAACAGATCAGCAGGGGAGAGGGGGAGCGAAGGCAGAAGCAAAGAGGAAGGTCTTGAGGTGCTTCCGGAACCAGAGATGGTTCTCCTTAAGTTTTAGAGTGGCAGGGAGGCTGTTCCGGAGGACCCAACCGAAGACTGAGATCTACCCCCTGCTCATTTCTTGGAAAAATGACTGACCCTGAGGGAGTTGGAGGTAGAGGAGCAAAGAGCTCGAGTGGGGAGGTATTTGCTGAGGGATAGCTGAAGGTATTTTGGAGCCAGGCCCCAGAAAGCCTTGTGGATAATGCAGAGGGTTTTGAATTTAATCCTTGCATCCACTGGGAGCCAATGGAGAGATTTCAGAGCTGGAGAGATCCGATCCCAGGGCTTGAGGCCAAGGACAAGTCTTGCAGTCCTGTTCTGGATTAGTTGCAGAGGGCGGAGAGTAGAGGCAGGCAGATTTAGAAAGGGCTGTTACAGTAGTCCAGCCTAGAGAGAACCAGAGCTCTGGAGACCGAGAGCTTCTGGGGGAAGGAGAGGAAAGAGAGAATTCCTCTGAGGAGGTGCAGCTGGTAGTGTGACTTCTTAGAGACGTCAGAGATGTGAGGAGAGCAGGAAAGTGTGAAGTCGAAGATGACCCTGAGGTTTTTAGCCTCAAAGGTGGGAGCAGGAAGAGGGTCAAGAGAGGCCGGCCAGAGAGCGCCAGGAAAGGAGGGAGCAGGTGTGCCGATAAGGAGAATCTCGGTCTTACTGGCATTAAGGCAGAGATCATTGGCGGCGCACCACTCCTGGATGGCAGACAGACAGTCAGAGATGAGATGAGAGGAGAAGAGGTGGCGAAAGGGAGCCTGAAGATGAGTTGAGTGTCATCCGCATATCACTGAAAGTTGGGGCAGAGATCGGCAATACGGTGGGCAAGAAGTGCCAGGTATTGGTTGAACAGCCAGGGAGAGAGGTTAGACCTTCGGGGAACACCACAGGTAGAGATAGAGGAGAGGAAGGACCAAAGTTGGACCTGGGAGGGTCGCTCGGAGAGGAAGGAGGTCAGCCAAGCCAGGACCTGATCGGTGATGCCCAGGTTATCACAGAGACGGTTGAGCAGGATGGCATGGTTGACTGTGTCAAAGGCAGAAGAGAGATCAAGTAAGATGAGGACACAGTGGGTGTTGGAATCGAGGTTGGAGAGCAGGTCTTCACAGATGTTCAGGAGAGCAGTTTCCTTGCTTCTGGCAGCTCTGAAGCCAGACTGATGGTCATGGAGACAACCAACAGATTCAGTGTGAAGATTAGGCTGGGAGATGGCCAGCTTTTCCAGGCGTTTGCCCAGGAAAGGAGTGATGGAGATTGGACAATAGTTAGCCCGCAGGAAGGGTCGGCAGAGGGTTTTTTAAGAAGAGGGTGCACAAGGGAGTGCTTCACAGGGGAGGGGAAGACTCCAGTGGCAAAGGAGTGGTTGCAGAAATCAGCCAGAGCAGGAGCCAGTGTGTCAGTGTGGTCCTTAATGGTTTTGGAGGAACAGGGCTGAACCTGTTTTGACGACTTTCATAGATCGTACTTGTCTAGAAACCTTGTCTGATGAGAACAGAGGAAAGGCAAAGGAGGGAGAAGAGGTGGCCGCGGAAGGGCCAGAGGAAGAGCAGGGAGTAGAGAGAGGAGGGGGAGAGAAAGAGAGGGAGGAAAGAATGTCCTGACTTTTAGAGGTGAAATGAGAGGCCCGGCCCGTGCAGAGTGCCTGGGAGGGGACAGGAGAGGTAGAGACTGCAGCAGGATTGGCCGGCTCCTTGCAGATTTTAAAGAGTTCGGCCGAGTTGTTAGATGCTGCAGAGACGCAGGCTTGGATGTGGACCCTCTTTTTGGTGCGGACAGAGTGCCGGTATTGCCTTTGGAGTAGGTGGCAGGCCAGTTTGTCAGAGGATGTACTGGAAGCACGCCATTTCCTCTCAGCCACCCTGCACTTGTGTTTAAGGGTGACGAGGTCTGAGTCGTACCAAGAGTTGCACTTGGCTTTGGGCTTCAAGCGGATCTTGATGACGGGGGCAAGAACATAGAGAGTATCAGATATAGCAGAGTGGAGCATGGAAAGGGCTGTGTCAGGGTGTGAGTCAGCCAAGGGGGCAGGGAGAGGCGGAGGGGGGAGAAAGTGGCGGCGAAAGCCTCAACTGACACACGCTTCATGGGTCGGATAACCGAGAAGGTAAGTGGCAGTGCTGGAGTTGGCTTGGCTTGGCCTGGGGTGTAGAGAGGGTGAGATAGGAGGAAAGGAGAAAGTGATCACTCCAGGAGAGAGGAGTGGTGAGAGGGAATGAAAGGGGGAGGTCTGAAGAGATCATAACATCCAGTGTGTGCCCTGCAGAGTGAGTCGGGCCAGAGGCAAGAATCGAGAGTGAGAGTCGCAGAGGTCCAGAAAGAGTCCAGTGGCTGGACAGGAAGCATCCAGGTGGATGTTGAAGTCTCCAAGAAGGAGGAGTTGAGTGGTCGAGACCAGGAGGGAAGAGTAGAGGTCAGCCCAGTCGTAGAGGAAGGCCGAGATCTGACCAGGTGGCCGATAGATGGTAGTCACAGTAAGGGAATAACCAGGAGAGAGAGAGCCTGCAGACGAGGCATTCGAAAGAGGAGAGTAGGCCTGCCTAGGAATGACAGAGGCAGTGGGAGCACAGCGGATCTTGTAGCCATACGGGAGGAGAGTGTCAAAGCTTGTGACGGAGCTAGCGGTGAACCATGTCTTGGTGAGACCGAGGAATCGAGGTCAAGTTCTTCCGGGGGGGGTTGGCAGATGTCAGAGCGAGAGTTGAGAGTGGCAATATGGAGAAGGTTGCCGTTCTTAAAAGACTCCCGGGGAGGGGTACAAATCAGAGGTACGTCCTGCGGAGGTGTAGAAGAAGCCAGTGGGGGGGCAGAAGAGGAAGGAGGAGAGGGCAAGGTAGCCAAGGAGGACACAGCAGGGGGAGGCGAGGGAGCCGTGGGAGGGAGAGGGGGAACAGCAGGATAAAAAAGGAAATTGATGAGGCACAGGAAGCGCCTATCAAAGGGGAGGAGGTTGGCGCCTTAGACAAGACTGTAAACAGTAATGGTAACCTTAGAGGAGTGGAAGGAGGCCAGAAGGGCCTCCCACCGGGTGCCACCATTAATTGAAGAAGAAGAGAAAGGAGAGAGCACAGACCATATGTAGAGTCCATAGGTCTGGCAAACAACAATCTATAATAAGCACACATCAGCCTTTTTCCTTAGCTTGGTGGTAAAAAATGTGATGTGTATGTGAATGAAGTTTCAGTTAATGTTTCATTTTAATCCACATGTAATTTAATTGTTTGTCTGAAATGTGTTCCCTTGAAGAAATACTAGTCCAACAATGTATTACAAATTAATTCTCTCTTTTTTTGTTGTTGACCGAACTGCTTTTTGGAACACACCCAAACTCATTTGACATTTAGTCTTCTTTCAAGTGTATCTGGAACACTACATTTCCTGGCCAGAAAGATTTTTGAAATGCACCTTTGTTTTCTTTGTATAACAGTAAGATATGTAACTTTCCAACATCTCAGTAGTTTGTGGCCAAGAAAGTCCAAATGAACAACATGATGGCAGTATCTGGACCTAGTAGGAAAGGCTATTCCTGGCAGAAAATGATCATACGTGGGTATATCAGGTTTAACTTAGCATGATGGAAACGTGGGCATTTGAGGCTGTTTCTATCATGAATTGACTGTACCGTGCATACTATGAGATATACATCATGTACAGTGGCAAATGATGACACTTGGGCATGTTAGTTTGTACACACTGATAACTTTACCTAGTCTATGATATTGTACTTTTCATAAGATGATAGTTGTTGGGCACATGAAATACTAGCATATAAATTGCATTGCCTGAGAATGAGGCTATATTAGCATGTGATGGCCATGCCCCTTGCCTATCATGGCACTGGTTGGGGCAATGTTGCATATAACAGCAGCACTCAAGTTAATGTGTGATTAGTAATTGAAATATTTTTTTCTGCTTTAGTAACATTTTGTAAGTTTTGGTTCTCTTGATGCCATTGTGGTGGGTGGGGGGAGTCAAAGGTCATGCAACATTACTTTATGTGATGCCATCCGGTAGGAAAAGGATATGTAACATCACTTCCACTAGCCATGGAATTTTGATGAATTGACATTGATGCTGAAGGAATTAACCAATGAAGGGGGGATAAAAAGGGGCACAGGAAACATGAAGGTGTGGGTTGTTGGGGTGAGGTCAAGGATGGCGAAGGAGGACCCAAAGACCAAGCTGAGGAAGGACTGTGCAGAGGTTCATGGAGAAGGATTACTAATGCAGAGTGCAAGGTGAGGTATTGGTGGGTGGTAGAAGAGCAAATTACTTACTTCTGATGGATGTTCCTCCCAGCGATTGCTCATTTTCGATCTCCTGCTTTGCAGTCTCAAAAAATAAAATGCATAGCATGGGCACTGTGCGGCATCTGCATCAATGTCCCTCGACGGTTTCCATTCCTGCATGTGGACTTGACGTCGAGGATAGTATAAATGGCATGCACTGCGCCCCTTGGCCTCAGTTTCTTGTTTTTCCCTCTTTCTGCTCAGCCATCTTGAAGAGTTATGTAACCTGTGTGGGTGTTGAAAGAGAAGAAACAATTTGGTCACAGTCCGAGGGGTGGACTCGGAGGGTGATGAGGAATCCGTGGGAGGAACATCCATCAGAAATAACTTACGCAGGGTTTAGTCATTTGTTCTTCTAATTGATTGTGTCCTCTTACTGATTCCTCATCTTAGAAAGACTCCAAGAGCAATTTTGGAGAAGGAGGTGGGTTTTTTGTGAAATCTTAATTAGCGCATAATATTGTGCAAAACGGCTTTTCCAAAACGACCCTTCATGGTCAGACAGGGTGTCTACATTTGACAATGACAATGTATGGAGAGAGGACCCCGTTGTGACATTACACTGGTGCACCTCTTTGTAGAGCCAAAGTAGTTGTTCAATGAAATTCTGATACCATCTTGGGAAAGTAGGAGGGACAAACCGTCAAAACATTCTCCTAAAAAATACTGTAACTGGTGGTTTGCATGATAGGGCTTGTAGCTCAATAATGCTTGAAACAGAAGTGATGGCTATTAAAATGATGGTTTACCAGTTTAATAACCTGAGAGGACAAGATTGGAGTGGCTCAAAAGGTTCTACCATTAAAAAAAATAAAATGGAGGCCACCAGGGGGCGCACAGGCAATGGCAGCCTGAGCGTGCAGCTCCCACTGAGGCCGGGCTGATTTGGAGGATTGAGCCCCCCCCCCCCGAACCCACCCAGGCGAATTTAACGGGGCGACTCGGTGTTGTGACGTCGTGCCCCCTCCCCCACCTCCCCCTCCCCCCGGGCGCCCCAGGCTCGAAAGAGCGAACTTCGGGAGCCTCATTGTGCCTGAGGACGGGCCCCGACACACGCGAGCGGAGAAGGAAGACGAGGCCTGGGTGGCCGCGGCTCCAGAGGAGCGGAGATATTTCACAGAGGCCACGAGGAGACACCGGGCGCGCCGCTCCTCGACGGGCCCCCCGCACGAGGAGCGGCGCCCGGCGGACCGAGAGCACAGACCCCGAGCACGAGGCGAGCCCCCCCTCCCCCCTCCCCTGCCCGGGCTGGATCACACTGCCCGGAGGCCATAGGGGAGTAGGGGTTAGGGGGACTGGAGCAGTGGGGCCCCCACTTGTTGGGACGGGTCGTTCCTAGGCCCTGAACAGTCAAGGCGGGCCGCACCACAGAGGGCCCAGCATCCCGGCACAGGATCGGAGGTACCGATCCCAGCGGAAGTATAGGAGTGGAAGGCGCGAACAGGCCGCCTTCAGGAGTGGAGGGATCTTCCAATACTGGGTGAAGACTGCGAAGCGGAGTGACCAGACCCTCTGACCAGGAGGAGACCCGGTCACATCGGTCCATTCCCTCCCCCGCGGGAGACATTGAGGAAGGCAGCCACGGAGCCCTGCCCCCCCCCTGGGCCAGGCCGAACAGATCCAGTGGCCTGCTCTGTTGGGAACCCCGGCTGCCACGGGGAGACTGGAAGGGGTGTGAGGCCCCCGCCTGGCGACGGCGGGGCGTGTGCCCGCCCAACACAGTTACCCCCTCGTGGCTGCAGATTCACATTAGGGGCAGGTGGAGAGAGACCCGGCCCCGGTCTCCCCCTCCACCCCCTCTCTTCTTCGCTGCCCCCACCTGTGGGAGGACTACTGGCTGTCCCCGGAGGGGCCTACGGACCGCGGTGGTCCCGACGGAGGGGGACTCGGGGTGACCAGATGAACTGGCGGCAAACATTACAGGAATTTCGCTTTCAGGAGGCCGCGAGCAATAGCAAAGGCTTGACCCTTAGGAGCGAGATGGCCCAGCCAGAGGGCCCGGCGCCCTCCACAGCAGCAATGGAAAAGGGTTTTGCCTCGATCCTGCAGGAGATCAGGGACATGCGTTGAGATATTGCTCATTAACTCAAAAAAATGGATCAGAGGGTGGACAAGGTCGAGGACAAATTACTACAGGTGGAGACCAACCAATCCTCTGCCGTGTCCCACGAACTACAAACAGATATGCGGCTAGCAGCCCTGGAGAAACGAGACGAGGAGCGGGCCAGGCAGATGGACGATTTTGAAAATGGGGAGCGGAGGAACAGGGGTCCCAGAATCGGACGGTGAAACGGAGAGAGACATCACCTGCACAGTGAGAGACATCATCACCCTCCTGTTTGCGGAAGAGATGACGACGGAACTCACATTTGACAGAGTGCACAGGGCGGGGGGGCAGAGCAGGGGGCCCCCGTCGATCTGGGTCCGGTTCCACTACTACTCTGAGAAAACAAAAGTGCTGCCCAGAGAATGCCCAGGAGAAATCCCTGAGGGAGAAAATAGCTCAACTCCAGCCGGGGGGCCCTGCAGCAGGTCCCTTGGATCAAGATCAGCTCACCACTCTGACTGATTATAGGCTCCAGTTAAAAGATCTTCTCCTGTACAAAACGGAACGAAGTCTCCAACTGGTTAAGCAAAGATATTATGAAAAGGGGGATAAAGCGGATAGGATCCTTGTCTGGAGACTGAGGTAGGTACAGAGAGATAGGGTGGTAAAGACAGTAAGGAACAAAGAGGGGACCATGGGCCATGACACTACCCACATAGGAGAGGCCTTCCACAGATATTACGAGAAACTTTACTCATCAGAATACAACGGGCAGGACGAGGAGATAGAAGGGTTCCTGAACTCAATACAAATACTGGCCCTGACCGGGGAGATGGTGGCGGGGTTAGAGGGCCCGGTGACCGAGGACGAGGTGGAACATGCAATTAGCGGAATGAAGGTGGGCACTTCCCCGGGAGAGGACGGCTTCACAGTCTATTTTTATAAAAGTTTTCGTTCAACCCTAGCCCCACACTTAGTGAGGGTCTTCAATGCGGTACTAGAGGGGGTGGACCCTTCCGGACTCCATGATGGAGGCCATAATTGTTGTGCTGCCCAAGGAAGGTAAGGACCCCACGGAGTGCTCCTCCTACTGCCCGATATCCCTGCTAAACATCGATGTGAAGGTTCTTGCCAAGGTAATTGGCAGGCAGATGGAGAAGATACTACCGAAGTTGATCCACGGGGACCAGGTAGGGTTTATAAGGGGTAGGCAGGGCTCAGATAACATCCGTAAAACCATAGATTTGATCCACCACGCCCAGGAGTCGGACCTTGATGCGAGTGTCCTCTTCCCTGGACATCAGGGGATGGGTGGCTGCACTATATAGAGCTCCGAAAGCAAGGGTACAAGTAAATGGCAGGTTGTCGGATCCATTTCCCCTTTCAAGGGCACAAGACGGGGATGCCCACTGTCCCCCTTGATATATGTCCTTACAATGGAACCCCTGGCCATAGCAGTTAGATCACACCCGGACATCAAAGGGGTTAAGAGGGGCGAAGTGGAATTTAAGCTTTCCCTGTTTGCCGATGACATCTTGGCTTACCTGGTGGACCCCAGCTCCTCCCTCCCCCCCCCCCCCCCCCCCTTCCTGTCCCTAGTGGACACATTCGGGCACTTCTCTGGGCTGAAGATTAACACATCCACATCTGTTCTACTCCCCATGAGAACAAGGGACCCGGGCCTAGACCCCATGGGAACACTTCATGGGATAACAGTGGGAAAGGTCTCTATCCGTTACCTGGGCATCCTCCTCACTAGGGATCTATCCAAACTAGCCCCAACCAACTATGACCCCGTCTTGGCAGGAATTACAGCGGACCTCAGGAGGTGGGGCTCAATGATTTTGTCCTGGTATGGCCGCATGACAGCAGTGAAGATGAACATTCTGCCGCGTCTGCTGTATCTCTTCACCAACCAACATCCCCCACCACACTTTTAGGACTCTACAGAATGCGGTCCGTGTGTTTATTTGGCAGGGCAGGACCCCAAGGACCACGAAGGCGGTCCTGACCCTGCCGAGAGAAGAGGGTGGGTTTGGCTTGCCTGACTTCCAACTTAATTTCCGCGCTGCCCAACTGCACGTCCTCCTGGAGCACATGAGGGAGGGGATGGGCACTTATTGGTCCTACTTGGAGGATATGGATGCTCACCCTCTTAAAGTTCGAGACCTCCTCTGGGCCCCATGCAGGTTTATCCCGAATAGACTCAAAACCCACCCCACCCTGGGAGTTCTCTGGGCAATCTGGAGGGAGGGCCCCCAGACAGTGCACCTAACGTCGTGGCCATCTCCGATGTCCTCACTCTGGGGACACCCCCTCAGATTGGGTAACAGGGGGGTTCAGCAAGGCACAGGCCTGGTCCGACTCGGGTCTGGAATGGGCGGGGCAGTGGTTCCGGCAGGGGGAATTCCTATCATATGAGGATCTGAGGGGTGCCATCGGGCAGGGGTCCCTCTCCATATTCGAATATCTCCGCTTAAATGGCATATTCAGAATAGCTTTTCACGGGAACTTATTCACAGCAGACATGGAACACAACTTCAAAATCTTGCAGGGGTGGCACAGAGACCCTGTGAAACTATCAAAAATGTTTACGGGAGTGTCCCCTATGTGTCCGAGGGGGTGCGGTCAGACTGGCTCGAGGAGCCACATGTGGTGGCATTGCCCAAAAGTGCAGGCGTACTGGGAAAAGGTCAGGGACTGGATGGCTGAGGTCACAGAGGAATTGCTCCCCCAAAACCCACCGACGGTGTTGTTGGGTCTCCGCGCGGAGGCCTCGGATGTTTACAGGTACCCCAGAATGTGGGAAACAATGCTGAGGGTGGGAAGGGTGGCACTGGCGCAGAAATGGAAGAGCCCGGAGACCCCCTCAAAAGAGGACTGGCTAAAGAAGTTAAAGAATATGTTCTTAATGGACAAGCTAACTGCAATGGTGAACAATGACTCTGGCTCATTCCTTGAAAACTGGTATGGGGTGCAGCAGTCCTGGGGATGGGACGTGCACTGATGCCCGGTGGAGGCCCAGGCGGGGCCCAGTAGGTCAAGACTGGGAGGTACCAATGACATAATGGGCGCCCACGGCCTGGGGGTAGGCGGTCGAATCACCGCCATAAAAGATTGTCGACGTTCACATTCATTACCAAGCACTGGACACAAAAGAAAAGTCCAAGTCTCCCACCATTACAGTTCAGGTTTGATTAAGCGGTTAGGGGGGTGGGGGTGCATCGGCGTGGGGGGAGGAAACGAAGAAGAGTGGGGGGGTTTGTTGGCCCGGTCATATGCACAGCTCTTGAACATGTATGGAGCCCGTTTGTTATATTTACAAAATGCTAATAAAACCAAAGTTTAAAATAAATAAGTAAATAAATAAATAAATTACCAAGTTCAAATCCCAGGACTGAACGAAAGAAGGGACTGGTGGTAATGTATTTCAGTCCTGTCAAGAATGGTATCACAAAAGGCATCTTAAAAGAAGTGCTTTGTTCGACAGGCATTTGAAAATAGATAATGCTGCTAAGTATCCGTTAAAGGTAACCACCTGCAACCCCTGATGGCTAGGTGCAGTAAAAAAGAAAGCACTGCAGGTTTATGGCAACAGATGGGATCTATAGCTTTAGCCATACACCAGCTGCAAAACCTGTTCCAACTGCAGCGGAATATGGCTTTAGTTGCTGGTCTTCTAGCTGAAAGCAACACCTCCCACAATGTCTTCCGGGAAGTTTCGATCTTTATATCTTAGCTGCTCAGAAACCAGGCGTGAAGGTTCTGATTCCTGGGTGAAGATGACTGTCTCTCTCTTGTGAGAGTAGATCCACTCTCTGGTGAGGACGGAATGGAGGGAAGATGGACATGTCTAGTAGGTCTGGTCTGGGTAACACGTCCTCCTGGTCCAGTCTGGGGCAATCGGGATCATGGCTTTCCTGAAATTCTTCAACCTCCTGATGACATGAGGGATGACGGGTACTGATGGGAATGCTTACAAGAGTGGAAATTCCCAGTTTACTACGAATGCGTCCATCAGAGCTCCTCTGAGGAAATTTCCTGGACCAGAAAATGTTGCATTTCCTTTTGATACTGGATGCAACAGATCCACTTCCGGGTTCCGCAAAAGGGTGAAGATTTCTAAAAGGACTTCATGAGCCAACTCCCACTTGTGGGCGATTGTGCTCTGCCTGCTCAGAGTGTCTGCTGCTGCTTTCTCTTTCCCAGCTAGATGAACAGCCGGCAGAGAGGCCCCGTTTTGTAGAGCCCAAAACCAGAACTGCATTGCCTCCGTGCACAGTGGTAGTGACCCTACACCTTCTCTTTTGTTGAGGTAATGCATGGCCACCATGTAGTCTGTCATTATCGGGAAGTTCTTTCCCTAGTTGGAAGTCAAAAAGGCCATCAGCTCTAACAGGTTTGTGTAATCTTGATTATGATGGGGACCAACGTCCGCTCATTGTTGGATCGCTTTACACCACCACTCAACTAGAACACAGAGATACTATGACACCATTCGGTATAACTGTTCTCATACCAACATCCGCCGCTCACTCCCCATCAGTCTAAGTAAACACTGCTGGTTACACACCCCCCAGCCAGGCGTTCTCCTCAGGCCTAACGCAACAACATTCGGTCTGGATAAATCCTGCCAGAACGAACACATACTCCTGATCTCTCAACCACCACACCTACCGCTAAGAAGCAGCTAATTCACAAATACTGCACCAGCTGCACACATACCCGGTGCTCACATGCACCTTGACTCTCTCTACTGATTTGAACTTCGGTTCCCAAGGGCGTTCAACCTACCAGCGCCTTCAGACCATACCAATGCTATATAAGGCGCTATATAAATGCAAAATAACATAACATAACGTATGTGCTCACCATCCCATGAGGGAGACATCCGTGACTACAGTTATCTCCGGTCAGGGTTGCCAAAAAGGTTCCCCTATCACCATATTCTCCTTTCAGGCCCACCACAAGACATCCTGTGCCACCCTGCGCAGGACCTGAAGAAGGTCCGTCATACTGCTTGAGAACTGCGATCATTGGGGTCTGAGGGCACATTTGAGGGACCTCCTACTCAGACAGGCATCCGGCACCAGGAAAATGCAGGATGCCATGAGGAACTACAACCTCAAAAAGTCGAATGCCGGTAGATATTGGGTTTTTTGACACCTCATTGCCATCTGCAAGATATGTTGAGCCCTCCACTCGGGAGGCAAAGCCTTCCCCGAATAAGAGTCTAGGACCACTCCACTAAATTGAAGCTTTTGAGAAGGTGCCTCCTGGGACTTCTTGAAGTTGAGGGAGAAGCCCAGTTTTTGGAGGGAGTGGAAGGTGCTGTTGAGATGTTCGAGTGCCCGTTCGGGAGAGCGAGCTTTGTTCGGCCAGTCGTCTAGTTAGGGAAAGATGTGAATCCCTACCCTCCTTCGATTCGTTGCCAGCACCGCCATCAACTTGGTGAAGATCCTCAGGCGGAGGTGAGCATGAGAAACAGAACTCAACATTGATAGTGAGAACTGCCAATGGCGAACCTCGGGTACTTTCTGTGCTTGGGATTTATAGGCACATTAAAGTAAACATCCTGAAGATCTAGTCACTCTATCCAGTCCTGGAGCTGAAGGGCCCGGAGGATCTGCAAAAGAGTGACCATCTTGAATTTGTCCTTCTTGAGGAAATGATTGAAGCGCATCAGAGTCGCAATCCTCCATCTTTCTTGGGGACCTGGAAATAGGTGGAGTCCCAAACCTGGTTTCGTTCCGCTACAGGTACCTTCTCCATGTCACCTTTCTCCAACAGGGAGAGAATCTCCTGTGAAAGGAGCGGATCTGGGTTGTGACGAGACTGTTTGCTCCGGGGACAGTCTGGAAGTCTCTTCAGAAAAGAAAGGCATTACCCCGGGCAACTAGTACCTATGCATCTGAAGTAATGTTGTGCCATTCTTTCAGATACTGAGTCTCTCTGCCTCCCACTGCAGTCTTGTGAGCAAAGTGCTCAAAGAGGTTTTGGGGCTGTGGCTGAGGGCCAAGAGGGGCTGCTGCATGGGCTCCTCCATGACCTCTGGGGGCAAGTATAAATCTTCTTTGCCCTTGTTTTTGTACTGTTAGTACTCTTCCCCTTTGACTGAAGGAAGAGTATTACCAAAAGATGGGTACTGTTGTGGCTGACAAATGGCTGCTCCCAACGAATTTGCTACAGCCTTTGAAGCCTGATGTTTGTCCAGGCTGTTTTCCGCCTTGGGGCCAAATAGATTGAACCATCAAAAGGCATATCTAGAAGCCTTGATTGAACATCAGGGGCAAACCCAGACTCGAGCAGCAATGAAAATCTTCTGATTACTGCACTAGACCCCATGCATCTGCTAACACAATCTGATGCATCTAATCCTGATCGTAGGGATTGACCGGAAGCTCTCCACCATTAATCGGGTTAGTAAACCTCTCTCATTTCCCCATCTGGAATATTTTCAGCAGGTTTTGCAATTGCATTCCATAATGTATAGCTATATTTTGCCAGTGCACCTGATGCGTTAATGGCTTTTAATACCATATTTCCTGCCGAAAATACCCTTTTTGCAAGGGCATCATAACATTTATCATCCCAATCTGGAATGATGGTAGGATAAGCTGCAGCTCTACTCTTCCTTTGAGAGCCTGGTATGCAAGTTGGTAATCTCTTCCTCCTCCACCCTCCACCCTGAACATTGCTACCATTTACCGGCTTCCAGGCGCTACCACCCTGTTCCTCTCTGAATGGGCTGATTTCTTCTCTACTTTCAACCATGTCCAATTACCTCCTCTTGGGTTATTTCAACATCCAGTTGGACTCCCCTGTCACAGAATCCACTCTTTTCATTGACCTCTGCACCTCTCTATTCCTCTCCATTCTCTCTTCTGGTCCAACCCACTTGGCTGGACACACTTTGGACGCCCTCATCCACTTTGACCTCCCCCCCCCTCTGGTCACCCATCTCTCTTGGTCAGATCATTCTCTCCTCCCCTCCCACCTGGGTCCCTTTGACCCTCTGACCGCACCCCCAAAAGCCCTGCCAACCTTGGTCACAAACATCCACCCGATGAAACGAGTGTCAGCTGCTCCCTTCGTCTACACCTTCATCCCCCCCTTGCCCACCTACCTCAGATTCTGCCACCGACTCTGCTCACAGCAACTTCCACTTGCCCATTCTTAGGGGAGTTTTCCTAAAATCCTACTGGCGCCAAGACTTCAGTAAGCTATGCCAGAGTTGTAGATCCCCAACTCTTAGTATCAGTCTGTACTAGCTCAGGACGTTGGTAGAGTGGCAGCGCAGTCAGGATTATCTTAAGAGGAAGATGTGAACTGTAGGTAAGTACACTTAATCTTAGCTAGACAGGCACTGGACACCTATAGTTATATAAAAAGTATATATTTATTATATTTACACCAGAATCTCTTTAAATTCTTCAGACGTTTGTACTAGAACACTTAGAATTACTTGGTAATACATTTCAAAGGGCACTTTCACTTTTGTGTTTGTTCGCAGTTACATTTGTAGCAACGTTAGAAAGGGAAAAGACAATGTTATCGTTTCATCAAATATTTCACTCTCGTAAGGTTTTCAACGGTTTATACAGTAATACGTTTACTCTGCAAACACATATAGTAAAGTCACTTAAAGGGAGGAAAATAGTTACTTATTGTAACATGAGCTTAGTTCAAGGTTCTCGAGACCGTTTCTTCGCCTAGTAAGTACTTTAAGTCCAAAAACGCAACCCTTGCTAATGGCAATTCGGAGAGCATGTAAGTCTTGATAAGCAGGGAATTACAAAGAGTTACTGTGGATTTCTTCCAGTTTTTTTGTGTTATTGAAGCAGCAAGTTAAAAACTAGCAAAGCAGATCTTTAATCGGACTCGAGAAGGGGACACAGCAGCGGCTTGGGTCTGAGGTAAGAGGGAGTTGCCCTGGACACCTCTTAATGCACTTCAACGCTCTGGACCGACTTCTTGGAATCAGGTAAGCAATACCTTTTTCCCCACAGTACCTTAGGTTAGAAGAAAATGTTTGTGCTGGATGCTCCACGATGTTGCAGCTCTGCAGCCAACCTCCAGATTCCTTGGTCTGGTGACTGACAGCAGGACAATGGACAGGATCTCTCTGCAGTAGCCTCGAGGGAGCACCTGTGGCATGACTTTTAGCAGCTTCTTGGTTCACTCTGCGGTGTTGGCGCCTTTTCTGCAGTACCAACAAAGGACACAGATCGCACGGTCAATATTCTTTGCTTCCCGCCATCCAACACTCTGGTGAGGGGGTCTGGGCGAGTTGGATTGCATCTCCGGAGTGTCCTTACGGGTTCAGCAAAGATTTGAATGGATTCAGCCTTTCCACGACGATGCACTTGAAATGGGCAGCAGGTCTCGTGGTATTGGAGTTCTGCTGCCCCGGAAGCTCCTAGGGTCTCTGGAGACAGCTCGTTTCAAAGTTCGTCTTGGGACTGTTTGTTCCCACCAGCCAAAGGGAAGGAGTCGTCCTCTTCAGAGCTCCGCTGTCGCATAGTAGACAGGGTCAGGACAGCAGTGGTCGCTTCTGTGTTGTAAAGGGTCTGCAGGCGTCTCTGGTAGTCTTCTTCGGTTACTTCTGTTTCCAGTGTCGACTTGCTTTTCACTCCAGAAGCCTCACCTTTTATACAGTTCCAGCACACACTCCTCTGCAATCTCTTAGCATTTTGCAGAAGAACAAGTTACTTACCAACTGTAACGTTCTTTCGACTGGATGTTTCTCCCACGTATTACTCATCTTATGATAAATCGTTATCCTGCCAGCTTTGCTGCTTTGGAAAAAAAATTTTCGGCTGAGGGCGCTGTGCACGAGGTCATGGCGTCAATGTCCCTCGACGGGCTCCGTACTGCGTCAACGTCACCATCAGTATAAATAGCTTGTGCCGTGCCCTTTGGCTTCAGTTCTCTTTTTTTCGAGGAAATATTGGAGGAACACCGAGGCGTGCCTCATGACTGATTGACTCTTCGTGAGAGGAAAGAGTAAGAAACGCAAACTGTACTGCGGGGTAGGATTGGGAGGGGCGATGAGGAATACATGGGAGGAACATCCAGTCAAAAGAACGTTACAGTTGGTAAGTAACTTGTTCTTCAAATGGATTGTGTCCTCCCACGTATTCCTCATCTTATGATGGACTACTGTTTTCATGGACCGAATGAAGTACCGCCTTGGCATATAAACCATTATTGGAGGAGGAAGCATCTAAGCAATAATGCGTGATGAAAGTATGCATCGATGCCCATGTTGCAGCTGAACAAATATCTGCTGTAGGGACTCCCCTCTTCAGAGGCGCAGAAGTGACCATCCCTCTAGTGGACTGTGCTCAAAGCCCATCTGGGGGGGTCCTTTCCCGCCAATCTGTAGCATTCAATTATAGCCAGAATGATCCAGCAGGATATGGTTTGTTTTGTCACCGATAATCCCAATTTATGACCTGTATAACCTACAAAGAGTTGGTCATCTTGACGTAATTTTGACATTCTTGAAATGTTAAAACTGAGAGCCCTTTTGGGGTCCAGTCTATGCAGTCTCTCCTCTTCTTTCCCCAAATGTGGAGGATAGAATGTTGGTAATATGATTTTTTGTGACAAATGGAAGTCAAACTACTTTTTGTAAAAAGGAAGGTTTAAATTTAAGACCTACCTTGTCCTTGTAAAAAGTAGTATATGGAGGTTTACATGAGAGAGCCTGTAGTTCACGAACCCTGCGGGCTGATGTTAAGGCCACAAGAAGGACAGTTTTTAATGTTAGAAGCCTCAAGGGACAAGAGTGCAGAGGCTCAAAAGGTATACAAGTTAGAAACTTAAGTACTAGATTTAAATCCCAAGTTGGGACATGAAAAGGAACTGGAGGTATACATTAGTAAGCCCTTTCAGGAATTGAATTATCAATGGAATTTTGAAGTAAGAAACCTCTTCCGAGGAGCGCTTAAAAATGGATAGCGCAGCCAGATATCCTTTAATTGTTCCGATCTGGAGCACCAGATTGGCTAGATGCAATAGGAAAGAAAGCACCATTGGAGTGCCACATTGAAAAGGGTCCACGTCCTTATCTCTGCATCAGTTACTGAACTTGTTCCAACGACACTGGTACAAGAATTTTGTTGCTGGCCTTCTGGCCAAAAGCAAAATTTCCATTAAGTCATCCGGAAGATCCCAATCCTTGTATCTCAACCTTTCAGAAACCATGCTTGAAGGTTGAGTGTCTTGACCTCTGGATGGAGAACCCAACCTTAATCTTGCGAGAGAAGATTCTCTCTTTGCGGAAGATGTATTGGAGGGCATATGGACATGACCAGAAGGTCTGGGTACAACATTGTTCTGACTTGAGTGTCGTGTAGACCGATGAGACCTCCGTCCCCAAGTGACGCACAGGGGAACAAAATAGAAACCCGCTGTGCGACCCTTGAGGCCACAGGTGGGAAGACCCAGATCCACGGAGCCTCTGGAACACCGATGCTGCTGTCAAGAAGGAATGAGGTTAAGCACCAGGCAATCACAATACAGGCAGGTAAACAAAAAGAATCTGAAGTGTCTTACCTATCTGGTGTAAGGGAGACCCAGGTAACCTAGTAGGGAGGTTCGAGGCTCAAAAAGATACAGCGGTCCCTGGAGTGGTAGAACCGCAGGTAAGCGTGGATACTGGTAGGCCACCTGTAAGACAGGGCTTGACTTGGGCGTAGAAGTACAGCAAGGATTCCAGGGAGGATCCAAAGACAAGTCGAGATGCAGTCCAAAAATCCGGCAACAGGTAAACAGTTCCGAGCAAAGGTACAAAGGGGTGTCCAAGAGAGTCCAAGATAGAGTTCCGTGGTTGAGGTAGCAAGGAGCAAGTAGAAACGCCAAACAGGGTCCGAAGCCAGCTGAGAAGCAATGATCGTCCTGCCTCTCAGTACTTTATACTGTGTGTCCCCGGGTCATGTGACGTCTACCAAGATCACGTGAGGAACGCCACACTGTATCACGTGACCGACGTGATGACGTATCGCCGTCCCTTCTGCGATACATCCTCCAAGGCAGTTGCCAATGCAGGAAAGGTTGTAAGCGAGCCCGTACACCAAAGAAGGAACGGTGTTTTCGGTTCTGTGGGTTTACCGAATCCCTTGAGCCTCGAAGCTGGGGTGGAGGTGTTTGGGGAAGGTGAGCAGTGTTCTGATGTGGGGAGGCCTGATGTGCTAAGGATCGCCTAACATAGCCCCTCCCCAACGGCCCACGACCCCGTGGGCAGGATGGATGGTCCAAATGGAAACGGGCTACCAAGCGAGGGGCATTCAGGTCAGAGGTGGAAACCCATGAACGTTCCTCCGGGCCGTAACCTTTCCAATCTACCAGGTACTGGATCCCTCCCCTAAACCACCTGGAGCCCAAAATGGCCGACACTTCGAAAACATCAGGAGAGGACAAGGACACCGGCGCAACAGGGGTACGAAGACGGACAGAGTCGGGACAAGGTTTGAGGAGGGAGACATGAAACACAGGATGGATGCGCCAAGAGCCGGGAAGCACTAGACGGAAAGCCACCGGATTAACAACCTTTGAAATCACATAGGGACCGACAAAGCGAGGCAGCAATTTCCGACAACCCACCAGGCGAAGATGACGGGAAGACAACCAGACCCTGGAACCCACCGCCAGAGGGGGAGCAGCCCGACGTTTGCCATCCACACGGGCCTTCATAGCAGCCTTTGCTTCAGTGAGATGAACCACTGTACTAGCGTGTAAGGCAGAAAGATCCCTAAGACATGTCGTGGCCGCAGGGTTCGCAGAACCAGAAGCATCAGGGACCGGCAAGACCTTGGGATGCTGGCCATAGAGGGCGTAAAAGGGAGAATAACCAGTGGCTGAATGAGCCGCATTATTATATGCGAACTCCGCAAGCCGCAAAGCGGCCAACCAAGAGGTCTGATGTTGCAATATAAGGCAACGAAGGTATTGTTCCATAGATTGGTTCGTCCTTTCGGTCTGTCCATCGGTCTCAGGATGGTAGGCCGAAGAATACCTGGTATCAATGCCCAATAGCTTCGTCAGGGATCTCCAAAACCGAGAGGTGAACTGTGACCCTCGATCAGATATAATGACCGAAGGAAGGCCGAATAGCATGAACACATGTTCAAAAAACAAATCCGCTAATACAGGAGCCGAAGGGATACCTCTGCAGGGAACAAAACGGGCCATTTTAGTGAACGTGTCCACCACCACCCAGATGGAGTCGAAGCCCTTCGACTTGGGGAGATCAGTAACGAAATCCATCGTCAACGTATGCCAGGGCCTGGGAGGTACCGGAAGCGGAAGCAACAACCCAATTGGTCGACCCCTTTGATGTTTAGCCTGAGCACATACTGCGCATGATCTAACGTAACATTCTACATCGCGCTTCATAGAAGGCCACCAACACCAACGCTTGAGAAGATCTAAAGTGCGCTCTTGTCCGGGGTGAGCGTTAAAGGGAGCGTCATGAGACCACTCAAGGGCCAGATTACGTGTGTCAGGTGTGGGAAGGAACAGGCGTTCATGTACGAACGGTAATCCATCAGAGAACACTGGGTCCCATTCTCGCAACTGGTCAGAATGATCGCTAGTCCAGGATCGAACCGAGTCTATCAGTGACAATGAGGGAGTACAGAGACAAATCACATGACTCTTTCCGAGAACAGTGTCGGGGAATATAGGCAATTGGACCCCCCCCGGGGAACGTGACAAGGCATCCGCCTTCCCATGTGCCGTTCCGGGACGGTGCATAATACGGAAGTCAAAGGAGGAAAAGAAAAGATGCCATCGGACCTGTCTGCTATTAATGCATTTCAGAGAGGCCAAATCCTGTAGGTTCCGATGATCGGAGTATACTGTGATAGGATATTTAGCCCCCAGAAGATGATAACGCCAAACACGGAAAGCGTCCATGACAGCCAAGAGTTCTTTTTCCGTAACGGTATAATGAGACTCAGTACTGGAAAACTTACGGGAGTGGTATGCCACTGGATGTAATTTGCCTGTATTAGGACATGTTTGTGACAGTACCGCCCCGAGGGCAAAGGAAGAGGCATCTGCCTCGACTATGAACGGAAGATCCGGATTGGGATGTTGGAGTACCGGTGCGGTAGTGAAGGCGGTTTTCAGAGTCTCAAAAGCCTCCTGCTGTTCTCTCTGCCACTGATATGGTACCCGAGGACTAGTCAGGGCCGTGAGTGGGGCTACAATCGTGGAAAAGGAAGAGATGAAACGCCTATAGAAGTTGGCGAATCCTAAAACGGCCTGCAAGGACTTGAGTGTTTGAGGTACTGGCCAATCTAAGACTGCTTTGACCTTAGACTCGTTCATGGATAACGCCCCAGGGGTGATGTGGAAACCCAAAAACTCAACAGAGGTCTTATGGAACTGACATTTCTCAGGTTTGGCAAATAAGGAATGTTTGCTTAAACGGGTTAATACTTCTCGGACGTGTTTTACATGATCATCCAGATCACGAGAGAAGATCAGGATGTCGTCCAAATACACAACCATGTACACATCCAGAATATCCCTGAAAATGTCATTCATGAATCGTTGGAACGTGGCCGGGGCGTTACATAAGCCAAAGGGCATGACAAGATATTCGTACAAGCCGTAACGAGTACAGAAAGCAGTTTTCCACTCGTCTCCCTCGCGAACGCGTACCAAATTGTATGCGCCGCGTAGATCAAGTTTGGTAAAAATGGAAGCATGTGTTAAATGATCTAAGAGTGGAGTGATTAACGGGATGGGATATCTATCCTTCTTGGTGATCGCGTTGAGACGCCGATAATCCACACAAGGACGTAAATCCCCCTCCTTCTTGGGTACAAAAAAGATAGGACTTGCCGCTGGTGAAGTGGAGGGGCGGATGTGTCCTAAACGCAGGGCGTTCTGTACATATTCTTTTAACACCAGTTCCTCCGAAGGAGACAAAGAGTAGATCCTGCCCGAAGGAACAGTGGAATCAGGAAGCAATTCGATAGGGCAGTCATAAGTTCTATGTGGAGGAAGTACCTCAGAAGAGCCTCGATCGAAAACTGATTCGAAAGCCAGATATTCTGGCGGAATCCCAGACACCAACCCCCCAACAGTATGGGACTGTATGACTTCTGGATCGTCAACCGTCAGTGTGAGTTGTGCTAGGGCTCCCAAGACCCGAGAGGGTGTGTCAGGGGCTTGATGGATCGGGAGACAATAATTCTGACAAATATCGGACTCAAAAAGTACAGTGCCTGCTTGCCAATTGATCAATGGATTATGTTCACGTAACCAGGGAATCCCTAGTATGATACCGAATTGAGGTGCGGTGATCAAATCAAAACTTAAAGTTTCTGTGTGTATATCCTGTATGTTCAACAAGAGGGGTGCAGTTTGATGTCTAACAGGACCAGAAACCAATGCGGAGCCGTCTACGGCTTGGACATGTTCCGGTCGTGTTTTTACCACTAAGGGTAGATTGAGGGAATGGGCCAAATCAATATCTATGTAATTACCAGTGGCACCGGAATCAATAATGATATTGACTGCATGTAGAAGGCCAGTAGAGGGACGTAGAGTAGCCTTTACGGAGATGGGTTGAACACGAGCAAAGGAAAGAGGGGTTCCCAGAGAAGATGATGGGACACTCGACCTGGTCTCCGGTTCTAAGGTCGAGCCATCCGAAAAACCTGACTCTTCTTGGGACGTCGAGGACACTCTTTCACGAAATGTCCAGTGGTGCCACAGTAAAAGCACGCATTATCAACCCTTCTACGTTCCCTCTCAGATGTTGTAATAGGACTGCGTACCCCTCCCACTTGCATAGGTTCTTCAGTACCGGAAGCGGGAGTATTAACAAGAGTAGGAGAGGAGGAGGCCCCCAATTCAGCTCTACGCTCCGCTCGGCGTGCATCCACCTGCAGGACGAGATCAACCAATTCCTGATACTGAGTAGGCATAGAGGGGATCACTGCTAAAGCGTCTTTCATGGTGTTACTCAACCCCCTATAAAAGACCACTGCCCGCTTGTTTTCTGGCCATGATGTTTCCGCAACTAGCTGATTAAACCGGGTGATGTAATCTATCAGAGTTCTTTTGCCCTGAGTCATTTCCAACAACTCCAAATCCCTAGACTGTGCCTTGTGTCGAGTATCGAATACTCGGGACATTTCTAGGACCAACAAATCAAAGTCATAAAGAACCGGGCTATTGTTTTCTAACAGGGGATTAGCCCAAGCGGCAGCTGTTCCAGCTAAATGGGAAAGGGCGAAGGCGGCCTTAGCAGTGGACGTGGGAAAAGCCAAAGGCCTGCATAAAAAATGTAACTTGCACTGGTTAACAAAGGTTCTGAATGTCTTGGGATCACCCTGGTAACGTTCAGGAGCAGCCAGGGGGGAAGGAGTTGGGAGGACTATCGGAGTCGGGACTGGGGGTGTAGTGGAGGAGCTGCCATCTCCAAACTCTGGGTCTGCAGGAAGGGAATGTTGAACGCTCTGTATGGTATCCAACCTTTGATGGATCACTGTGTTCGCGGCGGCCATAT
Source organism: Ambystoma mexicanum (assembly GCF_040938575.1). NCBI lineage: Eukaryota > Metazoa > Chordata > Amphibia > Caudata > Ambystomatidae > Ambystoma > Ambystoma mexicanum. The sequence goes on along the minus strand of NC_090921.1, from coordinate 1,304,381,250 downwards.
CTGCCCTTAGTATTGTAATTGCCTGAACTAAAGCAGTTATGGGTTCGTCCGTGGATCCCTGCATCGTCTAACACGACTATATGGCTTCTCAGTCTGTTCTGACTTGAGTGTCGTGTAGACCGATGAGACCTCCGTCCCCAAGTGACGCACAGGGGAACAAAATAGAAACCCGCTGTGCGACCCTTGAGGCCACAGGTGAGAGATGTCTTCCCAGATCCACGGAGCCTCTGGAACACCGATGCTGCTGTCAAGAAGGAATGAGGTTAAGCACCAGGCAATCACAATACAGGCAGGTAAACAAAAAGAATCTGAAGTGTCTTACCTATCTGGTGTAAGGGAGACCCAGGTAACCTAGTAGGGAGGTTCGAGGCTCAAAAAGATACAGCGGTCCCTGGAGTGGTAGAACCGCAGGTAAGCGTGGATACTAGTAGGCCACCTGTAAGACAGGGCTTGACTTGGGCGTAGAAGTACAGCAAGGATTCCAGGGAGGATCCAAAGACAAGTCGAGATGCAGTCCAAAAATCCGGCAACAGGTAAACAGTTCCGAGCAAAGGTACAAAGGGGTGTCCAAGAGAGTCCAAGATAGAGTTCTGTGGTCGAGGTAGCAAGGAGCAAGTAGAAACGCCAAACAGGGTCCGAAGCCAGCTGAGAAGCAATGATCGTCCTGCCTCTCAGTACTTTATACTGTGTGTCCCCGGGTCATGTGACGTCTACCAAGATCACGTGAGGAACGCCACACTGTATCACGTGACCGACGTGATGACGTATCGCCGTCCCTTCTGCGATACATCCTCCAAGGCAGTTGCCAATGCAGGAAAGGTTGTAAGCGAGCCCGTACACCAAAGAAGGAACGGTGTTTTCGGTTCTGTGGGTTTACCGAATCCCTTGAGCCTCGAAGCTGGGGTGGAGGTGTTTGGGGGAGGTGAGCAGTGTTCTGATGTGGGGAGGCCTGATGTGCTAAGGATCGCCTAACAAACATCCTCTTCGCCCAATCCGGGGCAATTAGGATCATGGTTTTCCTTAACTTTCTCAACCTCCTGATTACTTGAGGAATCACAGGGACTGGAGGAAACGCGTACAGAAGTTGGAACTTCCAGTCCACCACGATCGCGTCTCCTAGTGCTCCTCTCGGAGGAAATTCCATTGAGCTGTACTGTTCGCACTTCTGCTTTACCGTGGTTGCGAACAGATCCACTTGAGGGGTTCCCCAAAGGGCGAAGATCTCCAGAAGAACTTCCTGAGCTAGCTCCCACTCGCGAGAGACCGTGCTCTGCCTGCTCAGAGCATCTGCCGCCGTGTTCTGCTCTCCGGCTAGGTGAACTGCTGATAGAGAGATTCCTTCTCATATTGCCCAGAACCAGAGTTGCATTGCCTCTCTGCACAGTGGTAGTGACCAATGTTCCCTTTAAGCTGTGCGCATGTGCGCTTGCCCAGCTTCCTTCTGGGTGCCGCTCAGAAGAATTTTAGCAGCGCACACAGAAAATTCCCACCTATTCAAATAAGATTTAATAAGGCAGAAGCCACAGCAGGTACCTAATATTAGCTTTCTCTCAAAATGAAGCTAAATTGTACTAACTAGTCTTGATATTCTGGTGTAACCTATTGACATTGCCCTACTATGCAAGCTTGACCTTAAAAACCTAAAAACTCTAAAAATAGAATACACACACATAAGGTTAAAAATGAATATGAAAAAGTTATTCCATAAACAGAAGATATGACTAAGATTTGCCTGCACACATTAACTAAATCATCTTCCCTCCCCACCTAGGATCCTATTCTTGACTCTACCACACGTATACCGTATGACTCGAAGTCTGCCCCAGGCCACATTCAGATATTACCAGACAACCTCGACTCTGCCTACCTTAGCTCAGCAAAAGGTTAGCAGGCTTAGGTACAAGTCTTGGTTTAGGGTATAATATGAATGACATTCAAGCACAAGAATTTTTGTTACTCATGGTGCCTTAGTAAAAGCATTACCCACATTATGTAGCCCGAGTGTCAGCTCAAATATCGGGTACTGACTGTGTAAGTAAGCAGGCTACTAGGATATTTAACCTCATCCCATGCTTCCTCTTCTTTGTGCATATGTCACAAAGCACTTTGAAGAGCCCCCCCCTTGCAAGTTACCGCATTATAAAACTAAAATATTAATTTGCCCTCTAAGGATTTTGAGTAGGCAAATGTGCTCAGCGTATCCTACTTTAGCATTGCTAACATTACCCTATGAGTGGAGAGCAACATTGCAATATCATTTTCTTGGCCTGTAAGGGATAATTGGTATGTACGCTCCCTGGTATTATTCATAAATAAAACTAGGGCAACAATATTCAGATAACTAGAATACTTTTCACACAATCTGCAACCTTTCAAAACTTTCAGAGTTCCATGGGGGATAGACCTTAACAAATTGTATGTTAACTCGCTTCTATACAAAAATGGTTTCACTGAGCACTTGTCGAAACCTACTCAACAATTGAAAGGTGGGGTATGTTGCAAACAATCGTGTATGCACTTCATAGTCATTGTGCACATGCAGATTTATTACATTTTCTTAAACTACACATAATATCGTCATGAGGCTTTAAATTGTATTTGCATGCACAGTATTGTGGGTATGCAAATATCCCAGTTAGAGTTTTACTTTTGCAATCCCTCATTTTTTACAGAGCCATGTCAACTAATATTGGAGGCTAGCACAGGAACACGGGAGGAGAACGGGTGGAAGGGAACAGTAGAACACTCCTTCGGGTTGACGAACAAATCAGCAACTTTCAAAAAACAAATCAGATGTTTTGGGAGTACAGTACAGTGAAGGAAATGTTTGTTTGCTAAAGGATAAGCAACTATAGTAATAGCCTAGGAAACTGCACCTTCTATTTATTTCTATGTTCAGCTGCTGAGGCCTTTTTTTTATATATACATGGGTTTGCATTTATTGCTTCTAGCATCCCCATGCATCTTTTTCAACTGATAACAGTGAATTTCAAAAGAGGGGTCCCTAGTTAAAGAAGAAGTGAATTTCAGAAGAGGGGTCCCTAGTTAAAGAAGTTAACTTTGAGCATTGGTGCTGTTGACCTAAAGGGTAAATATATGTGATTTTCTTCAACGGGGCGCCAGAAGAAACCTTGTTGATTTTTGTCTAGGCTGTGGTGATCAAGGATGGGCAAAACTATAGGCTGTATTATATGCCCGTTAATTTCACTTCCTATGTCAGGGTTACAATCAGGGCTCCGATACGATTTTACTCCATACTTGGAATCAAAAGATTTTTCAGGGAGTAAGAAAGTAATTGGCTTTGCCAGTAGGGATATTTCATGCTCATTAAAATATGTTCTTTCCCCTTAAAATTCCTTTTGAGATCGGGCAGTAACATTACTCAAGTTCCTACCAATAACACTGCTCTGCTGGTCACTGATTCAGAAAGTGATCAGCGGAACTTTGTGAGTAGAAGCAGAGTGTAGATTCCTATATTATGTTCATGGTTTCCCGTTTTTGTTGGGTACATTGCCCTGTTTTTAGTGAAATAGTATATGCCTCCTAGCTGTAAGGCTGGTTTTGAGTAAATGTCACAACTCACAGAACAACATAATGTGGATAGTAAGCAGAGGCCCAGGAATTCTGATCATCATATTCTGTGGTGCAGGTATTCTGATGCAATTATCATCCTTTCATAAATGAGAGGCATTTTCTCCTGGCCCTTAAATTACTCCATTATAGTGACACATGAACTCCTTTTGACATGTTTTCTGACACATTCCTTTCAGTTGCAATTATTCAATTTACGATAACCACATCAGTGATTAGCGATACTTTAAACATGAGTTTTTTTCCCAAGGGCATTAAACACTTTCTGCATTGTCTCTGAGCAGTGTTGACAAACGAATAGCCACAACTAAACCTATTGTTTATCCTGAGCATGCACAGCTTTTTTGTGCATACACGTTTTTCTCTCTGCGCAGGAGTACTTTTGGTAGGTACTATGGCATATCTTGAAGTTTTGGACTGGTTGATGAACTCTCCTCATAATCACATATAAAATATATGATTTTTTAGCCTATATATTTGGAAAAAGAGCTGTAAAATGCTCCTTTTACACTGATTTGTAAATTATTGTGGTGGTTGGGAAGGGGAAATTTCCTTCCAAACTCTTCGCAGATGGTATCTCACTGACTATGCATCCTCACAAAGTGGCTCACATCGTTATTCAGTTGCGCACATTGAAAATAATGTGTGCACAAAGGCTAATCATTTCCGCACTTAGGGAAAAATAATTAGAGGGAACATTGGTAGTGACCCTACGCCTCCTCTCTTGTTGAGGTAGTACATGGCCACTGTGTTGTCCGTCATTATCAGGACATTCTTTCCTTGTACAGAGGGCAGGAAGGCCTTCAGCGCTAGTCTGATTGCCCTCAGCTCCAAAAGGTTGATGTTTAGTTTGGACTCCGATGGAGACCAACGACCGCTGATTGTCAGATCGTTGGTGTGTGCTCCCCACCCCGTGAGTGAGGCGTCCGTTACTATGGTTATCTCTGGCCATGGTTGCCAAAAAGATTCTCCTTTGAGGATGTTGTTGTTGCAAGCCCACCATAGTAGATCCTGAGCGACTGCGCTCGGGACTTGCAGAAGATCCAACATATTCCCTGAGAACTGGGACCACTGAGTTCCGAGTGCCCATTGAAGGGATCTCATTCTCAATATGGCCTCTGGCCCTAGGAAAATGCAGGATGCCATGAGGCCGAGCAACCTCAGAAAATCGAAGGCCGGCAGATGCTGGGCATTTTTGAACTTTGTTACCATCTGCAGAATGTGGAGAGCTCTCACCTCGGGAGGCGAGACTTTTCCCAAGGAAGTATCCAAGACTGCTCCGATAAACTGGAGCTTTTGGGATGGTTACATGTGGGGCTTCTTGAAATTTAGGGAGAAGCCCAGTTTGTGAAGAAAGTGACAGGTGATCGAAAGATGTTCCTGAGCTTGTTCGGGAGAACGTGCTCTGATCAACCAATCGTCCAGTTAGTGGTAGACGTGAATCCCCCCTTTCCTGAGACTCACTGCCACCACCGCCATCAATTTGGTGAAAACCCTCAGGGTGGAGGTCAACCCAAATGGCAGAACTCGAAACTGATAGTGAGAATTGCCAATCGCAAACCTCAGGTACTTTCTGTGCTTCAGATGGATTGGCACATGAAAGTAAGCATCCTGATGGTCCAATTATACCAACAGTGTTGGAGTTGGAGAGCCTGAATGATCTGAGAAAGAATTACCATCTTGAACCTGTCCTTCCTGAGGAACTTGTTCAAGTTTCTTAAGTCCAAAATGGGGTCTCAATCCTCCGTTCTTCTTTGGGATGAGAAAGTATGCGGAGTACCAACCCTTGTTCCTCTCCGCTACAGGTACTTGTTTTATAGCACCTTTCTCTAGCAGGGTTAAAATTTCCTGCAACAGGCGCAGATCTGGAATTTTGACAGAGTTGGTTCCCGGTGGATGGTTCTGAGGCCTTTTTAGGAAGGGGAGACGGTAACCTTGAGCTACTGTTTCCAATGCCCAAGCATCTGAGGTAATGCCCCGCCATTCCTTCAGATGCTGAGAGATCCTGCCTCCCACTGGGGTTTTGTGTAACAAGGTCTAAGAGTGATTTGGAGGCGGCTGCAGGAGTGGCTGAGGGCAGAGATGCCGTTCCTGAGGTTGCCGTTCCTGAGGTGACATTTCTCTTGCCTCTTTGAAAAGCCTGTCCTCTTCCTCTACCAAAAGAGGAGCAGTACCGAAAAGAACGGCCCCTCCAGGAAGATGAGCCCGGATAGGGTTTCTGAGGCTGTCGCATGGAAGCACTAAGAGATTTACCTGCCGCATTTGAGGTCTGTAGTTTTTCTAGGCTTTCATCAGCCTTACTACCAAACAGTCTCAAACCATCAAAAGGCATGTTGAGAAGTCTGGGCTGCACATCTCGTGCAAACCCTGACTTCCTCAACCACGCAAATCTGCGTAGCACAGTGCTTGCAGCCATGGATCTGCTGATACTATCAGCAGTATCCAGTCCAGACTGAAGACATTCCCCCATTGCCTCCTTTCCGTCTTTGACAATATTCAGGAAGCCTTCCCTTTCCTCGCCTTCCGGAATATGATCAGCCGCTGCCGAAATGCAGTCCCACAAGGTATGGGTGAACCTGGCCAGGGTACAGGTGACATTGGTTGACTTAAGAGCCATGCTACCCGAAGTAAAAACTTTACGGGCCCAAGCATCCACCTTCTTATCCTCTCTATCCGGGGGGATAGTAGGATATGCAGTCTGTCTTGAGGCAGTTGCAGCTTGAATAACCAGACTTTCTGGAGTGGGATGTCTGTTTAAATATTCAGGATCAGAACTAGACAGTCTATATTTTTTAGGAAAATTACTGTTTACAGCAGCAATATTATCAGGAACTTCCCAGTTCTTTTCTACTGTTCTCTGAAGTGCCCTATGGAAGGGGAGAACTGGATCCTTCTGGGGGCCCCTAACAATTATGTCCGTCATATCGTCCTGTTCAAAAGTGGGTGATGCTCTACCCCAGCCCATGTATTCCACCACTCTATCCATTAATTTCCTGTACCCCGAATCTGCATGTTTTGCAGGGTCAGGTTTTTCAAACTCTAGCTCAGGTGACGTATCAATGCCACTAGCAGAGTGAAGGGTGTCCCACAAGTCTCTCATTTTCGATTCGGGATCGATAAGTTCTTTTGGGACCTCTCTAGTACCATATTGTACTCCAAAAGGAGAAACAACCTCTCCTTCAGAGCCGCTTTCTTCAAAATTGAAGACATAGAATTAAAAAAGTCAGATTTTGGTAAAGGAGTAAATCTCCTATCTTGTTCATGAGGTTTCGTCGAAGGAATCGACGTAACCTTCGATGGTATCGAAGGAATCTTCGAGGACACCAATGAAGTCTTCGACACAGGCGCCGAAGACGCTTTTGGCTTCGATGTCGAAGCTGATGGCGTCGACGAAGTTGTGGATGTTTTCGAGACTTCTGTTTTTATGTGGTATCAGAGAAATACTCAACTCTCAGAGTCTTCAACAACTTGTCGTCGACTCGAGTTTTTTGAGTTTCGTCCATACTACCGAGTTTTACCACAGTAGTTCCTGACTTCCCTATGTCGTCCGATGGAGCGACAGGGGTCTGGCTCTTCTGAGGTTTCTTTGAGGGGGTCGAGGCCGCATTCTCAAAGACCTTCATCATTTTCCTTCGAAATTCTTCCCATTTTTCTAGGGGAATCCGACTTAGTCGGGCATCGTACCGATTCGGTCGATGAATCGGAAGATGATGAAGAAGATATGTCTCCTTTTCACTCTCTTAGAAGAGGAAGATGAAGAGCGCCTCGATTTACTACGAGATCGAGATCTCTTAGAGCATGGCTGCACAACATACGGCCCGCGGGCCAGTTGCGGCCCGCCATGCTCTTTTGTCCAAAACACTGGCCCTCATTGGCTCAGCACACACACGCACCACGTCGCTCCTACGAGCCACGTAATGCGTGTGTGCTGCACCAATGGAGGGCCAGCACTACGGCTGGCGTGGTCCATAAGGCTTGATGCCGGAAGGCATTTCAGCCATGGACCACGCCAGCCGTAATACGATTCCAGCGTTCCAGCTTACCTGCCGCTTACCTGCCTTCCAGCACGTCTCCGGTAAGTGGTCTGTTTGTTTGTGCGTCGGGTTTGTTTTGCTTTATGTTTGTGTGTGTATGTTGCGATTGGGGGGGTGTGTCGGATGTGTATGAATGTTTGGATTTGAATGTATTTTGTATGTATGTTGAGATGCGGGGGTGGGGGGATGTGTCGGATGTGTATAAATGTTTGGATTTGAATGTATTTTGTGTGTATGTTGAGATGCGGGGGTGGAGGGGGTGTCGGATGTGTATGAATGTTTGGATTTGAATGTTTTTTGTGTGCTGAGTTGGGGGGTGGGGGTTCGGGTCTGTATGGGTGAATGCTTGAGAGTGTGTGTGCTGAGTTGGGGGAGGTTTGGAGTTGGGGGGGTTCGGGTCTTTATGGGTGCTTGTTTGAGAGTGTGCTGATTTGGCGGGGTGGGGGGGGTTTGGTTGGGCGTGAGGGGGCCATGGAGTGGGGGGGTTTGGTTGGGGGTGAGGAGGCCATGGGGCATAGTGTTTGGTTGGGAGTGAGGGTGCCATGGGGCATAGTGTCTGGTTGGGGGTGAGGGGGCCATGGGGCATAGTGTTTGGTTGGGAGTGAGGGGGCCATGGGGCATAGTGTTTGGTTGGGAATGAGGGGGCCATGGGGCATTGTGTTTGGTTGGGGGTGAGGGGGCCATGGGGCATTGTGTTTGGTTGGGGGTGAGGGGGCCATGGGGCATAGTGTTTGGTTGGGGGTGAGGGGGCCATGGGGCATTGTGTTTGGTTGGGTGTGAGGGGGCCATGGGGCATAGTGTTTGGTTGGGGGTAAGGGGGCCCTGGGGCATAGTGTTTGGTTCGGGGTGAAGGTGCCATGGGGCATAGTGTTTGGTTGGGGTGAGGGTGCCATGGGGCATAATGTTTGGTTGGGGGTAAGGAGGCCATGGGCCGTAGTGTTTGGTTGGGGGTGAGGGACATGGGGCATAGTGTTTGGTTGGGGGTGAGGGACATGGGGCATAGTGTTTGGTTGGGGGTGAGGGGGCCATGGGGCATAGTGTTTGGTTGGGGGTGAGGGGGCCATGGGGCATTGTTTGGTTGGGTGTAAGGGGGCCATGGGGCATAGTGTTTGGTTGGGGGTGAGGGGGCCATGGGGCATTGTGTTTGGTTGGGGGTGAGGGGGCCATGGGGCATTGTGTTTGGTTGGGGGTGAGGGGGTCATGGGGCATGGTGTTTGGTTGGGGGTGAGGGGGCCATGGGGCATTGTGTTTGGTTGGGGTGAGGGGGCCATGGGGCATAGTGTTTGGTTGGGTGTAAGGGGGCCATTGGGCATAGTGTTTGGTTGGGGGTGAGGGACATTGGACATAGTGTTTGGTTGGGGGTGAGGGGGCCATGGGGCATTGTGTTTGGTTGGGGGTGAGGGGGCCATGGGGGCATTGTGTTTGGTTGGGGGTGAGGGTGCCATGGGGCATAATGTTTGGTTGGGTGTAAGGGGGCCATGGGGCATAGTGTTTGGTTGGGGGTGAGGGACATGGGGCATAGTGTTTGGGGGTGAGGGGGCCATGGGGCATAGTGTTTGGTTGGGGGTGAGGGACATGGGGCATAGTGTTTGGTTGGGGGTGAGGGGACCATGGGGCATAGTGTTGCACTCCAAGAGTGAACCCAATAATAAAGCTAAAACAGGCACAGTTAGGAGATGTTCATCTTTGGTTTTTTGAGGAAACCTGACTCAACGAAGGCCATACTCATCTTGGGCAACCCAAATAGCAAACTGTAGCAGTCCAAAATAATGGCATGTCCAATCTAGGGTAAATAAAATATATATAAGTTAAACAGGCGAGATACAATAACTAAATAGAAATAAATTATAACAATGGAAAATGTGTAGTACAAAATGTAAGTTTGAAATGCAAATAAAAATCGTTACCCCTCAAAAACATTCTTTTTCCATGTGTTTAGTACAAATTGGGGGTTTAAAAAGCCTCCTACTACCCCACCCACATTTACTTTTCGGCCCACTATAGCCCTCATGTAAGGTACTTTCGGCCCTCTGTCAAAATCAGTTGTGCACCCCTGTCTTAGAGTGTCTATGATGATCCGATTCTTTCGAATCGCTTATGTGTTCTTTTTTTAAAAAAAATTTTTTAATGTATTTTAGACGAAGCCTTTGAGGGTTTAGAAGCTTCCTGCCCCATCGCCAGTTTACCTTTCCTCTCACGAAGGGCCTTCTCCGACATTGACTGACAGGAGCTACAGTCGCTGGTTCGATGACTTGAACCGAGGCACCAGAGACAAACGCGGTGAGGATCTGTGATCGACATCTTCGATCCGCATGTCGATACACTTTTTAAACCCCATCTTGGGAGTTGAAGGCGTTGAAGAAGACAGCATTTTCAGAAGAATATTTTAAAGCGCGCCGTTCTCGAGAGCGAAGCAATCGGAAAAACGGAACTGAAGCCAACGGGTGCGGCACAAGCTATTTATACTGATGGTGACGTTGACGCGGTACGGAGCCCGTCGAGGGACATCGACGCCATGACCTCGTGCACAGCGCCCTCTGCCGAAATTTGTTTTCCGAAGCAGCGAAGCTGGCAGGATAACGATTTATCATGAGATGAGGAATACGTGGGAGGACACAATTCATTCGAAAGGGGCGTTTGGCTGTCTGATCAGGACAACCAGAACCTCTGTGGGAGCTGGACCTATTCAGGCACTCTGGCAGACAAAGTACAGGGGGTGGGGGGGACACTGCCCATAGGGAGCTGTGTGCTGCAGTAGTAAAATCACAGGTGCCTTTAAGAGCTATGGAGCAGACAGAGTCCATAGTACAGGTATAATGAAAGAATAGAGGATGAAGCATACAAATTATAATCTCCCTAATAGCTATCACCAATATTCTTGACATTCTTGCCCCAGTCACGAGGATCTGCCTGAAACCTGCGTCTAAGCATAACACCTGGTATGACTCGGAACTTGCAGCCCTGAAACGAAAGTGCAGAGCGGCGGAACGGATGTGGCAAACCTCCGGTTCACCCTCTGACAAACTGGCCTGCTGCCTGCTCCAAAGGCAATACAGACTCTCCATCCATGCCAAGAAATGGGCCCACATTCAGGCACAGGTTTCTGATGCATCTAACACGGCTGAACTTTTCAAAATCTGCAGGGAACTAGCCAATCCGTCCGCAGTCTCCTCCTCCCCAGGCCCTCTGCAACGCACTGGTCACACACTTTGCCACCAAAACACAGAATATTCTGAACACCCTTGTTATTCATCCGCCCAACCCATCCCACACCCCCTTGCCTCCCTTGGCCCCTCACCCTTCTCCGTCCTCCCTCTCCTCCTTGTCCCCTGTCACACCTGAAGAAGTTACGAGTTGTCCGCTCAATGAGGGTCTCTTCCAAACAGGTTTCCCCTTGCTCATCCAGAACCATCAAGGACAACATTGGCTCTGTTACCCCCCACTCGCCCATTTCTGCAACCCCTCTTTTGCCACTGGATCTTTCCCCTCCTCCCTCAAGCAGTCCCTGGTGCACCCCCTCCTGAGAAAACCTTCAGCAGACCCTACCTGTCCAGCCAACTACCGCCCTATTTCCATCACCCCCTTCCTGGGGAAACTGCTGAAGAAGCTGTCCTTGCCCCAACTCCCCTCGCACGCTGAACTTGTTGGTGGTCTCCACGACCATCAATCTGATTCCAAGCATCTGAGGCACGGAAACTGCTCTTCTGAACACCTGTGAAGAACTGCTCGCATCTCTGGACTCCAACTCCCCAGCTGTCCTCATCCTACTCAATCTCTCCACTGCCTTTGACACGGTTAACCACTCCATCTTCATACAAAGGCTCCACAATACCCTTGGTATCTCGGATCGGGCACTGGACTGGCTGACCTCTTTCCCAAGTCATCCTGGGCATCTCCTCCTCTCCTACTTCTCTAACTGTGGCATCCCCCAGAGTTCTATCCTCTCTCCTTGGATCTTTAGCATCTACCTTGCTCAGCTGGCACTCCTCATCTCCCCCAACTTCCAGTGTTATGCAGACCACCCACAACTCTTTTTCAAACTTCCTGCGGACTCTTTTGCACCTTCCATCATCCCCGACTGCGTGTCTGCCATCCAGTCCTGGTGCACCTCCAACGATCTCTGCCTCAATGCCAGTAAAACTGAGATCCTTCCCTTTGAGACCCCTGCTCCCTCCTTCTTCCCCTCACTCCGGCCTTCCTCCATGGACTCTCCCCCTGCTCCTTCTTCTGAAGCCAGAAACCTTGGAGTCATCTTCTACTCTTCTCTCTCCTTCCACTGTCACACTCGGGACATTTCCAAGAAGTTCCACTTTCTGCTCTTCCTTCTCAAAGGAATTCTCCCTTTTCTCACTTTTCCCCAGAAGCTAAATGTTACCCGAGCCTGGTTCTCTCTAGGCTTGACTATTGCAATAGCCTCCTCATGAATATGCCTTCTTCCACTCTGCGACCCATCCAGCAAATCCAGAATAGGGCAAAAAGACTTATCCTTGGCCTTAAGCGCAGGGACCACATCTCTGTTGCCCTTAAAAGTCTTCACTGGCTCCGGGTTGTTGCACGGATTACATTCAAATCCCTATGCATCATCCACAAGGCTGTCTGGGGCCGGGGACCACACTATCTTCAACTCTTTCTTACTAAATACTCTCCCTCTAGACCTCTGTGTTCCTCTGGAACCAACTCTTTGTGTGTAAAGAGATTTGCTAAACGGAGGGCAGGTGGTTGATCACTTTCCTCAGCTGGCAGCTGGCTCCCTCCTATTGAACAGGCTCCCCCTCCCTCTGCGTCTTTAGCAGGACTTTCTTAAATTCCAGAAGCTCCTCAAGACTTTCCTATTTACCACCTCCTTCCCTTCCTCTCTCCTCTGCTAATCTCACAGTTGCTGTGATTGGTCTCTTGGGCCCTTATGCATCCTAGGGCCCTTGACCTCCCACACCTAATCGGCACAGCTTCTGTCTACCTTTAGCACTTGCCTCGGCACACCCTCCTCCCTGGAGGCTCGCACTTGCACCCAACGCAGCTCCAGGCCGTGTAGCATTAACCTTCTCCAGCATGGGATCTGGCATGGATTCACATGCTCATGAATATTCCCCGTCATCAGGCTGTGAATCCTCGGCAAACGAAAAAACAGTTTCAGTTTCATTTCTGAACTGTCTTTCTCCGATAAACCAATCACTGAGCTCTGTGTCATACCGCCCCCAGCCAATGACTGCCCTCTACCTAAGCCCCTCCTCAGGCAGCCATCTTCAGATTTTTACAGCACGCTCAAAGTGTTGGGAATCCTTGAGTTTCGCTCTTTGAGCTTTTCTGCGTATTTTCACTTTTTTGATGGGAAAACTCTATTTTTCGGTCAGTCGAGCCTGTGTGCTCCATCGATTATCCTTCCGATTAACAGGGATCAGTTTTTCGACTCCTTTTGTGCCCCTCAAGGGCTGAATTCGTTGAGTGTTCTTCTTGGAAACTTCCAGACGTTCTTCAGGCCTACACCGCGTGGATCATGTCGGATGAGGAAGACCACAGCGCTTCCCTCTTCAAGCTTTGCTCCGGTTTGCGGAATGTGTTCACGGAGGACAAGCATGCCCAGTATCTGTATTGTCTCCACCCGATCCATAAGGAAGAAGATTGTGTGATTTGCCGTGGCTTCACTAAGCGCACGATGAAGGATTGACACCAACAGTTAGAGACGTGGCTGAAGGCCAGGGCCTCTACCCCGGGTGATTCCCAGGGCCATGCCTCTTCCGGATCCAGCCAACCTGAGCAGGCTTCTAGGTCCTTTGAGGGTGTCCCATCTGTGGGGGCCCAACACAAGGCCAAGCACTGTAAGCCTGCTTCCGTCATTGTCGCCGCTGCTGCGCATCCTGTGGCGGTCAGGGCGCAATAATTATCTCCTTCTGCATCGGTCTCCAGCTATCCCTTCAGCTCTACTTCCAAGAGGAAGTCAGCTACCCCTGGGAAGCTGCGGGAGACACATGGGGCAGGCCATGCAGGAGGAGAAGGCCAAGCAGGACAAAGTGTCGGACCCAGCCCCCAAGGAGAAGGCCAAGCAGGATAAGGTGTCCGACCCGGCCTTGAAGGAGAAGGCCAAGCAAGGCAAGGGAGCCGGCCTACCTCTGAAGGCCCAGGTGCACCAGGCCAAGTCATTCTCATCCCTCGAGTTGGTGGTGGCGTCACGCTCGAAGGCCATAGGGGCTGACCCGGGCCAGGGTACCCTGACGACTGCCAGAGTGTCTCTTCCTCCCAAGAGGGAGGCTTTGAGAAGACTCCGGAGAAGAGGATGCTGGACCTCAGCCTGAGTCCGACCCCTCTGGACCCGAAGAAAGGGTGGGGGGGTGGTGAAGAACTCCAGGGAACAGTCATTTCTTTGTCCGACGAGGAGATCATCCTTTCCGTCCATACCGTCCAGGATGACTACAACGACGAGGAGAACGTCGCGGAGTCGCCCACCGGAGGCGGCGGCGACAAGGTGATACCGTCCATGGGGACAAAGACAAAGGCCCTGTGACCAGCACTCCTTCCCCCAACCCCCCAAGTCCCTCCTAAAGACCTCTCGCTGGACATTTTTTCGACCCTCCACACGCTGGTGTCTGAGATACAGAGAAGGATCCCGAGGCACTAGCGCCGGCCACCCCGTTGACACCGAGGGAACCGCTGAAGAAGAGACATCCCACACCTCCTTACCAACCATCGCTACCCTCCCCCCACTAGGGGGACGGGAACAGACACAGTGACAACGGCCGCAGACGACGAGGATGGGATGGGAGACCCCCCGCCGCCACAACCGAGAGCTTCTCCACCGGACGAAGTGGGATCCTTCCATTCCATGATAGTCCGTGCATCAGAGCTTTTCCAACTTACCCCGGAGGAAAAGAAGGAAGGTTGCTTTTATCAGCGGCGGGAGGCGAAGAGTAAGACATCCTTACGGTCCTGCTCCTAGACAACGTTTGGGATGAGGGACTGGCGCTGCTGAGGAACTCCGCTTCAGCCCTGGCAAAACGAGACTGGCTTGAAAAGAAATACAGGGTGCCGGACTCTGCACCCAAGTGCCTGCGATCTCAGCCATCTCCGGACTCGGTGGTCTTGGTGGCCGCCAGGAAAAAATCGTCCGGCTCAGCGTCTCATTCACACCTCCGGACAACAAGGGGAAGAAGTTGGATTCCATGGGTAGAAAGGTCATCTACAAAGTGGCAACGGCGTTCAAGGCTACCAACGCCTTAGTGATCGTGGCCAGATACGACCAGGAGCTTTGGTATAAGATGGCTCCTCTCCTGGAATTTCTCACCGATGACAAGTGGGTCGAGGCATTGGACATCCTCCAGGAACGCGAGGTGACATCAGACCACGCCATCACAGTGACTCTGGGCATCGCGGACACTGGGTTCCGCCAGATGGGAAACAGAGTTTGCCTTTCCCGTCGTGGCTGGCTCAAGGCCACCAACTTTAGACTGGTGGCCCACACGAGGGTTCTGGACATGCCGTTCGACAGAGACCACATGTTCTGCAAGGTCGTCGATGAATCCCTCCAGGCCATCAAGACGGACAGGGAGACGGCCCATGCCCTAGGCACTCTTCAACAACACCGGCTGTCCTTTCGTTCTTCAGGAGGGAAGTCTGGCAGGTCTTCGAAGGGATTTGGCGGGGGGCTCATCCTCTTACCGCCAACCCTCCCGTTCCACGACCCAGGAAGCCAACATGGGTCGTTCCAAGGCTTTCAGGAGTGGCTGCCGTCTTCGTCAAGGACCAGAGGGCAGTGCCTCGACCGCCAAGCAAGATTCAACCAGCTAGGATGTTGTTCCCCCACCCACGCACCCCGTTGGGAGGCCTGCTTGCAAACAACGTTGTTGTGTGGGAGTCCATCTCCACCGACAGATGGGTGCTGGACGCTCTCGCCCACGGACACACCTTAGAATTTCAACAGAAGTGTCAGCGAATACCACCGGTGGCCTGGCAGGAACAGCGCATCCCTCAGCTGCTGCTGGAGGACTGGGCTATGTTAAGAAAAGGGGCGATAGAGCTGGTCCCAAGGCGACTCCGGGGCTGCGGAATTTACTCAAGGTACATCCTCCGAAGGAAAGACCTCAGGCCCATTCTCAACCTAGGACGACTCAACAAGTACATAAAGTCCCAGAAGTTCAGGATGGTCACTCTACAAAACGTGCTCGGCCAACTGGAGCAGGGAGACTTTGTCGTCGCTGGATCTAGAAGATTTGTACCTCCACATCCCCATACACATAAAGCTTTGCAAGCTCCTGCACTTCGTCATCCAAGGGAAGCATTACCAGTTCAAGGAGCTTCCTTTCGGACTTAAATCGGCGCCCAGGGTCTTCACCAAATTCCTGGCTCCGGTGGCAGCCCATCTGCGACTACAAGTGATCCACGTGTACCCGTACCTGGACGACTGGCTCATCCAGGCCAAGTCAGAAGTGATCGCCGTCCATCACACAGCAAGGACCGTCCGACTGCTGGCAGACCTGGCGTTCTCTGTGAATTATGCAAAGTCCTGCTTGACTCCATCGCTGAACGCTCTGTTCCTGGGGTCCAAGCTCAACACGGTGGCCTTCCTAGAGCTCTTTCGGAGGAGAGGATATCGGCCATCTTGGGCATGGTGCAACGGCTGTTAGCACTGAAGATCGCCACAGTGCGGACCATCAAGTCGCTACTCGACATGATGTCGTCCTGCATATACCTGATTCGGCTCTGCAGACTGCTGATGCGTCCGCTCGAGGAGTTCCTTGACACCCCTTGGGTCCATGTGTCTGGAAGCTTCCAGGACAAGATTGCGATGAGGGTTTCCGTCCAGTGTTAATGTGGTGGGCGTGTGCTCCAACATCGCCGGAGGCATGGATTTTCAGAGCCCCCCGTACCAGAAGACGGTCATGATGGACGCTTCTCTGGAAGGATGGGGAGTCCACACCAGATGTCTTCACGCCAGAGGCCTGTGGCGGCCGGAATAGAAGACGCTGCATATCAACGTTCCGGAACTACGGGCAGTGTTTTGGGCCATCAGGTCGTTCCTGCCGTCCCTCAAGGGCAAAGTGGTGAGGGTCTTCACGGACAACACCACCACAATGTTTTTCATCTGGAAGCAGGGGGGCACCAGATCCCCAGCGCTCTCCAAGGAGGCACAGGACTTGTGGCAGGGGGCTGTCGCCCAGCAGATGTTCCTCATTCCATTTTTCCTAGCAGGAGTAAAGAACACTGTTGCCGACTCTCTCAGCATGGGAGCTGGCCTCAGCAGGATCAAGTGGACAGCCTGTTCCTCAAATGGGGCAATCCCCAGATCGATCTGTTTGCGACAGCGACAAACACCAAGTGCCGGAGGTTCACAAGCAGGTTCCCCCAGCCAGGGAGCATGGGGGATGCATTCTCCTTCCCTTGGGAAGGCCCGTTTCTGTACGCATTCCCTCCATTGCCTCTATTACTTCGAGTCATCCGTCAACTCAGATGGTACCCGTGCAGGATGATCCTCGTTGCACCAGCGTGGCCGAGGCAGATCTGGTACCCGGACCTTCTCAGCATGTCAACATCCCCTCCATTCAAGCTACCAGTGGTCGCGGATCTCCTCGCCAGGGAAGGAGGCGCAATTCTGCACCACAACCCGGGATTGCTAAACCTGAAGGCCTGGCTCCTGCAGCATTAGAGTCTGGTGGTTACTAGCTTCCGGTGGACAGCAGGGAGCTACTTGCCAAGGCCAGGGCATCGTCGACTTTGAAGTGCTACAGACACAAATGGAAGCGCTTTGTGACCTGGTGCCGGTCGCAGAAGATCAACCCTCTGAGGGTCACGGCTCCTCAGGTACTTCCGGATTTACTATCTTTGGCTAAGTCGGGGCTGGCACACGCCTCCATCAAGGTGCATCTGGCGGCTATCTCCCGCTACACCAGATCTCCAGGGCGATTTTCCTTATGGTTGCACCATCTAGTCAAGGAATTCATCAAGGGACTGATCCGCTCGTTCCTGCCGATGAAGGCTCCGTCCCCGGTGTGGGAACTCAACGTGGTGCTGACTAGGCTCATGGGGGCCCCATTCAAACCTATGCATGCTAAGTTTCTATCGTGGAAGACGGCTTTCCTTGTGGCCATTACCTCTGCAAGAAGAGTAGGTGAGATCCAGGCCCTGTCCTGCAAGCCACCTTATTTGACTTTCCACGAGGCGAGGGTGGTGCTTCGGACACACCCATCCTTCATGCCCAAGGTCTTGTCAGACTTTCGTCGCCGACTGAAAGGTCTTTGCACTCGCTGGATGTAGCTAGAACGCTGAAGTTTAATGTGGCCCGCACAAAGAGTTTCTGGTAAACTTCTCAGCTTTTTGTGAACTTTGGTCCTGTGAACCATGGGAAGGCCCTGTCCAAATATTTCATTTCCAAGTGGCTCTCCGGCTATATCACCCATTGTCACCGGTTGGCAAACCGACCGCTGCCTGGCCGTCCGAGAGCCCATTCTACCAGAGCGATCGCTGCTACAATGGCGTTCATGTTTTGTGTGCCCCTGTGGGACATCTGCAGGGCTGCTACATGGTGGTCGGCACACACCTTCATGAAATTCTACTGCGTCGACATGGATCCAGAGAGGAGTCCAGAGTCGGCCAAGCAGTGCAACCTGTTCGCTTGAAGGTGAGCCTGATGAGGAGGTAAGAGATTGCTTCTGTTGAGCCTTTCCACCTCCTGTGGTTGTGCATGTGTGTACTGCTATGTATTCTTTATTCATGAGCATGTGAATCCATGCCAGACCCCATGCTGGAGAAGGAACAAGTTACTTTCCTGTACCTGATGTTCTCCAGCATGGGTCTTGCATGGATTCACATGCGAACCCTCTCGCCTACCCCTCTGCCGCTCTTCTCTTGGTCTTACTGCCACTTTACGTGCTACCAAATCTGAAGATGGCTGCCTTGGGAGAGGCTTAGGTAGAGGGCAGTCATTGGCTCGGGGCAATATGACCCAGAGCTCAGTGATTGGTTTATAGGAGAAAGACAGTTCAGAAATGAAACAAACTGTTTTTTAGTTTACCGAAGATTCCCAGCCTGACGACAGGTAATATTCATGAGCATATGAATCCATGCCAGACCCATGCTGGAGAACAACAGTTACAGGTAAGTAACTTGTCCCATACCTTGCACTTCATCTGTGGCTCACCCACGATCAAGGACACCCCAGCACCTACCCCCACTGCCCTCTTCCTTGCTGCACTTGCACATTCTGAATACTCACAAGGCATAGTAGGTTCATCCTTTTTTCCCTCCACTGCATTTAATATTTGTGTGTATTTGAATGTGTTTCATTCCCATGTTCTCTCCCCGTTTCCCTGTGGGTGCTTTAAAACAGAATTTACTTGCTTTATAAGCACCTAACAAGTGACCAATAAATAAACTCTGTATTCAGTGCAGGAGCGGTGTCTGTTTTTTTCTCCATATTTCCATAATTGTCTTCCTTTGTGCAGAAATGAAAGGACAGCACAGGCTCCTTAGGCTGGCCCTTACCTAATATGTCTGTTAGATCATCTTGGGTAATGTCCTTTGCAGGACGACCCCATCCCATATATTCTATCCCCCTGTTAATGACAGTGCTATATACTGCATTTGGGTGAGAAATCACATCTGGAGTGTCAAACTCATTTTCAGGCGAAGTGTCTAGGAATTGGGTCTTTCAGGCATGAGACGAGGTCTTCCAGCCGTAATTCCTCTGAAATTAATTCTTCGTATGGATTTTGTCCTCCCACGTATTCCTCATCTTTGATATTCGATAACCAGCTTCAGCTGCTTTGGAAAAGAAATTTGGCAGAGTGCACTGTGCGTCGATGCCCTCGACTCGAGGGCCTCCGTCTTGAGGATGATGTAATCAAAGGAATATATAGCACGCGCAGCAACCTATTGACTTCAGAAAATGCGAAAACTATCACTTCGAGAAATACGGCATGCTTCATTACTTCATACGCAAGTATGTCTTCTTCGTCGACACCAACTACCCAGAAGACCGGGTTCAAGTGGTGTTGAGATTGTGGTTCGAAAATGTCATTGACTGATCCACACTGGATATGTCTATGGTGCCTCTGGTGGAGCATAAGACCTCCGCCTGCTCCAAGTGCCAGTCGACGACCAGAAAGGCCCTGAAGGAGGGAAAGGGGAAATGGCGGTAGGTTGAAACCCCAAAATATCTACCCTGACCAAAAAACCTTCGACTAACTAGTTGAGAGGTGTCTCTCCTCGAAGGAAGAAAGTTAAAAGATTGAGATCGAGGAGTGGCTCCCACCACTCCTCCTCGTCGTCGTCAAGGAAGTCTGAAAAGAGGCACCATAGGTTGCCTTCTTTGACTTCGGCGGACACCTCCCCTGAGAGGGTATCTTGTCCCCCAAAAGAATCCACTCCTGCCGAATGGGAAGCATTTAGAGCAGAAATGCAGAAAATATTGGAGATCCAGAAACCCACGGCAAGCCATTCTCCTACCGCATCTTCCAAAGAAGCCGATAAGGGAAAGGGCTCGACCTAAATACTGGACGCCCTCACGTCCGGGATGAAGGCCTGATCCTCATCGAGAGCTGTCGAGGCCTTGATGCGATGAGTCATCGAAGGATCTGTCAAGCTCTAAACATAAGCACAAGTCGAGGTCGTCGACACCATCGCCGTAATCGACGCCGGCTGCGCCTTCGACGCCAGCCAAGCCCTCGACATCGACACCAACGGCATCGACGCCAGCTGCGCCACCAATGCCAGCTGTACCGTCAATGCCGAGCACCCCATCTAAACTTACGGCACCATTGAAAAAGGTTTTGAGGACTCCTCGAGCTTCAAATCCACTATTTATCAATCCCTTGATGCCTGAAAAAACATATGTACCTTTACCAAGGAAAGAATATTTTAAGTCCCTTACCTCAATATATGAGGAGAATGAACCCTCAGACAACGATGCACCCTTTGGTCTCTAATTTGGCACACCAAACGTGCCTGAGTTTCATTTCTGAGGAGTCAAGGTTGACAGACCTTTATGATAATCTACAGACAGCCAGTGGGGTGGATACCTCACCTGAGTTAGATTTTGGAACACCAGAGGCTGGGGAACATGCTGATGCTTAATATAGAGAGCTATTGTCCAAGGTGGTGGAATATATGGGGTGGAGTAGGCCTCAGTTACCATTTGAGCAGGATGATCTGACGGATATCCTGGATAATGGTCCACAGACAGATCCTATATTACCTTTCCATATTGCTCTCCGAAAAGGGTGGCGGTGAATTGGGAGATGCTAGAAACAAATCAGGCTGTGAATAAAAATCTGACCAGGAAATATTGACAATCAAATAGTGACCCAGACTATCTAAGCACCCAACTCCAGAGAGTCTGGTGGCATAGGCAGCTACTGCAACTTCTAAGCAAGCAGCTTACCCTACAATCCCTCCAGATGCGACGACAAAAGAGTAGATTGATGGGCAAGGAAGGTATTTTCTGCAGGCATTATGGCGCTCAAATCGGCCAACTCCATGTGCCCTTGCAAAATGTCCATTCAATCTATGGGACTGCATTTCCATGGCGGCAGAGCACATTCCCGAGGGGTATGAAAGAGACTGGTTCTTGGCCATAATTGTAGACGGCAAAGAAGCCATGTGTGAGTCTCTTCAGTCAGGTCTGGATTCTGCTGACGGCATCTGCTGAGCCATGGCTACTAGCACCGTTATACGCAGATTTGCTTGGTTGAGGAAGTCTGGTTTTTCACCGGATGTGCAATCCAGACTCCTCAACATGCCCTTTGACCGGTCTCCTCTTTTTGTCAACAAGGCTGACGAAAGCTTTGAGAAGTTGCAGACCTCTAAGGCGGCAGCCAAATCTTTAGGTGCCGCTTTTCGGCAGCCTCAGCCTTTTCACTCTAGTGGACAGACTTGGAGGGGTAGATCTTTTCGCTACTACTCCTCAGTTGGAAGAGCGAGAGAAATGGCTGGTCAAAGAGGCCAAAGAAACTTCCCTCTTGGTGGACGAGGCAGAGGTGCGAAGCCAGCTCAAGCAGGGGCATCTTTACCATCTGCCACTGCATCAGCCGCCTCAAAACCTCTGAGGTCTTGAGTGACAATTCACCAGTGGGGGGCAGACTGTCTCAGCATCTAGAAGAATGGCAAGACCTTACTTTGTATGCTTGGCCATCGGAAACCATAGCCCACCGGTATTGCCTTCCTTTCATACAGAGACATTAGAGCAATCCATCGGGGAGCCACTCTTTACGGATTCCAGATCTGCTGCTTGTGCAGGAAATGTTAACTCTGCTAGAGAAAGGCACCATAGAGCCGTTGCTTGTAGCGGAGAGTAACAAGGGATGGTATTCTCCATATTTGCTAATATCTAAAAATGACAGAGGATTGAGACCCATCTTGGACTTGAGATACTTGAACATGTTCCTCAGAAAGGGCAAGTTCAAGATGGTCACACTTTCTCAGATCCTTCAGGCCCGCCAACTCCAGTGTTGGATGGTGTCATTGGACCTTCAGGATTCTTATTTTCATGTGCCAATCCATCTCAAGCACAGAAAATACCTGAGGTTCGCATTTGGCGGTTCTCATTATCAATTTCGTATTCTTTTCATTAAACTGATGGCGTTGGTGGCAGCGAGTCTCAGGAGAGGGGGGATTCACGTCTACCCCCACCCGGACGATTAGCTGATCAGGGCGCATTCTCCCAAACAAGTCCGGGATCATCTCAACGTCACCTGCCACTCTTTTCACAGACTGGGCTTCTCCCTCAATTACAAGAAGTCCCATATGACACCTTCTGAAAAGCTCCAGTTCATCGGGAAAGAGGTCACCACCCGAGTTGAGGGCTCAAGACGTTCTACAGATGGTCTCCAGATTTCAAAGTGCCCTGCGTCTCCCGGCCTTAGATTTTCTTTTTTTAGGTTGCTCGGCCTCATGGCATCCTGCATTTTCCTGGTGCCAGAGGCCCGCCTGAGAATGAGATCCCTTCAATGGGCTCTGACCTCCATGGTCCCACTTCTCAGGAAAGATGTCGGA
The DNA here is from genome assembly GCF_040938575.1 of Ambystoma mexicanum. Classification (NCBI taxonomy): domain Eukaryota; kingdom Metazoa; phylum Chordata; class Amphibia; order Caudata; family Ambystomatidae; genus Ambystoma; species Ambystoma mexicanum. Next base: position 1,304,358,649 of record NC_090921.1, on the reverse strand, counting down.
CCTTCTTCAGGTTCCAAGCAGGGTCGCACGAGATCTTCTGTGGTGGGCCTGCTGCGAGAACAACGTTCTGAAGGAGAACCCCTTTGGAAACCATGGCCGGAGATGATGGTAGTAACGAACGCCTCAGTCACTGGGTAGGTAGCCCACACAAACGATATGACAGTCAGCGGTCATTGGTCTCCATCAGAGCCAAACTATATATCAATCTTTTGGAGCTGATGGCTGAAGACCTTCCTGTCCTCTGCGGGGAAAGAATGTCCTGATAATGACGGACAGCAGAGTGGCCATGCACTACTTCAACAAAAGAGGTGGTGTTAGGGTCACTACCCCTGTGCAGAAAGGCAATGCAGCTCTAGTACTGGGAACATCAAGAATGAATCTCTCTATCAGCAGTTCACCTAGCAGTTAATCTAGCCGTAGAAGAGAACATGGCGACAGATGTTCTGAACAGGCAGAGCACAGTCTCCCATGAGTGGAAACTAGCTCAGGAAGTCCTTCAAGAGATCTTCACCCTTTGGGCAATCCCTCAAGTGGATCTATTTGTGACCAGTGTCAACTGGAAATGCGAACTGTACTGTTCCAGGGAATTTCCCCCAGAGGAGCTCTAGGAGATGCGTTCGTAGTGGACTGGGAGTTTCCACTCCTGTACACGTTCACTCTAGTCCTCGTCATTCCTCACGTGATCGGGAGGTTGAGAAAGTTCAGGAAACGCATGATCCTAGTTGCCCCTGATTGGGCTAGGAGGACGTGATACCTGGACCTTCTGGACAGGTCCATCTACCCTCCAATATGTCTTCCACTAAGAGAGGAACTTCTCCCGCGAGATTAGGGTCCGGTTCTCCATCTAGAGGTCAAAACTCTCCGCCTTCACGCATGGTTTCTGAGAGGCTGAGATACAAGGATTGGGACATCCCTGATGACGTAATGGAGATTTTGCTTTCGGCCAGTCTTTGTACCGTTGCTGTTGGAACAAATTCTGCAACTGGTGCAGTGAAAAGAATGTAGACCCTTTTCTGTGCAAAACACCTGAGGTGTTCTCCTTTCTACTATCCTTAGTCAATCCTGGGCTCCAGGTTGGAACTATTAAAGGCTATATGGCGGCGGTATCAATCTTTAAGCGCTCGTCTGAAGAATGTTCATATTTCAAGATTCCACTAGTGACACAATTTCTAAAGGGGCTCACCAATATGTGCCCCCTCTCATCTCCTTTCGAGGTTCCAATTTGTGACCTTAATCTGGTACTAAAATGTCTGTGTGCCTTTGAACCTTTACACTCATGTCCATAAGGTTAACTTTTAAAACCATTCTCTTGGTAGCTCTAACTTCAGCCCATAGAGTGAGTGAATTTCAGGCACTTCCATCCAAGCCACCCTTTACAATCTTCTGTAAGGATAGGGTTGTTCTGAGGGTTAAGCCTTCGTCCTTAATCAAAATCATTTCTGATTTTCACATCGGGCAGAAAATGGTTTTACCTTCTTTCTATCCCCCACCTTATCCTGGTAAGGAGGAGAGATTACACAGGTTAGACCCTTGTAGAGCTCTGAGCTTTTATATATCTAGGCTGTCAAAACGTTGCCTTGATGATCAGCTTTTCATTGGCTCTGCAGGCCAAAATCTGTGTCAGGCTGTTACGAAACAGACCTTATACAGGTGGATCATTCTGGCAATTTCAGAATGTTAGACTGGCAGGCAAGTATCCTCCTGAAGGATTAGGAGCCCATTCCACCAGGTACATGGCTACCTCTACAGCCCTGCAAATGGGTGTACCGATAAAAAGTATTTATGAGGCAGCAACATGGTCTACTATTCACACGTTCACAAAACATTACAGCCTGGAGTCTTCCCTTGGTCAGGATGGGAGGTTTGGAAAAGAAGTTCTGCATTCGGTTCATGAAAACCTTTAAAAGACTGAAATTCTTACTCACTCCACCAAATCTAATACTGCTCAAAGATGAGTAATACGCGAGAGGGCACAATCCATTCGAAGAATGTTACTTACCCCTGGTATGATATATTTTATTTGTATCGCATTCATAAGGTTCTTTCGACTGGATGTTCCCCCCCCATGTATTCTTCATCACCCTCCTTACCTATCCCATAGTCGAATTTCCTATGCTATTACAGGTTTTGCTCCTTCATAGTTGAGTATGGTAATTCCTGTGGTTATGCTGGTATTTCTACTGTAAGAAAAAAACAGAACTGAAGCCAATGGGCGCTGTGCTTGCTATATATTGCATAGATTACATCATCTCGAGACAGAAGTTCTCGAGGCAAATCGAGTTGACTGCATCGACGCACAGCACCCTCTGCCAAATAATTTTTGCTGAAGCTGGATATCGAATATCAAAGATGAGGAATACGTGGGCGGAACATCCAGTCAAAAGAACATTCCCAGGGGTAAGTAACTTGTTCTTCGAGGGGATTGGGTCCTCCGACGTATTCCATATCTATGACAGTAATCACCACAGCTGTGCTGCTTCGGAAAATATTCGGCGTCTGCATCCTGCGTCGATACACCGCCCTCGCGGACCTCCTTCGACGGCCGACGTCACTGGATGTTATAAGGAGGACGCACAACCCCCGTAGCCTCAGTTCCGTTTTTTCTGCAAAAGTGTTCGCTTCGGGAATCTCGGTGCGCCTCGACTCTTTGGAGTTTGTTGTTTTCTCGGTTCTTCGATCCTGTTTGGTGTTTGTGAAATATTTCTTCGTGAAGATGTCTACCTCGTCTTTCACGCCGCGTCTGGGCTTTAAGAAGTGCGGGGACTGTGGGTCCAAGATGTCGGTCACAGACTCGCACAACGCCTGCCTCTGGTGCCTCTGGGAGGCCCATGACACGGATGACTGTGTCGACTGCCAGTCGCTCACGTCGAAAGCCTTGCGGGAGCGCAAGAAGAAGTTATCGGCAGGTAAGGTGTCCAAGCCCCAGAAGTCGAGGTCTGCGGGGCTTTCGACGGACGTCTCGAGGGGCGACTCTCTGCATCGTCATCGGAAATCCAGTGGGTCTCGGTCTCGCCACTCCTCTGCCTCTTCAGGCACTCCCGGAAGCGCCGTCATCGGTCGCCTTCCCCGTCCTAATCCGAGGACTCTGCCCGTCGGCGGGTCGCTTACCCCACCAAGCATGCGACACTGGAGGAATGGGCTTCCTTCAGGAAGAAAATGTTGGCGATTCTCGAATCGCAGGGCACTGGTCCGTCTGCGTCTCCGAGTGGGGTCAGTCATGATCAGCCGAGAGACACCGTTCGCACTCCGTTGGGCTCGGGTGGTCATCACGATTCGCGGGAAAGGTCCCCCTCGGACAAGGGGAATCGTTCTTGGCATGTCCGGGTCCCGGTCCTCGACGCGCTTGAAACCACGTGAGCCTGTGAAGTCTTCGAGGAAGACATCGACGCCGTTGGCTCTGAGGTCGTCGCCGGACTCTCTCGAGGCTCCGCCTCCGAGGAAGTTGTCGGCGCCCAGGATGTCGAGGGACACGCTCGGGGCTCCGCCTTCAAGGCCTGTGTCGACGCCGTCGATGCTGTTGGCGCTGCGTTTGTCATCAACGCTGATTCTCTCGACGCCGGCACCGATTCACTTGACGCCCTCAACGCCTTTCCAGGCTGTGTCGACGGGGGGGGGGGAGGGCTACCCCGTTGTTCGGGGGATCCACCTAGAAAGGCTCTGGCCAAGGTCAAGCATGGCTTTGGTTCCAGTTGTGTGCCTTCTTACCGCCATCTGGAGTTCATTTCAGAGGTGGATGAGGGCTCTGATGATGGCATGGTGCCTGACACGGTGCCTGATGAGATTCTCTCGGGCCATAGCCAGTTTGATGACCTGAGGCAGTTCCTGCATGATGCTAGTGGGCTGGACACCTCTCCGGAGGTGGAGTTTTGTAGGCCTGAGTCTGGCTCTCATGCCGATTCTTCGTACCGGTGCCTTATGTCAAGGGTCACCGAGTACTTAGGATGGTCTGCTCCCCCAGGGGAGTTTGTTCAGGATGACCTTACGTATATCCTCGACATTGGTCCACCAACTGACCCGGTACTGCCGTTTCATATGGACAGCTCTAAGGCTGGACACCTCTCCGGAGGTGGAGTTTTGTAGGCCTGAGTCTGGCTCTCATGCCGATTCTTCGTACCGGTGCCTTATGTCAAGGGTCACCGAGTACTTAGGATGGTCTGCTCCCCCAGGGGAGTTTGTTCAGGATGACCTTACGTATATCCTCGACATTGGTCCACCAACTGACCCGGTACTGCCGTTTCATATGGACAGCTCTAAGGCTGGACACCTCTCTGGAGGTGGAGTTTTGTAGGCCTGAGTCTGGCTCTCATGCCGATTCTTCGTACCGGTGCCTTATGTCAAGGGTCACCGAGTACTTGGGATGGTCTGCTCCCCCAGGGGAGTTTGTTCAGGATGACCTTACGTATATCCTCGAAATTGGTCCACCAACTGACCCGGTACTGCCGTTTCATATGGCTCTACAGAGGAGGGTGGCGGCGGCTTGGACTGCTCCGGAGAGTCTCACGGCAGTGAGCAAGTCTTTGCCGCGAAAATACCGCCCAGCCATTAGTGACCCCTGCTACTTGTCCAGGCACCCTATTCCGAAGAGTTTGGTGGTGCAGGCGGCTACGGACCCGGCAAAGCAGGCGTCATACCCTACCATCCCTCCTGATAGGGACGACGAGCGTTTTGACGGCTGGGCAAAGAAAGTGTTTACTGCAGGGGGGATGGCGCTTCAGGCGGCCAACTCCATATGTGCCTTGTCTCGTTTCACACACACTCTGTGGAAAGGTGTTTCCTTGGCGGCTGAACATATTCCCGAAGGGGACGAACGGGATGGTTTCCTTGCCATGGTTCAGGACGGCAAGGATGCCATGTGCGAGGCCGTTCAGTCGGGTTTGGACATGGCAGATTGCGTCAGCCGGTCCATGGCGGCGAGCACCGTGAAACGCAGGTTTGCGTGGTTGTGGAAGTCAGGGTTTGCTCCTGATGTGCAGGCCCGACTCCTCAACATGCCCTTTCACTGGGAACATCTTTTTGGCAGCAAGGTTGACGAGAGCCTTGAGAGGTTGCAGACCTCAAAAGCTGCAGCAAAGTCGTTGGGCGCTGCATTTCGACAACCTCCGCCTTTTCGTCCTAGGGGACAGCAATGGAGGGGAGGCTCCTTTCGTTATTACTCATCCTTTGGTAACGCGAGAGGAGCTGCCAGTCAAAGGGGCCACCGTAGGAGTGCCAGAGGTGGAAAACAAGGTACTCGAGGTACCAAGGCCGCTCGGGCTGTTACCTCTTTGCCCTCAGGCAACGCCACAGCCGCTTCAGCTCAGTCATGAGGCCATGTCCCATGGTTCGCCGGTTGGGGGAAGGCTGGCGCAGCATCTTGCAGAATGGCGCGCCATTACTTCAGATGTGTGGGTTCTGGAGATCATTACCCACAGCTACTGTCTTCCTTTCCGGCAGAGGCCTCAAGACAATCCACCGGGGAATATCTCTTTGAAGAGTCCGGATCCGCTCCTTGTGCAGGAAATTCAATCCCTGCTGGAGAAAGGCGCCATAGAACTGGTGCCTGTAGCGGAGAGGAACAAGGGATGGTATTCCCCTTATTTTTTGATTTCCAAGAAAGACGGGGATTGAGACCCATCATGGACTTGCGCGGTTTGAACAAACTCCTCAGGAAGGACAAGTTCAAGAAGGTTACTCTCTCTCAAGTCCTCCAGGCCCTTCAACTTCAGGACTGGTTGGTGTCTCTCGTCCTCAAGGACGCTTATTTTCATGTGCCGATCCATCCAAAGCACAAGAAGTACCTGAGGTTTGCGGTTGGCGACTCGCACTTTCAGTTTCGGGTCCTGCCGTTCGGATTGACCTCCGCCCCGAGGGTCTTCACCAAGCTCATGGTAGTGGTGGCAGCGCACCTCAGGAAAGGGGGGGATTCACGTCTACCCCTACCTGGACGATTGGTTGATCAGAGCACGCTCTCCCGAGCAAGTCCTGGATCATCTGTCAGTCACCTGCCACTCCCTCCACAAGCTGGGCTTCTCCCGCAACTTAAAGAAGTCCCATTTGACACCAACTCAGAGGCTCCAGTACATCGGAGCAGTGCTCGACACGTCCCTGGGGCAGTGTTTTCCTCCGCAGGTGAGGGCTCATCACATTCAGCAGATGGTGCACAAGTTTCAACTTGCCCGGTCTCTCCCAGCGTTCGAGTTCTTGAGACTGCTCGGCCTCATGGCATCCTGCATTCTTCTGGTGCCAGAGGCCAGGTTGCGGATGAGATCTTTGCAATGGGCACTCAAGCTCCAGTGGTCTCCGTCCTCCGGCAGGATGTCAGACCCTGTGCAGGTGCCGTCTTCGGTCGCCCGGGACCTTCTGTGGTGGGCCGACGAAGGCAATCTGATGAGGGGGGCTCCATTTTGGCTGCCCTGTCCGGAGGTGACGATCGTGATGGACGCATCCCTCACAGGATGGGGAGCTCATGCCAACGAGTTGACAGTCAGCGGTCGTTGGTCTCCGTCGGAGTCCAGACTCCATATCAATCTGTTGGAGCTGGGGGCCGTCAGGCTAGCCCTGAAGGCTTTTCTGCCGACTGTGCGAGGAAAGAATGTCCTGATCCTGACGGACAACATGGTGACCATGCACTACCTCAACAAAAAGGGGGGGGCAGGGTCACTTCCTCTGTGCAGGGAGGCGATGCAGCTCTGGTTCTGGGCAATCCAGCAGGAAGTTTCGATCTTAGCAGTTCATCTGGCAGGAGACGAAAACGAGACGGCGGACGCTCTGAGCAGGCAGAGCGCGATCTCTCACGAGTGGGAGTTGGCTCAGGAGATTCTCCTGGAGATCTTCGCCCTTTGGGGGACCCCTCAAGTGGATCTCTTCGCCTCCAGTGTCAACCGGAAGTGCGAGAGGTGCTGCTCGCGGGAATTTCCTCCAAACGGAGCCTTAGGTGACGCGTTCGTGGTGGAGTGGTCATTCCCACTGCTGTACGCGTTTCCTCCAGTCTCCGTCATCCCGCAAGTACTGCGGAGGTTACGGAGGTTCGGTTCCCGGATGATCCTCATTGCTCCGGCATGGGCCTGGAGGACGTGGTACCCGGACCTTCTCGACTTGTCCATCTGCCCTCCACGTCGTCTTCCCTACCGAGACGATCTGCTCTCACGGGAGGGGGGTCGGGTTCTCCATCCAGAGGTCAGGTCCCTCAACCTTCACGCTTGGTTTCTGAAAGGTTGAGGTATAAGGATTGGGACCTCCCTGAAGACGTGATGAAGGTGTTGCTTTCGGCCAGAAGGCCCGCAACAAAGTCTCTGTACCGTTGCCGTTGGAGAAAGTTCTGCGACTGGTGCAGGGTTAAGAATGTGGATCCTTTTGCATGTAAAATTCCCATGGTTCTGACTTTTTTGCTTTCCTTGGCCCACAGGGGCCTTCAAGTGGGTACCATTAAAGGTTACCTGGCGGCGCTGTCCATTTTTAAGCGCTCGTCTGAAGAGTGTTCCTATTTTAAAATTCCTTTAATTTCTCAGTTTCTGAAAGGGCTCACTAATGTGTTCCCTCCGTCGCCTTTCCAGGGCCCGGTTGGGATTTGAACCTTGTTCTCAAGTTTCTGATGGGTGCTCCGTTTGAGCCTTTGCATACATGCCCTCTGAGACTGTTAACTCTTGATACTGTATTTTTAGTTGCGGTCACTTCCGCTCGCAGAGTGAGTGAGTTACAGGCACTGTCAGTTAAGCCACCCTTCACTGTGTTTCATAAGGACAGGGTTGTCTTTAGAGTTCGTCCTTCTTTTCTTCCGAAGGTGGTATCGGAATTTCATTTAGGCCAGAATGTTGTTCTTCCGGCATTTTATCCTCCTCCACATCCTGGTAAGGAAGAGAAGAGGCTCCATAGGCTTGATCCTAGGAGAGCGTTAAGCTTTTATATTTCACGCATGTCCCGGGTCAGAGTGGACGATGAGCTCTTCATTGGTTACACTGGAAAGCGTTTGGAACGGGCTGTGACGAAACAGACTTTGTCTCGCTGGATTATTTTGGCTATCTCTGAGTGTTACCGCTTGGCGGGTAAGGACCCACCGGTCGGCTTACAGGCCCATTCTACCAGGGGTATGGCTGCCTCTACTGCCCTGCAGAGGGGTGTTCCTATTCGCAACATCTGTGATGCAGCCACCTGGACTTCGGTACATACTTTTGTACGTCACTATTCCCTCAATTCCATCCGGGGGCAGGATCTGGCCTTTGGCAAGGCGGTCCTTTACTCCGCAATTTGATTGGGCATGCTAAATTTCTGTTTTCTAAATTCTTTTCCCACCTCCTTGCATTGGTACTGCTTTGGGAGTCTGTCATAGATATGGAATACGTCGGAGGACCCAATCCCCTCGAAGAACAAGTTACTCTTACCTGGTAATGTTCTTTCGATGGGATGGTCCGACGTATTCCATATCGCTCCCTCCCTACCTTCCCCGCTACAGAATTTCTTATGCGATTGCAGCTTACGTTTCCTCAAAGCTTTGTGTGTCAGACTGGCAGAAGACTGGTGGCACACGTTCTGGGAAAAAACTACAACTGAGGCTACGGGCGTCGTGCGTCCTACTTATAACATCCAGTGACGTCGGCCGTGAGAGGTCGTCCTCAAGGGCGGCTTATCGACGTCATCAAAGCAGGACGCAGATGCCGAAGATTTTCCGAAGCAGCACAGCTGTGGTGATTACTGTCATAGATATGGAATACATCGTCGGACCATCCCATCGAAAGAACGTTACCAGGTAAGAGAATAACTTGTTCTTCTGGGACATGTGGTGTCCCAAAACTTTCATATAGAAAGATGATGAAGTCATCTTCCTCGAAAATGGATCCGAAGGATTTAAAGAGTTCTGTTTTAGATTGTAGCTTATTTTTTTAAGTTGATGCCGACGGTCCCTCCGACTTTGATTCCTTTGAGGATGTCATTGAAGCCATTTGCTTCGACGCTGACTCGGCAGTCGACTTTGCGGACGCCACTCGATAAGGCATTTTGGAGGCCTTTCGACCCTGGCTTTTAGGCATGTGGGATTCGAAGCTGTCACAGATTAGCTGCTGGTCTTGGAGGACACAGTGGGATCAAGCTCTTTCAAGGTGCCAGGAGCAGCCACATTCGAAATCACCTCCATGTTTTCATGAAAATGTTCCCATTCGGCGGCCGAGACTGTCTTTTTGGGAAAATGTACGTCTGTTGCCCGAGGAATCTGAGGACGAAGAATGATGGCACAGTTTCTTACTCTTCTTTTTTGAAGAGGAAGAGTGACACACAATAATAATTAATAATATACAAATCACTCCTGGAACTGGATTGCTTTTTCTTTTCCTGGGCCTTACTGGTGATTTTGTCGCCGGTGGAACTCCTACCATCAGAGCATTGTCTTTTCAAAGGGGTGGAGGAAACTGGGCACTTTGCATGCTATTTATACTACCATTGACTACACGTCCGCGCGCAGGAATGGTAACCTTCGGGGGACGCTGATGGCGCACAGCGCCCCTTGCTGTTGAATTTGTTTTCGGTGACTGCAGGATACGTATATGTCTAAGATGAGGAATCCGTGGGAGGACACAATCCATTATAAAGTTGTACCTGGTTGCGTGTGTGTGTGCAAGTAGTATCTGGCTAATAAAGGGAGAGCAGAGTGCGACTGGAAAGTGAGTGTGGGTAGATAGGGACACTGGAGGTGCGGGTGGAGTGTTCAGTAGTAGTAAGTAGGGGAGAGTAGCTATGTTATGTTGATTTATACCATGCTCCGATACCACCCAAAGGCAGTCTCCAGGCGCTCATGTGACTCTGCAAGACGGAGGACGGGATTGGTTAGTGAGGGAAGAAAGATAAGATAGGTCCAGAACCAGGAGAAACTGGCGTCTGTGTGTATTGGCTTGCAGATGATAGGTTGCATGCACTGGCTTGTTGTATCCATACGGGTAAGGTACAATGCCTGGGATATTTCGATGTGTCTGTTATGTTGGGGTGTGTATGTGTGTTTTATGTGTAGAGTGGCAGGTGTTTAAGGTTGTGCGCACTGGCTTGTTGTGTCCGTACGGGTAAGATCCAGTGTCTGGGTTTGTTTGTTGTGTGTGTTGCTTGTTTTGGGTTTGAGTTAGGGCATAGGTTGGCTAGCACAGTGGGCGTATATAGTGTTTGGGTAGTAGAGAAGGGAGGGTACTAGTGGAGAGTACGAGTATGAAGGAGACCTTCAGAGGACTAGAGTGAGAGACAGAGAGGGGCAAGAAACTAGTAACATTGTCATTGTAAGGACAAGAAGAAGAAAGGGAGGAAAAAAAAGAAGGATCAATAGAACAGAAGTGTCGACAAGAAAAAAGTATGAGAATGGAGGAGTTACAGAAGGAGGGAGGCAAGGAGAAAGTGATTTGACAATTAGAGTGAACACATACTGCTGTATTAGTAGAGAAAGAGGAGAACATAAGATGAAGAGATGATCCTGAGACATGTAGTGTTGGAGGGAATGTGCTTAGGATGTTAAGAGGTAATAAGTGAGGACAGCATGGGTAGTAGTAAGATGGAGATTGAAATCTCCAAGACGAAAAAAGGCAGGAGTGCGGGGTAGGACAAATTATGCTTTCATTGAAGATTAGGAGATGGCAGGCAGCCTATAGAGTGGGAGAGAGCGAGAGCGAGAGAGAGCGAGAAGAGTACATTGGGAGATTAGAAAGAGTAGTAGACCTGAGAGGAGTGGTAGAGAATTCCACTGAGGCGTCCAGTACAGTTAACAACAAAGGCTGCATTCCTGGGATCCTTTTGAGTCAATGCAGCAGCTTCCACCGAAACCACAAACATGAGCATCTTCCTTGGTGTCCTGGAAAGGGTGATTATTCACGATACTCACTGGTGGGTGTCCCCCTGGTCCATGCTAGATATTCCTTGGAGGCAAGTCTTCACTGCGATTGCCCATAGACTTTCATTGCGGGTCCTCCTGTTCTGTAACTTCTCTTTCTGGGGTCCATCTTCTGATCTCTAGAACTCTTCCTTGAGGACTCCATGGGGACGATTGTCACAGCATCTACCCCTAGATCAGACTTGCCGCCAGTAATATGGATGGGCTTTTATCTTTTCCTACTATATCCTATGGAACTATGAACTGCCACTAGAACTCTCCTTGCAGAGACTCTGGTTATTTACCTGCCCCTGGACATTGTTACTGAATGCCTGCAATTTTTTGTAGTGAGCTCTGGACCAAATTTCCCTATTTTTTTATTTAACTGGATTAAAATGATCCTGCTAAATTTCTGCAATGGAAAATATACTTGCAACACTATTATTGCATCCTGTAACGCAGTGTATATGGTTTTCATGAAATGCATTAGGAAGGTAACTGTTAAAATGTCAATTGATTCTTTGAAGTATTTTCTAAGGTTTACTATGATTCCATCCACTGTGTGGCTTTAATGTATTATTCAAAGTGACTGGGCAGTTGTACTGTTATAAGGCCTTACAGGGTCTACATTGATGGCGAATGTGTTTAAGGCCTCAGGGATTTTTTAAACCTATTTTTTTTGGGGGGGAAAAATATTTTTCCCTTTTTAATCCCATACCCTGGCATATGTGTTTAAGCTCTGTCCATCAGGTCTGGGGCCTTTAATATATGCAAGGTTTTGGATGTGTCTTTAGGACACTGCACTTAGGTGTGCAGGCTACTAGCTACTTGCCTGCCTTTTAGATTGTGGGGCTATCCTGGTTCTCCACACTGCTTTTTATGTTATGTTGAGTACTTGCCTTTGGTAAATCACCCACATTTAGACATTTGGGTTAGGAGAATGTTTTAAATATACTTGATATATTTTTTATACTTTGTATTAGGACTGAAGTACTCATTTGAACTGATGGTTTTATGTGTGTGACTTTATTAAAGACGTCCTTGTTTTTATTAAACTTTGGCACAATTAAAAACGACTTGTTGGCTCTAGCCAACATTTGCTCAGTCTTCCTAAAGCGACTCACTCCTAGCCTCCTGAAAAGAAGTGGATTGCTACTTGTGACTCTAGGGGCAGTAGACCCCTTCTGTATTTAGAGATGGACATTTTAAGGATAGTGCTTATTCCTAAGGTTTTGTATGGTTTTTGTTAACTCGTTAATTTTCAGCATATTAGTTCTCAAAGTGTTGATTACTTACCTGGTTCTATTTATTCACTTGCTTACACTACTTTAACAGTACTCTGCAAACTATTTTAAAAGTGAAGTGTTAGTGCTCTTAGCAGAGCACATCAACGTGAATGTATTCATGCTAGTAGTGAATGTTTTCTGTATTTTACTTGCCTGGTTTGTTTGTCTTGGGCCTAAATAAATGACTATTTGTATACATTCTGTCTAACTTGTATTATTAAGAGTTCTGTGGTTGTGCTTACTGGCTTGTTGTGTCCGTACGGGTAAGATCCAGTGTCTGGGTTTGTTTGTTGTGTGTGTTGCTTGTTTTGGGTTTGAGTTAGGGCATAGGTTGGCTAGCACAGTGGGCGTATATAGTGTTTGGGTAGTAGAGAAGGGAGGGTACTAGTGGAGAGTACGAGTATGAAGGAGACCTTCAGAGGACTAGAGTGAGAGACAGAGAGGGGCAAGAAACTAGTAACATTGTCATTGTAAGGACAAGAAGAAGAAAGGGAGGAAAAAAAGAAGGATCAATAGAACAGAAGTGTCGACAAGAAAAAAGTATGAGAATGGAGGAGTTACAGAAGGAGGGAGGCAAGGAGAAAGTGATTTGACAATTAGAGTGAACACATACTGCTGTATTAGTAGAGAAAGAGGAGAACATAAGATGAAGAGATGATCCTGAGACATGTATCCTGAGTGAGCCTTTCACTGCTTTCTGCCTGTTTTAAGTCCAAGCCTTACTGTTCAGTCACACTGCCCAGATAGTTTGCCTAGACCTTAGTAATTGTCCCTATTCATCAGAATAAGGTGGCCTTCCAGAATCTGTCCACAGGGCTGCTTCTGAAACTCCATCTTAACACTACGTCTTAGTCCCTAAATGGAAACACTTTTCACTAATTTCATTTAATGTTCTAGTACAGAGAAAGGGTTGTTGCAATGGGATCAATTTTGTTTTTGTGGTCGTCTTTGAGTCCTTTTTTTAAAGTTTATTTTGTAAAAATTGAGTTGACTTGCATTGAAAATACACCGATTAAAAGACATGCCAGCATTTTAATATCTCGAAGTAGCATTCTAGTGTAACATAACCCAGGTGATGGTTGAAGGTCTTCTGTTGCAGCAGGTCTTGGGAGCAGTCATGGGGGGCATCTGATGCAACATTACAATGTAAAGGTCTGCATTCCTTTCTTGATGCCGGCGCACACTATTTACTTCACTTGAATCACTGCGAGTCATCTGCCTTGGACCAAAGATGGTTTGGCTTATTTGATGTTTTAGAGCAGTAAGGTTACCTTTAAAATTAATTAATTTTAGGGCAATCACTCCTTATTGCTAGCATGGGCCAAAAAAGCAGATCATGCTCCAAACAACCAGGGGCAAACTTGTCAGTAGGGCAATCAAGGTTTTTCAAGCGATTAGCGCTTCTGGAATTCCAGAAGAGTTGAATGGAGTCATTCGGTCACATGGGAACAGCGTGGAGTCTTTTTTTATTTTTAATGTTTCATTTTTAATATCGACATAACTTTTATTGAAATGTGTTTTACGTAGCCTTGGCGTCTGTCTTCCCTGGTTAAAAATAAGCACATTTTTTCCACAGGCCACCAAGGATCTGGAGAACTTTGATGCAGCCCGGCATGAGCAGTTCAAGCACTATGAGATGATGAAGGAGCACGAACGGAGGGAGTACTTGAAGTCTTTGGATGAGGACAAGCGCCGGCAGGAGGAGGCACGCTTTGAAGAGCTCAAGAAAAAACACAATGAGCATCCAAAGATCAATGTGCCAGTGAGTATCAAATACTTTAACCCTGTTCTCGCATTCTGCTACCCTCCCTGTCCTATTTATGCAGCACAGTTAGAATTATTCCTACTTAAGCCTTTACACATCCCTCCAAATCGTATTTGGTTACCCCTCTAGTCTCCTGTACCACATTTGTGTGTGGAACTTCCTTTATTCAGGTACTCGTTTTAATTCCTCCTGTGTGTGTATAGACCATATGTGGCTTACATTGATCGGCTGTTGTTATGATAGTCCATTCCTGTATGTTTTTATTCTAGTCCTGTGTCCTCATTTTGAAGTCCACATGGTGTTAAATCGTAACAGTTTTTTATTTTTCTTGTTCTATAATTGTATCTTTTTGTCCGCTCCTTCCTAATTAGAAGTTATGTTTGTTTGGGGCTTAAGCATACCAAGTGGTTTTGATCGTAAACCCTATGGCCTGGGGTGGCTTGTCATACTGATTTACTGACCTTTGTTTCTCTCCCCTGGGTCCCAATCCAGGGTCCTAATAGCAATTTAACTCTGTGCGTAGTGAGCCATTTCGATGCCCATTTCTGAGCACCCAAAGATGTCCTCTGGTCTTTTATCTTTTCTTTGAGAAGGACACCATGCTCGGCCTGTTGTGTAGCTCACTGGCGGTTGGCAGCTCTTATTTGAAAATGTATAAAGCGCAACTAAGGGCCAATGGTTTGCAAGGCACTGGTTCTTTGTGAACCTTTTGATGTCTGCACACTGCTGCAGCTACATTTTCCTTTTTCGGGAACAATGGCTTGTCACTGCAAGTCGCCTTAAGATGGTGACCTGGTTTTTAGAGGCTCAGCTAGACTATACAACAAGGTTGTGACATGGATAAGACTGTATGACAATTATAGTCTGCCTGAGATTCAAGGTTGTGACCTGGACATGGTAGCGTGATTGGATCTGGTTGATGGTATGAATGGGTGTCTGGGATTCACAGTGTAATCAACATTCTGTGGGCTTTCCCAGGAAGAAGTCCAGAAACGTTTCAATGTGGCAACCATAAAGGATTGTTGGCTGTCAAATGTTTCCATGATTTCGTGTACATGATTGGAAGTTTTATGTGCATCTAGCTCCCAAGAGTGCCATTTAAAATGTTGGTTTCTGCACCTTACCATTGTCAGTTGCTGGGATTCGTCCCAAAGAAGCTGGAAAGGAACTCATCAGAGTAAAACTAAGGAAATACTGCTGGGACATCTGTCCTGAGCCAGATTGCCATCTCTAATTTCTGATGCATGCTTCTCCGATTACTTCACAAGACCAGAGGGAACTGTGCTCACATTATTTTCACTTAATTCAGTGGGACCAGCCAAGTTACTGATCTACAGAACCTCTTATTCCCTGAGGAGAATCTGCTGGTCCCTGCACTGCTCATCTTGTGGCTAAGCACATAATCTCCTAAAAGGATTAGCAATGGATGGGATCTGTCACTCACAACTGCCTGTGGCATCTACAAATCTCTTCTGTGACCTTAGGAATCTCTGCCTTATTTGCTGACTAATCACTGTTCCATCACTTCAGCTCTTGACCGTTGATATGCCTTACCCAGTTACCGAGCTAGCTGCACCATACCCCAGCATCCAGTTTGTCCTTCTGCACTCCAACTACACAGTATCCATTGTCTTTGAGCTGTCTTGCTTGGCTTGGGATTTTCTCCTACTTTTCTTGCACGTTTGTAATTGGACTGGGACTTTGACAGCTCCTTTACACTATAACCACAAGATGGTCTTCTTGTCTTTGACTGATAGAACATTGAGTAAATGCTTTTAACAATTGCGCCTCGCTCTGACTAGAAGATTTGACAGCTACCCTTTACTATAACCTCAGATCTTTTTCATGTGGGTTTACACCATTGGTTAACATTGGATTTAGGTTCAGTTCTAAAAACAATTCCCTCGAACATTGCATTTTGTGCTCAAAACTGAATACTCGAATGTTTAGTGATCGCTGAAGAATCGAGATGTAAAATATTACTCATACTGCATTTTCTCTTTTGCATAAAGCCTACGTGAAGAATAGTCCAAGCCAGTTTCAGTTTATTTCGTATTCACATAATCCATAAAACTTTACAATAAATCCATACATGATTAAAAAAAACATGAAAACCATAAAAATGTCCTTAAAAACAAAATCATAGTATAACCAAAACAAAGATCAAGACCTAGGACAGAACTGATTGGAATTAATTCTTATCATACGACTTAGCTCAAAAAGAATAAATAATTGTATTTCTTGTCAGTATAAATTACTGCCATTCGGCCACATATAACATTAGAAAAACATCTTCATACTACTATTGGCTCTCACTTCCATTATACAAGTACAAGCATACCAAACTAATCATGCTTCACCATTTATAACCACATTCACAGTAGCAACCAATTACAAATAATATATAAAGGCCCTTTTAGTCAATAGGGGCTTTACAATAACGATCTGATTACCATATAACAATACACCCAATTATTTTCTAACAGTGTGTTTGTTTCTTAACAACAAAATAGTCATCGCCACGTGTTTCAGCCAGAATATATGAGCCCTTCATTATGGCCCTTTGATGCTCCAGCCTTCGTCAGGACACATGTGGGAACCATGCTATGCCCCACTGCTCACAAAATGTTGTACTTGTGGGTGTCTCACTAATTGAGCTCTGGACCTAGGATACTGTAATTCTTCATGCTCAGGCGACTGCATCACTTGAAAGGTGGCTGAAGATGGCTGCAGCATCAAAGGGCCATAATGAGGGGGCTCATGTATTGTGGCTGAAACACGTATCAACAACTATTTTGTTAAGAAATAGACACACTGGGCCTCATTATGACTCTGGCGGTAGCCGTGGCGGTAAATACCGGCACGGCTGCCGCCAGAGTAATTATTTTTCCAGCACCCGGCATTGGGGACTTAACGGGGAATTGCAGCCCTGGGGGTCCCGGTAATTCCCCATTGCCGGGTGCCGGAAAATATTACTTCCCCATTCCCATTTGAGTCCCATTGGACTCAATGGGAATAAAGATGCCGGATGCACCAGCGCCTTTCATGTATGGTGCCAGTGCATCCGGGGTGCCATTCTGCCCGCCAAGTCATACCTGGCGGGCTGAAAGGCACCCGCTCGCAGAACTCGTAGTTTGCCGGTCTGAAAATTACGGTACCAGCAAGCTTACCTGTACCGTTGTTTCCAGACCGGCAAACTTGTAATGGGGCCCACTGTTAGAAAATAATTGGGTGTATCGTTATATGGTAATGAGATCGTTATTGTAAAGCCTGTCATGACCTATCGGTCACGCCCCTTCTGGGCCTCCTGGTCCTTGTCACGTTGGGGCTTACACTATGTTGTACTACCCACATGGCCGCTACACTGAGCGCTGCCTACCAGTCTTCACGTCCATTGCTGCACACACGATAAATTAGCCACACCCCGCGCTACCGTGCGTCTCAACGCTACTGTTAGCTGTGGCTAGACGTGTGCTCGGAAGTTCGCCCTTTCGGAACTTTGCTATTTTCCTGGATCCCAGAACCCTGCTTCATTCTATCCTCTCTCCTTCTACCCTACCTTCTCCTGGAATCTGTGCACCGCGCCCGAGTGCTTCCTTCCTTCCTTACTTATTCCTGGATTTCCTGGAGTTCAATATCGATCCCGGGCAAGAAGTGAACGAACGCTGGAAGCCGAAGACGGCTGAGCGGGCTTGTACAAGACCCGAACCATAAGGAATAAAACTTCTGCAACGGAATCCATCAAGCAGCGAAAACAGGTGAGAAAGGGGGAAACCTGTGACAGATTGAGACGCCACCTGACCGAAGTCGATACAGGCATGGAGGCTGCCGTCCAGGATCTTACGCGTGGCATGCAGGAACTAACAACCGAAGTGCAAAACCTTAAGGCAGAGAATGCCGCGCTAAAGCAATTGGTTTCATCCCGTGATTCTGCCACGAAAGAGCGCATCTTACTAGGCGGCATTGTGGACAAATACGACGGGTCGGCCAAGAACCTTCGTGGATTCCTAGATTCTTGTTTGGTCCACTTTACTTTTTTTTTTTAATTCAATTTTTATTGATTTTTGAAAATAACAGCATAGGTACTCAAATCTCAACATTTGGGCAATCACCCTGAACAAATTAAACTATAGGCCAGTATTCCCTGCGTTTATTCCAACCCCCCCTCCCTCCCTCCCACCCACCAACCCCACCCAGTATCTCAGGCGATTCAGTCTGCTTATAGAAGTCATGCGGCATAGAGCAGCGTCGATCCGGGTTTTCTCCGCCAGTGGTTAACCGGCTTTCCAAGTTCCAGGTCCATTCGCTCAATGTCAGGGCTTGTGTTTGGGCCGGACAAGGGCGCCTGAGGGTCTCAGGACGTGACCTCTGTTTTGTCAAACACCTCTTGAAATTGCAGCCAGTCTATCTCTATTTGGGTGCTGGAACCATGTAGGGCCGCTGTAAGTCTTTCCATAAGGAATATGTTGTTGGCTATCATCACCCATTCTCTCTTCGTGGGGAGGGCGGGCCTCTTCCGTGTTCTAGCACGGGCCGCTCTGGCTGCCAACAGTAGGGAATGTGAGAGGTCTGATAATTTTTCCCAGTGGTCATCCTTACGCTGCAGGCCGAACAATATCAAAATCGGGTCCAGTGGGAGTACCCCTTCTCCCGCCTCTTTCAGCCAGCTGAGCACTTCGGCCCAGTAAGTTTGGACCTTCCCGCATGACCACCACGTGTGCCAATAGTTTGCCCTTTCCCTACACCCGTGCCAGCAAAGCGGGATTACATCTGGGAACATCCTAGAGAGTGTTATCGGGTCATACTGCCATCTGTGCAAGAGTTTAACAGCATGGGTTTTGTATTGGCAGGAGATCGAAGTCTTGAATGATCTACTACAGAGTCGCCCCCAGAGACCGTCTCCGATCCTACAACCCAAATCTCTTTCCCATTTCCCTCTGAGGCTTTTGGTGGTTCCCTCCCGGGGGTTTAGAAGGGCAGAATAAAAGAGTGAGATGAGGCCTTTCATTACTACATGGGTGTCTAAGATTTTCTCAACTGGGGTGAGTTGTCTTTGTAATTTGGGCTTTAGTTTTGGTTTCATTAGGATTCCCTTGAGTCTCAGGTAGAGGAGTGGGGAGAGCCTGCCTATTCCCAGGGACTCTTCAAGCTCCTGGATACTTATAAAGGACTCCTCTCTGACCAACTGACCAACTCTGCATAGGCCCGCGTCGAACCAGGGCTGATAGTATTCATGGCATGGAATTTTCTCTAAAACTGGTGTGGACCAGATGTGGCTCATGGGGGAGGGCCAAGTGGTCACCTTCTCTCTGTGTCCCTTACCTTCCAGCGCCTTCCACATTGTTACTAGTATTGGGTGTTCCCTAATTCTCCTTGGGAGCTTTTTCATCGGGACCCATAACCACTCACCTACTGTGACAGGGCACAGGAGGGAGTTTTCAAGAAAGACCCATTGCTTGTTGGGGTCCTCTCTGAGGTGGGGGGCCAGGGTTCTGAGCTGGGCTGCTCTGTGGTAGTTTCGTAAGTCTGGGAGGCCGACCCCACCCCCTCTATCCTTGGGGAGGGTGAGTGTTTCATAACCTATTCTGGGTCTCTAGCCCTGCCATACGAATTTCGTTATGCATTTTTTGGCTTCTTTAATGAGTGCTTCTGTGGCCTCTAATGGGAGCATCTGGAAAACATACAGGACCCTGGGGAGGAGGTTCATCTTTATGGCGTTTATTCTTCCCATCCATGAGATTTGCCCCCTACCCCATGTCTCCATCTCTTTCAATAATTGTTTCGAACAGCGGGGGTAGTTTGCCTGGCTTAAATCTTCGTGGGGCCGGACGATATTGATCCCCAGGTATTTGATCTCTTCGGTACAGATTTGAAAACCCAGAGGGGGTGGGGGGGGTAGCTCCGTCAGGTCCCTGTCTGCATCTGGGGCAAAGGGGAAGATCATTGATTTCCCAATGTTTATCCTGAAGCCTGAGAATTGGCCAAACCGTTCGATAACACGCACGGCTGCCGGGACAAAACTAGTAGGTTCCCTTTAGGTGGAGCAGTATTTCATCTGCATAGAGGCTGAGCTTAAAGGTCCGACCGCCATCGTCAATACCGCGGACCATCGTGGCACATCTGATGCACTCCGCGAGTATTTCCATGCTCATGGCGAACAGGATTGGGGAGAGGGGGCAGCCCTGCCTCGTCCCCCTTTGAAGGCTGAATGTTCGTGACAGGCGACCATTTACCATGACTCTAGCAGAGGGGTCTGTATATAAGGCCCTAATGGCTCGTCTGATTCCCTCACCAAAGCCCAGTTTGACAAGGACACCATGTAGAAACTCCCAGTCCACCCTGTCTAACGCTTTTTCGGCGTCAATGGCCACCAAGACAGGGTTGTCTCCCTTTGGGGCTGCTTCCCTCATGAGGTGCAGGGTTTTACGGAGGGTGTCTGCCCCCTCTCTCCCCTGTATGAAGCCCACCTGGTCGGAATGGATGAGTACCGGCATATGGCTGTCTAGTCTCCTGGCTATGATCCTGGTGAACAGTTTAGCGTCCACATTCAAGAGGGAAATTGGTCTATAAGACCGGCAGTCTGCTGGATCTTTGCCCTCCTTCGGAATCACTGTTATCAGTACTTTGCCAAAAGACGGGGGTGCACTCCCGGTCCTCATGATATTTGTGAATAGGCCCGCCAAGAACCCCGCTAGTAGGCCTCCAAAGGCCTTATAAAAGCCTGCGGTGAATCCGTCCTCCCCAGGGGCCCTGCCCAGCTTAAGTCCCGATATTGCCTTGAGTACCTCCTCGCTCGTTATTGGGGTGTCTAAGGCTGATGCCTCTGAGGGGTCCATCACAGGTAATGTTACTTCTCCGAGGTATGCTCCCAGTGCCTCCGCCTCCACTTCTCCTTCCCTCCCGTAGAGAGTCTTGTAAAACCCCGCAAATTCCTCCACTATACCCTTGGGATCCGGTTTTGCCCCCTCCTCCCTGCTTGAGTCCTTTTCACCCATCTATCTCTCCATTGGCCCCGGAGTTTGGCCGCCAGCATAGCGTCAGCCTTCTCTCCTTTTTCATAATACCTTTAACACAGGTGTTGGAGGCCCGCTACAATTTTCCCCATCTCCAATGCTCTCAGCTCTTGCCTTGTCTCTCTTGCATCCCCCAAGTCCCTTTCCCTCACTTCGTCACCCTTCCCTTCTGATCCCTCCAGTGCTATTATCTCCGCCCGTAGCCTATGGGCCAGGAGGGTCCTGGTCCTTTTTTTGGAAGCCCCCTCTCTAATCAGGACACCCCTCCAGGTCGCCTTTGCTGCCCCCCACACCGTCTGTTAACTTCGCCTGTGTTGTTCAGTTCGAAATATTCGTTGATCGCCTTCTCCATCTCCTCCTTAAAAACCACATCCCTAGGTAGGAGGTCATTGCATTTCCACAGGGATTCTCTGGGCTTCAGACCCGATACACTAATATCTGCCCAGACCATATCATGGTCCGACCAGCTAACCGAGCGGACTCCACTCGGCTCATTTTCTGGTACCCCATGAAAAGGTAATCTATTCTTGTTCTGGTACCATGGACCGCTGAGTAGAAAGTGTATCCCTTTCCCTCCGGATGTAATTCCCTCCATGAGTCCACAAGCCCATAGCCCCACATGAGCTCCCAGAATTTTCCCTGGGGTCTACCCCCTCTGCTGCCTAGCGGGATGGCCCCTCCACTATGGTCTAGTTCCCGATTTGCCCACATGTTAAAGTCTCCACCTAGTATAAGGAGCCCCTCTGCTTTGGCCATTATCTGTCCCATTGCCTCTTTGAGAAATTCAGCCTGGCCCACATTAGGACAACAGATAGCTGCTAGGGAGACTCTGGAGTTATGCAAGTTACCCAATATAATCATGGCTTTACCGTCTTCCCTCCCCCACCTGGTTACCTCTGTGAGTCTCTGGTTTCTCTGCAGGATGATCCCGACTCCGCTCCGCTTCGTGGGAGCGGATGCCCAGAAGGTCTGGCCCACCTGCGCTCCCGGGATGGCCCTCTCCTGTGACCGTTCTAGTTTCCTGGACGAAAAGGACATCAATTTTCGCATTCTTCATTTCCCTCCCCAAGAGGGAGCGCTTTGCTGGGGAGTTCAGACCCTTTACATTGAGTGAACCTATTCTCAGTGACTCAGCCCGGCCTCTATTCTCATTGCCTGCCATTGGATCCTCGCTTTGTGTATACCGTCTTCCTGGATCTATGCATGCTGCCGCCTTCCCATTGGGTTTTGAGACTGTGTGGGTCCCAAAATTCCTCAGCCCCAACTCCCTCCCTTCTCTCCTTCCCCCTCTTTATCTCGACGACTGCCAACGGGCAAGCCACCAGGGTGAATGCAAGTCCATCCACCGCAGTCCCCTTGTTAAGCTCAGTGTTCCCGGCCGAGGCTTGTTTGATTCGATCCCTCGATTTCTCTAAAGGCGAGTCTCTGACCACTTAGTCTCCTTCAGCTTCCGTTGTGGGGGTATTTAGTTTCTTGAATTTCCTTCTGCCCTTTATCATCTTCTTTGTGGACCAGGGGCCCTCCGGCTCCCTCCTGGCGCTCCGAGGCTCCTGCACCTCCATCTCGTTTCCGTCCTCTGGGGTATCCCCTTTGAGTACCTGCAGCACTTGGGATGCCTCCTTGCCGCTGGTCACTCTATAGTCCACTCCCGCACGCTCGTAAAACAGGGCGAATGGGAAGGACCATCTGTATCTTATGTCCTGACTGGTGAGCCACTGGGTGAGTGGCCGGCATTCTCTTCTGCGGGTAAGCGTAAAAGCCGAGAGGTCCTGGTAAATTCTAACTGTCTCCTTCGAACAAGAATCTCTCCAGTCTTCTCGCTTTCTCGAGGACCTCCATTTTCTCTCTGTAGCGGACCTTGGGCCGCCCCTCACTCCACCTCCCCCTCGGTGGGCTCTTTCCAGCTGGACTTCCTTGCCCCCCTCGAGTGTGAAGAGTTGGTTAATGAGGCCTTGATCCTTTCTCCCCACGTCTGTGGCCGTCTCGCCTCTCTGTTGAGTCACACACCGAGATGCGCAGGTCCGTTTGGAGGTGGTTGTTTTCCATTCCCTCCATTTTTTCTTCGAGCGTCTCCACTCTCCCCCTGAGATCAACTATCGAGGCTTGTATGTCCGTTCGGATCGCCTTTATCTCCTGGAGGATGTCCTTGAGGTCGTCCTTCATTAGCACTGCGGGGTGAGGGGGGGGTCGGCACTTGAAGGCATGGTGACTCTGTGGTTCTCCGAGGGGTGCGTTGGACCGGCGGAAGCGTTGGAGGAAGTGGATTGCGCACGTGGGCTGGGTCGGTTCCAGGGCTCCAATCTCTGGGTGCACTTTGGAGTATGGGGGACGGCGGGGGCGCCCTCACCCTGCCTTAATGCCTTAATGTTCCCTCTGGTCGTCTTGGGCCCTCCCCGCTTCCGCGGTGGCAAGCTTGCATGGGGGGGGGGGCCCCGGAGATGGCTCAGGGCCTCTCGAGGGGAGCTGGGTTTGTAATTGGGGCATGCTTCCCCAGATGCGTCAAGGCTGAAATGTTCCAGGGGGTCCCCTGTCCTACAGGGGGGAAGGCCGGGCCAGCTTTTGTGGAGTAGATTGTACTGGTCCGTGCTCGGTGGGCGCTGGAGGGGGGGGGGGCTGGGGCCAAACACAGTCCGCCGAGTCTCAAGTATCAATTCTCCCCCCTGCGCTCCTCACCTTTTTCAGGCCGCCGGGGGCCGCCACACTTCCGTTGTGGGCTTGGGCCCCTTCACTGGAGACCCCCTTTCGTGTGCGTGGGGGCTGGGTCGGGACGCTCCCGGAGTCCTGATTTGCTGCTGGTGGTGACCTCCCGAGGACCGGCACTGGAGCGGTTCTTGGTGGTGGGGGCCCCCACCAGGTCACCCCACTCGCCCCTGGCCCCGGGTGACGTCCACACACCACCGGGGCAGAGCTCCAGGGCCCGCGCGGCATCCGCACACAGTGAGGGGCGTGCTCCGGAGTCGTCCTCTCGGTGTTATGGGCGGGGGGGAGGGAGCCCCCAAAGTTCCAGTCCCGGGCTGCGGGGGCGGCGACCGGCGGCTCCAGGCTCCACAGCGGGTCTGGCTGAAGCCCGGGGCACCGCGAGGCACGCCACCCCCAGGGGCTCTGCTGCACGGCGTCCGAAAAAGTGTCCCCTCTGTTGCTCAGCGAGCGGGGCCTCAAATCGGGACCAGGCTGTATCGACTTTCGAAGGAGTGCTCGATTCGTTGGCCCGCTGCCGCGGGGGTGCACGTTCACGTCAGGGTTACTCCAAACTCCCGGCCGGGGATTGGCTCAGAGTGCTAGGCCCTGCGGTGGTGGAGGAGCGCTGGTCTCACACGTCCAGCATGCTCCGCTCCCCCTGGCGGTCTCCGGTCCACTTTACTTTTAAGCTCTATTACTTCTCCACCCCCAGAGCTAAAGTGGGCTTTATTATTTCACACCTTACTGGAAATGCATTAACCTGGGCCACACCATTAGTTAATGCCGGAGAAGCCCTCCTGGATGATTATGATGGATTCATTCGAGCTCTCAAGACCATGTTTGACCGCCCAGATGAGGTCTATAGTGCTCAGGAACACCTTCTCGATTTCCAGCAGGGTTCCCAAGATATGCTCACATATGTGACACGATTTAAACAATTGGCTAAAGAAGCAGACTAGTCTTCTGAAGCTTGCTTCACTCTCTTTCGAAGAGGCTTGAATGAAGACATCAAGGATGAACTGGCCAGGTTTCCACGTCCAAGTTCATACCAGGCCCTTATGGATCTTGCTCTACAAATTGACTTTTGCATACAAGAAAGAAAGGCGGAGTAAAAGAAAACCAAGTTACCCTTCCAGCAGAATCCCATAGAGAACCCTACGAGATCCAAAGGCGGTTCTACCCCTACTAACCAGACTGAACCCTTGCAATTAGGGGCCTTTCATGGAACAATATCCCCCCAAGAAACATTACGAAGGATCCATACTGGCTTATGCATGTATTGCGCATCGGACAAACATTTAGTGAGAGAGTGTCCTATAGCTCCTCTACGGCGTTCGGGAAATGCCAGCTCCCGAGCCTAGATGGAGCACAGTTTCGGGAGAGAGATGTTGGCTCCACATTTCTCCAGCATGGGGTCTAGCATGGATTTACATGCTCATGAATATTGCCCGTCGTTAGGCTAGGAATCCTCGGTAAAGAAAAAATCAGTATCAGTTTAGTTTCTGATCTGTCTTTCTCAGTAGTAACCAATCACTGGTCTCTGGGTCATACTGCCCCCAGCCAATGACTGCCCTCTCCCTAAGCCCTGCCTCTGGCAGCCATCTTCAGATTTTTACTGCACGCTCAAGTGTTGGGAGTCCTCGTGTTGGGAGTCCTCGTGTGCGTTTTTTTTTCAAAATAAACATTTTATTCAAGTATTAATCAGTGACAACAAGAAAGAAACAAATTAAACTGCAGACATCGGAGTTAGCGCATGATTGTGGTGGAATAGTTCATTACAGTAGAAGGAATAGATAGTAGGAGAGGGTATTTAGTATGCAACTCATTCATAGCAATCTTTGGGCAGGAAAATGGCGAGAGGGGGGGATATCTTTATACTGGACCAATCTGCGTCCATGCGAAGTTCAGTTCAGCGGTCGCTAGGCAGCTTTAGTGTAAGGGCCGGGTAACGGTCTGCGTAGTCCATGAATGGGGCCCAAGTGTTCTGGAAGGGATTGAGGTTGCCCAGGCGAATTGCCGTGATTTTTTCTGCGGTAACAATGTCCTAACACTTGGCCCATCATACCATCATAGCGGGATAGAGGGGCCTTCGTGGTGCTTCCAGAGATAAGCAAGGGCAATTTTGGCCGCCAATAATAGATGAGTGCAAAGGCGAGCAGCGTTTCCTGATATCAGCACTTCTGCCTCCCCTGGGTCGCCCAGCAAATTTATTCCGGCCTGTTCTTGCTCGGACATGCGTCAGGACCCCCTTCCAATAGTGCGCCGCCTTAGGGCAGTCCCATAGCAGGGGGAAAAGTGAGCCCTCTTGCGCGCACCCCCTCCAACAGTTCGGTGAGGGCCTCACACCCGCATTATGCAGTTGGGTTGGTGTAATATAGTACCTGAAGCATACTTTATATCCCCCTTCCTTATTGGTAACACATTGGGTACTCTTATGGAGTCTTGACCAAATGTCCCAAGCATCACGCTCCAGTGAGCGACCCAAGTCCCTCTCCCAGTTCAGCATGTACCTTTCCTTCGCTTGAGGGTTAGCTTTTTCTAGGAGTTTGCAGAGGGTGGAGATCTTACCTCTAGGAGGGGATGCTGTCAGTGATAGTTCGAGGGGAGTTAGGTCCCTGGATCCCCGTTCTCTGATGGAGCGTTGTGAGATCCAGTGCCGGATCTGAGTATACCGGAATCGTTCCTCCTCAGTGATGTTGAACTTCACCTTGCAGTCCTCAAAGGTGAGTGGCTGGCCTTCCTTTAAAAAGTCTGAGATTTTGTGGAGGCCGCCCTCTGGCCACTTGGCAAAGCTACGGATGCAAAGGCCAGGGGAGAAGCCCGGGTTACTACAGATAGGGGTTAGTGGGCCCAGTGAGGTTTTGATTCCCCACTTTCTGTTTGCAGCTTTCCAACTGTTCACTGTGTTACAGGTTGCTGGAAGCTGAGACATTGCGGGTGGGGTGTTCTGAGATTGGATGTGAGGCAAGTCAGAAAGGGGGGATTTACACCGTGCTTCCTCCAATTGCAGCCAGGCTGGGCAATCTACTGAGTGGGTCCAAGTGTAGGCGTGCGCGAATTGTGCTGCGCGCCGATATCTAAAGATGTCAGGGACCCCCAGACCACCAAGTTGTCGGCTGCGGATCATGATTTTCCTGGCAATGCAGGGTCTTTTCCACCCCCCCCAGATAAATTTCATGATATCCTGTTGTAGAGAGGCAAGATCCGCTTCCGGAATGTGAGTTGGAGTGCGTGGCAATGGTACAGCACTCTGGGGAGTAAGTTCATTTTTACAGCGGCGGCCCGGCCCAGCCACGAGATTTCTTGTTTGTCCCACTGTTTCAGGGCCGCGTGCAGTGATTTAAACATCTGTGGGAAGTTGTGTTTGTAGATTAGTAGGCTAGATTTGGGGATCTGGACGCCCAGGTATTCCAGCGAGGTGTTGGCCCATGGGATTGGAAACGCAGGACATAAGGTGTTTCCCTGGCGCCTCGGGAGGTTGATCGGAAGGACAGAGGACTTGTCATAGTTCACCCTGAACCCAGAGCATGCTCCAAATGTTTCTAATTCGTCGAGTGGGGGCTACAGCGAGCTGGTTGGGTCAGTGATGGTGAAAAGTACATTGTCGGCGTAGAGCGCAACCTTGTGTTCAGTCCCGCCCACCATGACCCCCTTGATGTTAAGATTGAGGCGGATTCTTGCTGCAAATGGCTCCATCGAGAGGGTGAACACCAAGGGAGATAGCGGGCACCCCTGGCGAGTCCCCCTGGACATAGGGATGCTCATCGATTTCCTCCCATTGACTCGGAGTTGTGTTGATGGGTGTGCATAGAATGCCATTAACCAGGTTATAAAGTTGTGACCTAGGCCCATATGGGAGAGGGTGTACCGGATGAAGTCCCAGTTCACTAGATCAAACGCCTTATGTGCGTCGAGAGAGATTACCAGGAGCGGAGTTTTCATCCTGTTCGCGGACTCGATGATATTGAGTGTACGCCTGATATTATTATCATGTGTCCCTCTGCCCGGGATGAAGCCTGTCTGGTCTTTGTGAATTAGCTCGGGAAGGATCCTAGCCAGTCTAGCCCCTAGAACCTTTGAATAGATTTTCCCATCAGTATTCATTAGGGCGATTGGCCTGTAAGAGGCCGCTTGCTCAGGGTCCTTTCCCGGCTTCTGCAGTAAATTGGTAGTGGATTCGGCCATAGTATGTGTTACCTTTTTGGTAGATAGAAATGAGTTGAATAGCAATGCTAGTTGCGGGGTTAGAATATGAGCAAATGATTTATAAAACTTGGGCGTTAGCCCATCCGGGCCTGGGGCGGTGTTCTTCAGCGATTTAATGGCATCTAGAATTTCCTCTGCGGAGATCGGGGCTTCTAGGGAGTTTAGGGGGGAAGAGACCGTGGGGGTGTGGAAAGATTCCAAATAGCGCTGTTGTTGGACTCTAATCTCTTAAGATGTGAGTGAACCATGACCGCTTTATGGTGGTCGAACAGGATTTCAATTATGTCTGAGGTGGCAAATTTACTTATCCCATCGGACCCCTTAAGGCTTGTAATGTTGTTTCTAGTGTGAGTTTTTCTTAATTTGTACGCTGACAGCCGGTTCGCCTTATTGCTTTTGTGATAATAAAATTGTTTTGTGTATGCCAGCGCCTTCGCAGTGCGGTCGGCCCAGTGCATCTCCAGAGCCCTTCTTGCCTTTTTTAGTTTGCTGTCCGCCTTTCTAGAATATTGGGTTTTTAGATCTTTTTCTAGGGAGGAGAGTTTGGACTCTAGAGATTGTGCGAGGAGTTTGGAGACTCGGAATTGTTCAGAGGCACCGCTAATAAATACCCCTCTTATGACCGGTTTCATGGTCTCCCATAACAGCCCAATTAGGGTTTCGGGGTTCTGGTTTTCTTTAAAGTAGTTGACCAATGAGTCTTCTGCCTCGGCCCTGATCGCCTGCTCCAACAATAAGGAATCGTGAGTTTCCAGAATCTAGGAGGGGGGTCTGGGTCTCCCAAGATAGAGAGGTCTGCCGAGACAGGTGCATGGTCAGACACCGTCCTTGTGTGGATTTCGATGTTGCTAAAGCATGGGAATAAGGTGCTGAAGGCCAGTAACACATCGATTCGGGAATGACCTTCGTGTGCGTTTGAAAAGAACGTGTAGTCATGGGTGTCAGGATTGGCTACCCTCCATAAGTCAACCGTGCCCGATTCCCTAAGAAGTCTAGCAAACGCGAGGGCTCGGGAGAAGTCCGGGTTAGATGGGGGTAAGGACTTGTCCTTTATGGGGTCAGGAACTAAGTTAAAGTCCCCTCCGACTAGGAGATGTCCAGAGGCGAAAGTTAGGAGCGGGGGGAGTAGCTCGGCTATGAATTTGTCCTGATTTGCATTCGGGGCATAGATCCCAGCGATTGTGATTGGTTGGTCTGCAATATGACCTCAGATGAGAAGGTATCTGCCCGATAGGTCTTTTTTAACCGTGGGGTTGGATAAAGGGAATTTGTCACTTAAAAGAACCGCCACCCCTCGCTTCTTCTCCCCACCAGAGGCGAAAAAGCCCTGTTTGAAGCGCTTGAATTTGATTTGGTGTTAGTCAGCTGGCAGGAGATGAGTCTCCTGGCAAATTACTATATCTCCGTTTAGAGCTGCCAGCCTGTGCTCCACCAATTTGTGCTTCCTGGGGGAATTAAGACCTTGGACATTCCAGGTCAGGATGCGGACCTCTCTAGCGTTATTAGGGTCTATTACTTCTGGGCGCATAGCATGAAGTGTGCAGGCAAGCTATGTAAGCGCTGCAGGGCTGTGGAACCTTCACAAGTGAGCGTGGTATTGTGCTGCAATTACCGATGTCTCCTAATAACACTATAACCCTTAACTGGGGTTTTTGGGGAGTTGAACAGTTCCTCAAACCCGAAACTGCCCCCTCCTCTCCCCAAAACTGAGGGAATGAGACCATAAAGCTCATTCGTGGGATTATTGGTGGAAGTCGCCGTCGGGAGTTGTATCCCACTAAGTAAACCGCCACCCAGGTCGTGGAATAACAGATCCAGGGGCTGTGTAGAGCATGTGGGCCTGGGGCTGTGTGCTGGAATGCGTGCCTATTGCTGTCCCCCTGGGTATTGGGTGTTATCGCAGTATCTCCCATGTAAGGTGTGGGGAAGCTGGATAGCTGATGAAAATCGGGGGTTGCTGGGGATCACCAAGAGAAGAAAGACCTTAGTCTGGAGAGTCGGCAACCGAAGGACGAGCGGGGACCTCCAATCAGTCTGGGTTATGCTGCTTCCGGGGGCCCCGGGGCCTGCGCCGTCCACCAGCACGGGACCAGCGGTTGGATATAGGCGGGCCGGGCTAGGATTGAGAGCAGGTAGCATGATCAGTCTCCTCGTCTGCGGGTTTTGTTCCTAGGAATTGGCTTGCCTCCTTGAGGTTCCGTATTTGCCTGGGCACACCCTCCCACTCGAAGCACAGAGATGTGGGGTGGCCCCGTCGATATTGAATTTTCTTTTCCTGAAGCCATTCTGTAAAGTTACGAAGGGCTCTCCTTTTTTGAAGGGTTATGCTCACGCCAGGTCTTGTAATAATGCGATGTTTGCTCCTCTTAAAATGATTTGTTTTGATGATCTGGCCTCTCTCATTATTTCCTCTTTAACCCTGAAAAAGTGGATCCGGGCGAGAACATCAGGAGGCGAGGATGAAGCTTGCCTAGGTGCCGTACGATGGACTCTGTCGATCTCCAGCGGGGCACTGTCAGGGAGGGTTATAATGAACCTGAGCAGGTCTTTAACGAAGCTCTCAAGATCTGCGTTAGTGATTGAGGTAGGGATCCCACGGATGCGGATGTTGTTGCGCCGGGAGCGGTTCTCGCTGTCCTCCTGTTTGAGTTTGAGAGCGTCGCATCTGGCTTCCAGGGTTGCGATTCTGTTTAAGCCACACTCTAGTTCGAAAGCGTTGTCACAAAGGCCATTCTCCACCTCCTCTGTGCGCATTTCCACTTCCTCCACCCTTCTGTAAAGAGATGCGATATTCTTGGTGATTTATTCCATGCCCATATGGATCTCCTTAGTGAGGGCTGCTAGAAGGTCTTTTAAGTCTGTTTTTGGTGGCGAAATGCTCGGCCTGCGGTTGCTCCGGTGAAGGAAGAGCGCTGGGTGTCGCGGTGGTGGTCTGGTCAGTTTTGCCAGCCTTGTTCTGGCCTGAGTTGGACATCATTGCTGTGATATCTGCTTGTTTCACCGATTTACCACTCTTTGGCATGGTCCTGCCGAGTGGTGGGAGTAGGGGCGGAGCAGCCGCTGCTGAACCGCCGAATCCACTCATAGATCCCGGGTCCAGCCCTGCCAGACAGGTCCAGTATCGGGGGGAGAGTGGCGAGCCTCCCTCCGCTGATGGGCAGTTCAGATCGGCACGGGCGATGGGTATGTGTCATGATCACTGCTTCCAAGGAGCCAGGACCAGCCCAACGTCCTTGGAAGCAGGCCCCTAACCTTAATCCTAGGCACCAGCCGGTCCCCACTGGGACCTTTTGGACCTTGTCCTGGCGCCGGTGGCGCCAGGCTCATCAATGCCATCGGTCCCAGCACTGGAAGTGCCAGGCTCATAATATACATGAAGATGCTTGGGTGGACTTACCTGCAGCAGACCATGCTGCTTACTTACCAGCTGCATAGGAATCCTCAGTAAGCCGGAACTACTTTCTTACCTGGGTGGGGCAAGCTCCACTCCCTGGATACAACACTGGAACTCTTCTGGAACAGGAACTCTTTTCTTACCTAGGCGGGGCCGTGGAGGAAGACGCCTCATCACTCCAAGGCTATTCAAACCACACCCGATTGAGGAAACGTGCTTCGCGTTATTCTGCATCTGCAGCAGAACGCTCACCGAGTCTGTTCCAGCTTCTCTTCCTCCGATCCTGAACCTGAAAGAACAATACTTACCATTCCTGTATCCAGTCTTCAGCAGAACCTGCAAGAACAATACTTACCATTCCTGTATCCAGTCTTCAGCAGCACCTGTAAAGATAAGAAACAACAGGTTAGCACGGCAACCTTCACATGCGGCGCATTCCTCACCTGATTCATCGGCAGCGACCATTTCTTCACGCTGCATCTCCGCCTGTGAAAACAAAAGCATACCAGCACTCCGTTCATTCCGGATGTTTTCAACGCTGCGACCCAGCATCTGAAATACAAAAGAAAAGACATTAGACAGGTATTTACTTACGCCCATCGCGCTTGCCACAATAGAACGCCTGCAAATACTCCGGCGTTTTCCAGCAACTCTTCAGCACAAACTCACAGCTGCAAGAGAAAAGAGACAGTTAGAGCGCTTGCAATTACTTACGCATTTCCAAGCGCTTCGTCCCAAGGCTCTGGCTCCAGCTTCGGCTCTCTTCACACCATCTTCTATTCCAAGAGCCCTGCAAAACAAATAGGAGAAAGCATCATATCAAGCCCTGTTCTATATTACGTGCTCACGCACCTAAAGACTATAAGGACTAAAAAGGTGTCCGGAAACTCACCGCTCGCGCAGTTAACGGCGGTAGCGACCCTCTGATGTCAAGAGGCCTACGTTTCACCCAGTGAACGAACTGGCAACGGCACCTTGCACCAGACGCAGATGGAGAGTCCAGCATTCACCTATCTAAGGTGAGCACGTTGACCTGGGGGCTCTACGGAGAAGCTAGGAAGAGAGAGAGAGGGAGAGAGGGACACTCAACAGCCCAGATCATTAACCCCCATATTCTTTCACCTGCAGAAATCTCACCCTTCGAGTTCGACACACAGTGCGAAGAGGCTCAGCCCCAGAAGCCAATCGAGTCCTGCACATCACTTTTCGAGTCACAGACACCTTCCTGCCCAGACCAGTGCCTCCGTGGGAATCAGGTGAGCGTTACAGAACGCGAAGCCCACCACAAAACTCCTACCCAGGCGCAATGGAAACCTCGGAGACTGATCAATTGGCCCAATTGCTTGGGGAACTCAGAGCAGAAGTACATGCGGCTCGTCAGGAAACAAACTCTCTAAGAAGAGAGCTGATAATATCCAAGGAGCGAACAGAGGACCTCGCTAGGCAATTGCTACAAACGGAGGCAGGACAGACACCTTTGCCCGCTCCAGGAGGAAGTTATCCTTCAGCATCCTCAAATCCAGTGCAAATCAATCTACCTGGTAATGTGCCTTTGGCTCCGCCCGAACGCTTTTCTGGTGACCCAATGAAATTTGCAGTGTTTATTAACCAGTGCCGCCTACACTTCTTATGTCGACCAGCTGCCTTCCCAACAGATCAGACCAAGGTGGCTTTCGTATCTCAGTGGCAGTGCCGCAGATTGGTCGATCCCTTTAGTTACTCAGGACGATCCGGTTCTTCATGATTTCCAGGCCTTCCAGTCCAGCATGGAGAAACTGTTCGCAAGACATGCACAAGGGCAGGCCTTGGACAATGAACTCCTTTTGTTACGACAGGGTAATCAAGACCTCTTGACTTATATTGCTACTTTCAACAGACTTATAGTGGAAACTCAATGGCCTGAGGATAAAAGAGTAACGCTTTTCTACAGAGGCCTGCGTGGGGAGCTCAAGGATGTTTTAGCTCAAGTTGTGAATCCTCCACAAGAATGCTCAGACTATATTGACTTAGTTGTCCAATTGGACCACAGATTACAGAACAGGAAGGCTGATCGTTCCAAATTCGATACCCGAGTGTTTTCTAAACCACAGACCTCTACTAGGGGAGCTGACACAGTGGAACCTATGCAAATAGGGGGCATGAAAGGACCTTTAACCCAAAAAGAGCGGGCAAGAAGAAGACAGCTGCAATTATGCCTCTATTGCGGAAACTCGGGGCACTTTCTTCGAGACTGTCCAGTGAAACCAGCTAAGAAGGCTGTAGGAGCCGCAATTACCAGTACCACAAATTCTGAGCAGGGAAACGACCTAGCCCGACAAGAGTAGAGGTCCTCTTGCCGAGCGTTAAAATCTGTCCCGTGACCTCGCATTTCGTGGTGCCTATGGTCCTCATTAGCCCTGAACGTCCAGATCGTTTACATGCAATTGAAGCTTACATCGACAGCGGCGCAATCGGTAATTATGTGGACCGTGAAATGGTATCAAGGATGAATCTACCTCTTGTCCCTAAGGCAGTAAAGGACGTCATTACTACAGTGGATTGCACGGAGATAGCCTCCGGGCCAGTAACGCACGCCACCCAAGAAGTGACGTTAGTGAGCCAAGATGGACACCGGGAGAAAATCGTGTTCGATGTGATCAAGGCCCCTCAGTTCCAGATCATTATGGGAATTCCTTGGTTAGAGAAGCACAATCCTCAGATCGATTGGCGAGCAAAGACGGTTCAGTTTCCAGAATGTTTTACCACTTGTTATCCTCGGCCTGATGTTTCACTGGCGGCAATCTCTTCCGAGGTTCCCAAATTACCTCCCGAATACCAGGAATTCCAGGACGTCTTTCGGAAGGACCAAGCTAACACCCTGCCTCCTCATCGGTCTTACGACTGTCAAATAGATCCGATACCCGGAACAACTCCTCCTTGCAGTAGGATTTATGCCCTCACCGAGCCAGAGAATCTTCACCTCAGACAATATCTGGACCAATACCTAGCTAACGGGTTTATCCGTCCTTCTAAATCTCCAGCTTCCTCGGCTTTGTTCTTCGTTCCGAAAAAGGAAGGAGACCTTAGAACTTGTATAGATTACCGCACCCTGAATCAGATCACCGTTAAAAACAGATACCCGTTACCTTTGATCCCTGAACTCCTGGACCAAGTCAAAGACGCATGTATATATACAAAGTTGGATCTCAGAGGAGCCTACCACTTGGTACGAGTAAAGGAGGGCGATGAATGGAAGACGGCCTTCCGCACCAAGTATGGGCTGTTTGAGTATCAAGTTATGCCCTTTGGACTTTGTAACGCTCCTGCCGCCTTCCAGTATTTTATGAACGATGTCCTTAGAGAACTCATAGATGTGTGTGTTGTTGTCTACATTGATGACATCCTCGTCTATTCATCTGAAGAGGAACATCAGAAACACGTTAAAGAAGTCCTCGAGAGATTACGTCAACATAACCTTTTTGCTAAGCTTGAAAAATGCGTTTTCAACGTAACTGAAGTTGAGTTCCTGGGATTCATATTGTCACCTAACGGAGTCCATATGGATTCAAAAAAAGTCGATGCGATCATCAAGTGGCCTTCACCAACCTCTGTAAAAGGAGTTCAAAGCATGTTAGGCTTCGCTAACTAACTTTTACCGTAGATTCATTCCTGAATTCTCTCGAATTGTCCAACCCATCACCGCTCTGTTAAAGAAGAACAAACGTTTTGAGTGGTCTACCGAGGCAGAACAAGCCTTTCAGGACTTAAAAGCTAAATTCATTTCTACACCTGTTCTAAAACTTCCTCGCCCAGAACTCCCCTACATCGTGGAAACGGATGCTTCTAGTCTAGCTATGGGGGCAGTTTTATCACAAAGAGATCCGGTCACACACCAATTACATCCTGTAGCCTTTTGGTCTCGCAAATTCTCGGCTCCCGAGATCAACTATTCAATTACAGACAAGGAACTTTTAGCTATCAGATCGGCCTTTAAAGCCTGGCGGCATTATCTTTTGGGAGCCAGACACACAGTCACCGTAATGACAGATCACCGCAACTTACAATATCTGAAGACGGCCAAAGCTCAGTCTTCCAGGCAACTTCGCTGGGCTCTATTTTTGGCTGAGTTTGACTTTATAATTACTTATCAACCAGGCAGTAAAAATGGAAAAGCAGATGCCCTCGCCCGGATGGGAATAGATGAACACTTGACCAATCCAGAACCAATACCCATAATTCCAGAACAGAGGATTTTGGGCTTGGTCAGCGCTCAATCCTTTGAAGACATCAAGACTACAGTCAAATCAATCCTAACTCCGGCCGAATTACAGGACTGGCAATTAAAGGGAAAAGAATTCTCTGTGGATCAAGACCTTCCATATTTCCGAGGACGATTGTACTTGCCCAGTGAGAAAATACAAAAACAAGTGATCTCCTGTTATCATGACTCACTAATGGAGGGTCACCCTGGCATTACCAAAACCATGGAAAAGGTCAAAAGACATTTCTGGTGGCCATCATGGAAGAAGGATATTAGAGACTTCGTAATCTCCTGCGGTGTATGTGCCCAAAATAAAAGTCAGAAGGAGAAACCAAGCCGGCCTCTTACATCCACTTGACATCCCTCCCTGTCCATGGCATACCCTGTCCATGGATTTCATCACGGATTTACCTCCATGCTCGGGGTATAATACCATTTTAGTAGTCGTGGATCTATTCTCCAAGATGGCTCACTTCATTCCCCTGAAAGGCCTACCTTCAGCTTCAGTATTGGCCCGAGAATTCTTAGAAAACATCATTCGGCTACACGGTTTTCCCTCGGTTTTGGTCTCCGATAGGGGAAGTCAATTCATCTCCCACTTTTGGCGAAGTTGCTGTCGTTTAGCCCAAATTGATGTGAGACTTTCAACCAGTCACCATCCCCAAACTGACGGACAAACCGAGAGGACAAATCAAACTCTAGAGCAATAGCTACGTTGCATGCTCCAACAAACTGAAAACCCTTGGAAGGACATTCTTTGGATCACGGAGTACGCTTATAACAATTCGACTCATTCTGGAACCGGGAAGACTCCCTTCTTCCTATTATATGGACACCATCCTAGAACCTCGAACCTGGATCCTCCCCAAGAATTCGAAGCGCCTGCTGTGGATCACTTGCACTCTGAGATCACTCGTGCTTATAAGGAAGCCACTGCCCATCTGCAAAGAGCTAAAGCTCAATTCAAGAAAGGAGCAGATCAACACCGTAAAGAGGCCCCTCACTACGCAGTAGGAGATCAGGTCTGGTTATCCTCTAAGCACCTGCTCTAAAAGGACCCTGCACCTTCATTCCGAGATACCTTGGACCCTATCTCATCTCTGCTATAATTAATCCGGTGGCTGTCAAATTGGAATTACCTTCGCATATGAAAATACATCCAGTATTCCATGTCTCCTTACTAAAACCAGTACAACCAGAAACCCGATTGACCGAACTCCCGGAACCTGTTTTAGTAGATGGAGAACTCGAATTCGAAGTAAAGAACATCCTAGACTCCAAAATCTCCAAATCTAAATTATATTATCTGGTTTATTGGAAAGGATACGGCCCCCAGGAAAGGTCTTGGGAACCCTCAGAATATGTCCATGCACCTCGTCTAGTCAAGAAATTCCATCTGAATCACCCCGACAAACCAAAACCCCCGGAGAAGACAAGCTTGGGAGGGGCCTGGAGGGGGGGTACTGTCATGATCACTGCTTCCAAGGAGCCAGGACCAGCCCAACGTCCTTGGAAGCAGGCCCCTAACCTTAATCCTAGGCACCAGCCGGTCCCCACTGGGACCTTTTGGACCTTGTCCTGGCGCCGGTGGCGCCAGGCTCATCAATGCCAGCGGTCCCGGCACTGGAAGCGCCGGTCTCATAATATACATGAAGATGCTTGGGTGGACTTACCTGCAGCAGACCATGCTGCTTACTTACCAGCTGCATAGGAATCCTCAGTAAGCTGGAACTACTTTCTTACCTGGGTGGGGCAAGCTCCACTCCCTGGATACAACACTGGAACTCTTCTGGAACAGGAACTCTTTTCTTACCTAGGCGGGGCCGTGGAGGAAGACGCCTCATCACTCCAAGGCCATTTAAACCACACCCGATTGAGGAAACGTGCTTCGCGTTATTCTGCATCTGCAGCAGAACGCTCACCGAGTCTGTTCCAGCTTCTCTTCCTCCGATCCTGAACCTGCAAGAACAATACTTATCATTCCTGTATCCAGTCTTCAGCAGCACCTGTAAAGATAAGAAACAACAGGTTAGCACGGCAACCTTCACATGCGGCGCATTCCTCACCTGATTCATCGGCAGCAACCATTTCTTCACGCTGCATCTCCGCCTGTGAAAACAAAAGCATACCAGCACTCCGTTCATTCCGGATGTTTTCAACGCTGCGACCCAGCATCTGAAATACAAAAGAAAAGACATTAGACAGGTATTTACTTACGCCCATCGCGCTCGCCACAATAGAACGCCTGCAAATACTCCGGCGTTTTCCAGCAACTCTTCAGCACGAACTCACAGCTGCAAGAGAAAAGAGACAGACAGAGCGCTTGCAATTACTTACGCATTTCCAAGCGCTTCGTCCCAAGGCTCTGGCTCCAGCTTCGGCTCTCTTCACACCATCTTCTATTCCAAGAGCCCTGCAAAACAAATAGGAGAAAGCATCATATCAAGCCCTGTTCTATATTACGTGCCCACGCACCTAAAGACTATAAGGACTAAAAAGGTGTCCGGAAACTCACCGCTCGTGCAGTTAACGGCGGTAGCGATCCTCTGATGTCAAGAGGCCTACGTTTCACCCAGTGAAGGAACTGGCAACGGCACCCTGCACCAGACGCAGATGGAGAGTCCAGCATTCAACTATCGAAGGTGAGCACGTTGACCTGGGGGCTCTACGGAGAAGCTAGGAAGAGAGAGAGAGGGAGAGAGGGACACTCAACAGCCCAGATCATTAACCCCCATATTCTTTCACCTGCAGAAATCTCACCCTTCGAGTTCAACACACAGTGCGAAGAGGCTCAGCCCCAGAAGCCAATCGAGTCCTGCACATCACTTTTCGAGTCACAGACACCTTCCTGCCCAGACCAGCGCCTCCGTGGGAATCAGGTGAGCGTTACAGTATGAGCACAGAGTGATTTTGTGAGTTGCCCGGCGATTTGTTCTTTGCAGGACCGGTGGGCTAGACTCGGCAGGCGGGGTAGAGAAGCGTTGGGCGGATTAAATGGGGCCGAGACCCCCCGGAACCAGGTTGGAGGCGTGATAGGAGCGGAGGCGAGGATAGCCTGATCGAGGGCTGTTGTTGTCGGGCTATGAGTTTATAGGTGAGGGTGCTGCTTTAGATGGAGTGCCCCCCGACATAGATCTAGATTTTGGGTGCTCTCTGCGCGGGTCCCGGCTCCAGTAGTGTATGCAGGGACCACTGGGGCGACGTGCAGAGGGCTCTGGGTGGGTGTGCCGGGGTCCGGATGGGAGGGTGGAGCGCCAAGGCTTCTCCGAGCATCGGGGAGAGCTTACCCCGGTGTCAATCCGAGTCCCTGAACCCCAGGCGTCGCTGACTTGAAGCAGGTGTTCCCTGACCAGGCCCAGCAAACCCGACCGAGGCGGAAGGCACGCTTACTCAGGTAAAAAGTTTACGAGGGGGTCCCTGCTTTGTGGTCCGCTGGATTGCCTCCCGGCTGTGGGGGGTTCGCCCTCGGTGAGCTAGAGGCCACGGGCTGTGTCCCGCCTTTCAGCTATACTTCGGGTCCCGCTGGCAGTTGCCGGAGTCCTCCGTGGGACGATGATGTGTCCTGGTTGGAGAGGAGGCTCCGTCCGATGGGACTTCTCCCGGTGCCTCGCCGGAGGAGTGGGTGTCGGCGTTGCCGGGTGGAGGGCTGAGAGCGGGGATTCCCCCAGGCCCATGGCCCACGGGGGTGCAGAAAATGAAGCAGAGGGGTGCCCCTCCCCAACCGAGGCCTCAAGTGCTACGGGCGCCCGGTCGCCATTTTACATTTTCCAACGCATGTCCGACGGGAACGAACTCGGCTCACCAGGCTTTCAGATGGCATATAATCGCTGCCAACCCCACCCGATCGATGCAGCAGGACTTCATAATGCTGTAGATTCTAAGATTGGCTCGGTGGAAGCCCCAGACCATGGGGAATTTACTCCGACGGGGCCGTCCAGGAGCACCTAAGGAGCCATGCCACACGGTCGGCTCCCGGCCACGCCCCCTAGGACTGTGTGTTTTGCAGGAACATGTCGGAACGGACCATCAGGGACCGACACCTTTGTTTCTCCAACTGGCTGGAAGGAAGGAGTCTGTCAGGTGAGAAGAAGAAGAAGAAGAAGAAGTCGTCCGAGCGGTCTTCTAAGTCCTGTGAGGGCGCCCCGGTGACGGGGGCCCAACAGAAGGCAAAGCACCGCGAGTCCACGGGCACCAGGAGCGCCGAACGTTCGGGCTCTTTCGGCTGCCAGGCGGTATACAGTTCTTTTGCTGAATATTTGTCGGTGAAAGGAAGGGGATTTTGGGGGGTAACCCCCTTTTTTAGATAAAAAAACAGCGATGAAAAGTCCTGCGATGAAAAGTCCCGCAGCAAAATAACGTAGAACCTGCCAGGCAGGGCGGTCCTTCCCCAGCACCATCAACCACGAGCCAACGCTCTGGTTCGGGGAAGAGGAAATCCGAGAACCCGCGTAAGCTTCTGGAGAGGCCCCGGTCGATCTCGAAGGATTCGGCCGAGGGGGAGCGAGGCAGTGACCCTCCCCCCCGCCCCCAAGGTGAAGGCCTCAAGCACGCCTAAGGCGGTGAAGGCCTTGATTCACCCGGCCAAGGCTTCTATCGAGGAAGTCGCAGCGGCCTTGGCGCAGCCTGTGGAGGCTACACCAGTGGAGGTGACCTCGGAGTCCAGAGTCTCCCTGCCTCCGGAGGGAAGCCTCTTTCATACAAATCGAAAAGACCCCCGTGAAGACCCCGGCGGAAAAAGAGGGGGGGCGGTGACAATTGTGAACACGGACACAGCATCCGAGGAGGAGCTGGTAGAAGTCTTAGAGGGCCTCGACGAGGGCGTCGAAGAGGCCCGTCCCCACGGGAGGGATCCCCACAAGGGTGACGACGAGAGTGACGGCGGCACCGGCGAGGGTCCTAGTCTCCCGTCGCGCCCAGAGCCGCAGGATAACTCGGCGGCCATTTTGTTGGCAATACAATCCTTCTGTTCGGAGATAAGGACAAGATTGCCCTTACCACCGACGGAGGATCCGGAACCAGGCTCGACGGAGGAGCCAGAGCCGGGCCCGGCGGGAAGCCCCAATAACAAGAGAAGACGGATCCATCCAGCCCCGCCTTCTCAGCCCTCGCGGCCTGTTCAGCCTTTACCCACGTCCCCCGTCCCTGGGGATGACACGGGAATGGACACGGCCACGACGGGTACCGACGACGACGGCCCGGGCCTCCCCGTCTGACGAGATCGGATCTTTCCATGCAATGATCGCCAGGGCATCCGAGCATTTTCAGCTCTGCCCCGAAGAGAGGGAAGGTTTCCTTTACCAACGGCGCGAGGCCAAGAGGATGGCAGTCCTCGCCGTGCCTCTGCTGGATGACATACGACGCCTGCCAAGAGGGATCGGTACGAGAAGAAGTACCGGGTCCCCGATGCGGCCCCTTTGTGCCTTAAAGCACAACCGGCCCCTGACTCGGTCATCTCAGCGGCGGCCAAGAAGAAAGCGGGGGGCATCGGCCTCAACGTCAACTTCCCCGCCTGACGGCGAAGGGAAGAAGCTGGACGCAATAGGACGACGAGTTATCTCGGCGGCAACAACGATTAAGGCGGGCAACGCAAGATCGCCCCCCTGTTGGACTTCCTACCGGATGACAAGAGGGCCGAGGCCCTGGAGATCTTGCAAGAAGGCGAAGTGGCGTCGGACCACGCCATTACGGTGGCAACGGACATTGCCGACACCGGTTTCCGCCAGCTAGGCAACGGCGTTTGCCTTAGACGACGATGGTGGCTCAAGGTGACAGATTCCGCCAGGATGTACAAGCCAAGGTGTTGTACATGCCGTTCGACGCGAACAACCTGTTTGGGAAAACGGTAGATGAGTCCCTCCAAGCCATCAAGGTGGACACGGAGACAGCTAGGGCCCTAGGCGTTCTCCGGCAACGAAGGCCGTCCTTTCGGAGCACCGGAGGCAAGCAGGGTGCCTCCAAGGGATTCAGCAGTGGCTCCCCTACGTACCGCCAAGCGGCCCGCTCCTCGTCACAGGAAGTCTATAGAGGATGAGGCAAGTCGGGTGGGCCCCACCATCGTCACCAGGGAGGCCAAGGCGGCAAGGCGTCCTCCAAGCAAGATTGAACAGACAGTGGTGTCGGGCCCCCACCGAAGCACCCTGGTGGGAGGCCGGCTGGCGAAGTTCGTCAGCGTGTGGGAGTTATTTCCACTGACCTTTGGGTGCTGGACGCCCTGGCCCAGGGGCACGC
The DNA here is from genome assembly GCF_040938575.1 of Ambystoma mexicanum. Classification (NCBI taxonomy): domain Eukaryota; kingdom Metazoa; phylum Chordata; class Amphibia; order Caudata; family Ambystomatidae; genus Ambystoma; species Ambystoma mexicanum. The sequence goes on along the minus strand of NC_090921.1, from coordinate 1,304,317,025 downwards.
CCTTGAATCTCTAAAAAAGTGCCCCCGCATTCCACCCGTGGCCAGGAAGGAAAATAACGTCCCTCAACAGCTATTGGAGGTAAGGGCGTTGCTCAAAAAAGGTGCCATCGAGCTCGTCCCGAAGAGGCTCCGGGGCTCCGGAGTATACTCAAGGTACTTCCTCGTGAAAAAAAAGACAGGAGGATGGCGTCCCATCCTGGACCTGCGACGACTGAACAAGTACATCAAGGCACAGAAGTTGCGGCTGGTCACCCTCCAGCACGTGCTGGAACAGCTGGAGGAGGGCGATTTCCTGTCATCGTTTGATCTGGAGGATGCATACTTGCACATGCCCATTCGGAAAAGACATCGAAAGTTCCTCAGGTTCGTGGTCCAAGGACAGCACTACCAGTTCAAGGCCCTCCCGTTCGGTTTGAAGTCGACACCCAGGGTGTTCACCAAGTGCCTCGCACCGGTGGCGGCGCGGCTGCACCTGCAGAGGATCCACGTCTACCCCTGGCTCATCCGAGCAAGGACAAGCGAGCTCGCCGTAGACCACACAGCAAAGACCGTCCAGCTGCTCACAGACCTGGGATTCTCCATCAACTTTCCCAAATCCCACCTGGTCCCGTCGCAAGTCGCACTGTTTCTGGGAGCCAAGCTCGACACAGTGGCGCATCTGGCCTCTGTAACGCTTACCTGTAAACTCTGCGGGGACGCCCTTGAAAACTCTCTGGAACTTCTGAAAAAAAGCAATTTTTGTAGCAATGACAAGAGAACAAATTCCCTTCTTAACTACTGCTCTCTCTCTGAAAACCTCACACCATTTGGTGACTGAAGTAACAATAACAATAAAAGCTCACCTTAATGTTTAATTGTGTGAGCTATCCATCCTGCGTCACGCAGGGGCGCATGTCCTGAAGAGTGGAGACGAAGGAGAGAACAAACAATAGGGCACTCTATAATAATATGACTGATGTGGAACCTAGCTGAAGGGGAATATAACAAAATAACCAAATGGTGCCTAATATACGGAGCGGCTGGTAGCAACAGTAATTTCTAACAAGTATTAGCGATTGGAATGGAGAGTAAGGCTCTAATAATCACTATCTCACTAAATGCCTAACTAAATATAGAAAAGAAAAAAGGGTCATGAAATAACTGAACAATGTGTGACAAGACCTAAGCAGAAGGAAACGTTATTCAAGGTGTGAGCGAAGCAACGATAATGCACGCACTACGGGCAATGCAAATGAAAATGTCATTATTGAATAACCAACAACCTCCGTGACAAATAGATACAACCTCACACGAATGCCACCCAAAATCATCTAAAAATACTTGAAACAGTACTTGCGTGAGGAACAGCAATTTTCAGTCAGGACCTCTGAGGAGGGACAAGGGCCGAGTGACAGGAAAAATAAAATAACCGTAAACGGGACAGGGTGCTATACATGGGAGGGAAGAATAATAACAGATGAGGGCAAGACTTCGGAGACTGAGGAAAAGGCAAGGGGCTAAAACAGGAGGGGCTAAATGCTGTGACTGGAATTCTGTGACGACCACGTTAAGCGTCCGTACTGCAGGGCAGTCAGCAACGCGAAGCGCGAGTCCCCTCAGGAAACGGCTACTTATAACAGAGATCGGTCAAAGACTAGACTAGTAATGTTAGCTTTCTCAATGGCACAACCTGGCGGCCATTGAGGGAAATGAACTTCCATTACTTTCAGTATAAATCTGACTTAACAGCAAGACCTCTCAATACCCTTAACAAGGTTAAACCTAAGGACCCATAGACTTAATTTGGAAACTGGCTGGTGATTATGACAGTACCCCCCCCCCTCAAAGATTTCCTTCCCGGTTGGTAGGGTGGTTTCGATGGAATCTTTTTAACAGTCTAGGGGCATGAATGTTCTCTACGGGTTCCCAAGATCTATCGAGAGGACCATAACCTTTCCAATCGACCAGGTAATATAATCTGTGACGCACTATTTTGGAGTACAAAATTTCCCTGACCTCAAATTCTGGTTGGGTCGTCTTCAATTTCCACTGGGGGTGGAGCTGGTAGTAAACGTGTCTCTGATTTTACTGGTTTCAATAGAGAAACGTGAAAAACTGGATGGGTTTGCATTTTCTTTGGAAGTGTCAACCTCAAGGCCACTGGGTTAATAATGGCTTCTATGATAAATGGTCCTAAATACCTGGGAAGAATTTTTTTTCGAACCTTTTAAAGCCAGATTTCTGGAGGACAACCAGACAGTCGCCGACTTGAAAACTTGGAGGAGTACTTCGGTGTCGATCAGCGGACTTCTTTTGAGATTCTTTAGCTGCCACTAAACTAGCTTAAGCCTTACTAGTTGCTGTTAAGATCTTGTCATGAAGGTTCTTGACTGCGGGCATTTCTAATGGATCAGGAGGGTCAAAGGCAGAAGTTCGGGGATGTTGACCATGTAAGGTATAGAACGGCGCAAGCCCTATGGATGAATGGATGGAATTGTTATAAGCGTATTCTGCCACCCACAAAATAACCAACCAGGAGTCGTCGGTCTGATGTAGCATACAGCGTAAATATTGCTCCAGGGTCTGATTAGTGCGTTCCGTTTGTCCGTCGGTCTGTGGGTGGTGACTCGTGGATAATCGTACATAATCTGGGCCAGATCACAGGATTTCCTCCAGAATCTTGATACAAATTGACTACCTCTGTCAGAAATTACGGTGGAAGGAAACCCTTGTAATTTAACAATGTTCTCTAAAAAAGTCTTTGCCAATACGGCAGCGGTGGGAAGCCCTTCTAAGGCCACAAAATGAGCCATCTTTGAAAACAAATCTACTACCACCAGGATGGTGTCGTAACCTTCACATGGCGGAAGATCTGTGATAAAATCCATCGATAAGGTATGCCATGGATTTGGTGGAATATTCAAAGGTTGAAGAAAACTGGCCGGTTTCTTCTTGGAGTTCTTATTCTGTGCACAATTTCCACAAGTCTGAATGAAAAGAGTCGCATCCTTGCACCAAGTTGGCCACCAATAGTATCTTTTGATCTTTTCCAAAGTCTTGGTCACCCCTGGGTGACCTTCCATTAAAGAGCCATGGTAGTTGGAAATTACTTGTTTTCTGAGTGCCTCAGTAGGTAAATACAAACGGTTCTGATAATAAGGCATTTCTTCTTGGACACTGAATGGATCTCCTCGATTAACCCATGCCAACAGCTCTTCCTGAGTAAAGGTTCCCTTTATCTCCTTCTGCAGGTCTTCGAAGAATGGTTCTCCAGTGTGCAACAACCCCAATACTCTTTCTCCTGCGATGATATTTGTAGGAACGGGAGAAACAAAGGCTTCTTCTCCATTGCCAATTCGAGATAAGGCGTCAGCCTTGCCATTGCGCACTCCAGGTCTAAAGGTGATAATAAAATCATATTCAGCAAAAAACAGGGCCCATCGAAGTTGCCAAGCTGATTGAGCCTTAACAGAACGTAAATACTGTAGATTTCGGTGGTCAGTGAGAATGGTAATGGTGTGTTGAGCTCCTAGTAGGTAATGTCTCCATTCCTTTAAGGCACACTTGATGGCCAATAACTCCTTGTCCGTGATAGTGTAGTTGCGTTCAGCTGGCGAGAGTTTCTTGGACCAGAATGCCACCGGGTGTAAGATCTGATTTTCGGGATTGCGTTGTGACAAAACAGCACCCATAGCGACTTAAGAGGCATCAGTTTCCACAATGAATGGTAGGTCAGGTTGAGGATGTTGTAACACCCGAGCCTCAGTGAACTTGGCCTTTAATTTTTTAAAAGCCTCACCAGCCTCTTCGGACCATTCGTATCTCTTATTCTTCTTCAGCAAGGATGTGATAGGGTGTACCAGTTGCAAAAAAATTTCCACAAAGCGGCGATAGAAATTAGCAAACCCCATAAAACTTTGGACTCCTTTTACAGATGTTGGGGCTAGCCAGGTAAGTATGGCATCCACCTTCCACATGTCCATCTTGACTCCCTGAGAGGATAGCACAAAACCTAAAAATTCGACCTCGGAAACATGAAATGAACACTTTTCCAGCTTTACAAAAAGAGAATTTTCTCGCAGCTTCTGAAGAACTGCTGTAACATGTCTCACATGTTCAAGGGAATTCTTGGAAAAAATTAAAATGTCGTCAATATAGACTACCACGCAAACATCCAGTAGATCTCTTAAGACATCATTCATAAAGCATTGAAATGCTGCCGGAGCGTTGCACAGTCCAAAGGGCATCACTTGATACTCAAAAGGGCCATATTTGGTACGAAAAGCGGTCTTCCATTCGTCGCCCTCCTTTATTCTAATGAGATATGTGCCTCTGAGATCTAATTTGGTAAAAATCTGGGCACCCTTGATTTGATCCAACAAATTGGAGAGGAATGGGATATCGGTTCTTGACAGTAATTTGATTTAGGGCACGATAATCTACACAGGTCCGGAGATCTCCTTCTTTCTTCGGTACAAAGAGGAATGGGGAGGTAGAGAGGGATTTGGAAGGCCTAATGAATCCATTAGCTAAATACTGGTCTAGATACTTCTTCAGGTACGCGTCCTCCTTTTCAGTTAACAAATATATCCGATTGCAAGGAAGTTGTCCTCCTGGAAGTAGATCGATCTGACAATCGTAAGGTCGATGGGGAGGTAAGACCTCGGCTAATTTTTCTTCAAAAACCTGGAATTCTTTATACTCAGGGGGCAAACTTCCAATTAATCCAAGAGTGGAGTTAGAAACTACTCTGTTTGGGCTAGGTTTCTTCAGGTTACTTATTAAATTACAAGAATCTTACATTCTGTGGCAAAAGTCAGAGATCTAGATCGCCAATCAATAATAGGCTTGTGTTTCTCGAGCCATGGCATACCCAAAATGATCTGGAATTGTGGAGCACTTATAAGGTCGAATGTAATCCTCTCTCTGTTTTTTTCCTGGCAAAGCATTGTAAGATCATCCATGCGTTGTGTGACTGGGCCAGAAACTAAAGGAGTACCGTCGACTGCAGATACATTTTCAGCTTCAAACTTGTCTACGAGGGGAAAATCCAACTTGTATGCCAGTTTTGAATCCATGTAGTTACCGACTGCACCACAATCAATGAGGGCTTGTAAAGCATGCATTTTAGTGGGCCGCTCTTGACTAAATAAGATAATATGAAAAACAAAGTGTGAGGTCACAACTCCCTGCTTCATGCTCGACAAGCTGACCTCTACACTTGCCGGGCAATGGAGTTTTCCGAAATCTGGTCTTTCTTTTCCTGGTTGACACCTCCAATAGGTCTTCGTGAAGGTTTTACAGGACAATCCTTGAGGAAATGTCCAGGTTTACCACAATAAAGGCACAATTGTTGTTGCCGCCTCTTGTCCCTCTCTGCCTGTGAAATGGGACCTCTGACAACCCTTAACTGCATTGGTTCCGTGTGAGTATCTGGACCAGTTCTTAATTGATTTTCTTTCGGGCGTACATAATAGGACCTATTTTCGGAACGGGAACGATCTACCCTTCGGTCTTGCAGGCGCTGGTCTAATTGGATAGTTAGGTCAATAAAGTCGGCAATACCATCAGGAGGATTAACAACCTGAGCCAATACATCCTTTAATTCACTGCGCAACCCTCGATGGAATAAGGTTGTCCTTTTTTCGTCAGGCCAACTGGACTCTGCCACTAATCTATTGAAGGTTGCAACATAAGCCAACAACTCTTCGTTTCCCTGGCGGAGTGAGAGCAACTCATTATCCAGGACCTGACCTTGGGTATGGCGTGCAAATAATTTTTCCATTTCCTTCTGGATCTCCTGAAGAGTCCTCAGAATTGGGTCATCCCTATTGACTAATGTAATGGACCAATCTGCAGCATAACGCCTCAAGTACGATAGAATAAAGGCCACTTTAGCCTGATCTGTGTGGAAAGCTCCTGGACGACAGAGGAAATGTAGCCTACACTGATTCATAAAAACCGCAAACTTCTTAGGATCCCCCAAAAAGCATTCAGGAGGCGCTAAAGGAATATTTCCAGGAACTATGACTTGGACTGGAGTAGGGGGTGAGACAAGAGGAGGGACTGATGAATTAGCTGCGGGTAAAGGGACTTGTCCAGCCTGTGTCTGCAAGAGTTGGCGTGCTAACTCTTCTGTACGGTCCCTATTAACGACAAGCTCCCTACGCAGTGCACTGGTCTCTGAGCATGCGGCATGAACCTCCGCTCTTAATTCCCCCCAATAACTAGGCCAACTGGTCCACCTCAGGAGTCTCCATGGCGCCCGGGCAGAGTAATTTTCAAAAAGCGTATTCGCGTTCTATAACGCTTACCTGTGAACTCTGCGGGGACGCCCTTGAAAACTCTCTGGAACTTCTGAAAAAAGCAATTTCTGTAGCAATGACAAGAGAACAAATTCCCTTCTTAACTACTGCTCTCTCTCTCTGAAAACCTCACACCATTTGGTGACTGAAGTAGCAATAACGATAAAAGCTCACCTTAATGTTTAATTGTGTGAGCTCTCCATCCTACGTCATGCAGGGGCGCATGTCCTGAAGAGTGGAGACGAAGGAGAGAACAAACAATAGGGCACTCTATAATAATATGACTGATGTGGAATATAACAAAATAACCAAATGGTGCCTAATATACAGAGCGGCTGGTAGCAACAGTAATTTCTAACATGTATTAGCGATTGGAATGGGAGAGTAAGGCTCTAATAATCACTATCTCACTAAATACCTAACTCAATATAGAAAAGAAAAAAGGGTCATGAAATAACTGAACAATGTGTGACAAGACCTAAGCAGAAGGAAACATTATTCAAGGCGTGAGCGAAGCAACGATAATGCGCGCACTACGGGCAATGCAAATGAAAATGTAATTATTGAATAACCAACAACCTCTCTGACAAATAGATACAACCTAGCACGAGTGCCACCCAAAATCATCTAAAAACACTCGAAACAGTACTTGCGTGAGGAACAGCAATTTTCAGTCAGGACCTCTGAGGAAGGGACAAGGGGCGAGTGACAGGAAAAATAAAATAACCGTAAACGGGACAGGGTGCTATACATGGGAGGGAAGAATAATAACAGATAAGGGCAAGACTTTGGAGACTGAGGAAAAGGCAATGGACTAAAACAGGAGGGGCTAAATGCTGTGACTGGAATTCTGTGACGACCGCGGTAAGCGTCCGTACTGCAAGGCAGTCCGCAACGCGAAGCGCGGGTCCCCTCAGGAAACGGCTACTTATAATAGAGATCGGTCAAAGACTAGACTAGTAATGTTAGCTTTCTCAATGGCACAACCTGGCGGTCATTGAGGGAAATGAACTTCCATTACTTTCAGTATAAATCTGACTTAACAGCAGGACCTCTCAATACCCTTAACAATGTTAAACCTAAGGACCCATAGACTTAATTTGGAAACTGGCTGGTGATCATGACAGCCTCGCCGTCGGAGGAAAGGACGAAGGCCATCCTGGGCAAGGTGCAGCGTCTGCTGGCCACATACGTGGCCAGGGTGAGGTCCATCAAGTCCCTCCTCGGGATGATGTCCTCCTGCATATATCTTGTGCGCCTGTGCAGGCTTTGTATGCGCCCTCTGCAAGAGTTCCTCGACTCCCGCTGGATCTAAGCGACGGGCAGCTTCGAGGACAGGATCCCGCTCAACGAGACCTTCCGACGAGCGATCCGGTGGTGGGGCACCCGCACTCATCTGACGGCGGGCACAGACTTTCAGACCCCATCCCACCAGATAACGGTGACGACAGATGCCTTCCTAGAAGGGTGGGGAGCGCACACCGTAGAACTTCACGCAAGAGGCCTTTGGCTCCTGGTGGAGAAGACGCTCCACATCAACATCCTGGAGCTCTGTGCAGTGTTCTGGGCCCTCAGGTCCTTTCTCCTGTCCCTCAAGGGCAAGGTGGTGAGAATCTTCACCGACAACACCACCACGATGTTCTACATCCGGAAGCAGGGAGGAACCAGATCCCCAGCCCTTTCTGGTGTCCTTTTATCTGGCAGGGATAAAGAACACCATCGCCGACTCACTCAGCAGGGAGCTGCGCTCGTGCTACGAGTGGGATCTACGTCAGGATCAAGTGGATCGACTCTTCCGACGATGGGGAAAACCTCAGATCGACCTGTTTGTGACGGCGACGAACTCCAAGTGCCAGAGGTTTGCAAGCAGGTTTCCCCAGCCTAGGAGCATGGACGATGCTTTCTTGTTCCCCTCGGACGGCCTGTTCCTATATGCGTTCCCTCCGTTGCCGTTGCTCCTCTGACTCGTCAGCCAGCTCAAGAGGTCCCGGTGCAGGATGATCCTCGTCGCACCGGCGTGGCCGAGGCAGATCTGGTTCCCGGACCTTCTGGACTCGTCAGCGTCCCCACCAGTCAAGCTGCCGACGGACGCGGATCTTCTCTCCAGAGAAGGAGGCGCCATACTTCATCACGACCCGGTGTCGCTGAACTTGCAGGCCTGGCTCCTGCAGCACTAGAGTTTGGAGGGTACGCTATCTCGGCTGACTGCAGAGAGGTCCTTGCAAAGGCCAGGGCGTCCTCAACTGTCAAGTGCTACGGACATAAGTGGAAGAGGTTTTCTGTCTGGTGCCGTGCACAGAAGATTAACCCTCTACGGATTACAGCCCCGCAAGTGCTGCCGTACCTACTGTCACTGGCCAAGGCTGGACTGGCTCACGCCTTCATCAAGATACATCTGACTGCGATCTCCCGATACACCAGAACCACAGGACGGGAGTCCTTGTGGTCCCATCGCCTGGTGAAGGAATTTATGAAGGGACTGTTCCGATCGTTCCCGCAGGTGAAGGCCCCTGCCCCGGCGTGGGAACTCAACGTGGTGCTGACCAGGCTCATGGGGGCGCCATTCGAGCCCCTGCATTCGGCACCGTTGAAGTTCCTGTCGTGGAAAACTGTGTTTCTTGTGGCCATCACATCTGCACGGCGAGTGGGCTGGATCCAGGCCCTATCCTGCAAGCCTCCATACTTGACTTTTCACGACACACGGGTGGTGCTGAGGACGCACCCCTCTTTTATGGCCAAAGTGCTGTCGGACTTCCACCTCAATGAGCCCTTGGTGTTACCTGTTTTCTTCCCGTCGCCTTTGTCACCGGCCGAGAGGACTCTGCACTCGCTGGATGTGGCTAGAGCGCTGAATTTCTACGTGAACCGCACGAAGAGTTTTCGGAAGACATCACAGCTATTTGTGAACTTTGGACCTGTGAACCAAGGGAAGGCTCTCTCGAAGGCTTCTATTTCCAGATGGCTCTCCGGCTGCATCACGCACTGTCATCGGTTGGCAAACCGACCGTTGCCTGGCAGTCCGAGAGCCCATTTGACCAGAGCCATCGCTGCTACCACAGCGTTCTTGTCTGGTGTGCCCCTGCTGGACATCTGCAGGGCTGCTATGTGGAGGTCGACGCACACCTTCACGAGATTCTACTGCGTCGACCGGGATTCCAGGGAGGAGTCCAGGGTCGGCCAAGCGGTGCGGCGCAACCTGTTTGCCTAAGGTGAGCCTGGTGAGGAGGTAAGAATTGCTTAATGTTGAGTTTTTGATGTAATGCTTAATGTTGAGCCTTTTCCACCTCCCGTTGGTTGTGCATGTGTGTACTGCTATGTATTCTTATATTCATGAGCATGTGAATCCATGCCAGACCCCATGCTGGAGAAGGAACAAGTTACTTACCTGTAACTGTTGTTCTCCAGCATGGGTCTGGCATGGATTCACATGCAAACCCTCCCTCCTACCCCTCTGCGGCTCTTCACTTGGTCATACTGCCACTTTGCGTGCTACCAAATCTGAAGATGGCTGCCAGAGGCAGGGCTTAGGTAGAGGGCAGTCGTTGGCTGGGGGCAGTATGACCCAGAGACCAGTGATTGGTTACTACTGAGAAAGACAGATCAGAAACGAAACTGATACTGATTTATTTCTTTTGCAAAGGTAGCGGGCGCCCCTCTCTCGACAGAACAAGGCCTGATAACCTGTTCAGTGGTTATTAACCACTTGAGAATTCGCAGCCACTGCTTTTACTCACTGTGCCTTTAACAGATGGGAAATATCCATTTGCATATCAGTCTTTGTCCTGCCCAGGGGCAGTCCAGCACCGAAATGCAAAGGCAATTCCAACCTGAACGAGAGTACCACCAGCAACCCCATACACGTGTTTCGCCCTTGTTGGGGATCATCAGTGAGGTGAAGCTGATGCCTCTCTAAGCACAGTGAGAGGGAGACCACGTCTGGTTGCCCCCAGGAGACCTAGGGTTACCAATCCCAGGTTCCTTGAAATTTACTTTGCAAAGGTAGCGGGCGCCCCTCTCTCGACAGAACAAGGCCTGATAACCTGTTCAGTGGTTATTAACCACTTGAGAGTTCGCAGCCACTGCTTTTACTCACTGTGCCTTTCACAGATGGGAAATATCCATTTGCATATCAGTCTTTGTCCTGCCCAGGGGCAGTCCAGCACCGAAATGCAATGGCAATTCCAACCTGATCGAGAGTACCACCAGCAACCCCATACACGTGTTTCACCCTTGTTGGGGATCATCAGTGAGGTGAGGCTGATGCCTCTCTAAGCACAGTGAGAGGGAGACCACGTCTGGTTGCCCCCAGGAGACCCAGGGTTACCAATCCCAGGTTCCTTGAAATTTAGTTTGCAAAGGTAGCGGGCGCCCCTCTCTCGACAGAACAAGGCCTGATAACCTGTTCAGTGGTTATTAACCACTTGAGAGTTCGCAGCCACTGCTTTTACTCACTGTGCCTTTCACAGATGGGAAATATCCATTTGCATATCCGTCTTTGTCCTGCCCAGGGGCAGTCCAGCACCGAAATGCAATGGCAATTCCAACCTGAACGAGAGTACCACCAGCAACCCCATACACGTGTTTCACCCTTGTTGGGGATCATCAGAGAGGAATTGCCATAGCATTTCGGTGCTGGACTGCCCTTGTGGGCGGGACAAAGACTGATATGCAAATGGATATTTCCCATCTGTGAAGGTACAGTGAGCAAAAAGCAATGGCTGCGAACTCTCAATGTGGTTAATAACCACTGAACAGGTTATCATGCCTTGTTCTTTCGAGAGAGGGGCGCCTGCTACCTTTTTTGTATTTATGAAAGGAACTTGGGGTTGGTCACCCTAGGTTACCTGGGGGCAACCAGACATGGACTCCCTGCTCACTGTGCTTAGAGAGGCTCAGCTTCACCTCACTGATGATGCCCAACAAGGCTGAAACACGTGTATGGGGTTGCTGATGGTACTCTTGTTCAGAGAGGAATTGCCATAGCATTTCGGTGCTGGACTGCCCTTGTGGGCGGGGCAAAGACTGATATGCAAATGGATATTTCCCATCTGTGAAGGTACAGTGAGCAAAAAGCAATGGCTGCGAACTCTCAATGTGGTTAATAACCACTGAACAGGTTATCATGCCTTGTTCTTTTGAGAGAGGGGCGCCTGCTACCTTTTTTGTATTTTTGATTTATTTCTTTACCGAGGATTCCCGGCCTGACGGGGAATATTCATGAGCATATGAATCCATGCCAGACCCATGCTGGAGAACAACAGTTACAGGTAAGTAACTTGTTCCCTATACCATCCTTGAACTCTCCTGGACAGAACAATCTGGTAATATTACAGGCCTTCCTATCGCCATCCAAGAAGAATGCCTAGCCCATTCTGGCATTAGTGGACTGTGGGGTCATGGGAATATTCATAGACCAAGAATGGGTCCTTAAACACCATATTCCCTACGAGTCTCGGAATGTCATTCAACCTGTAGAAGCGATTGATGGGGAGACCCCTTTCTTCCGGACCCATAACCCTTCAGACAAGGGAAATCGAACTAGCAATAAACCACCATTGTGAGAAGATAAGGCTTGACATTATAAAGTCCGCCCATTACCCACTGGTTTTGGGAATACCCTGGCTACAAAAGCACAATCCATATATCAATTGGGCAGCAGGTTCCTTGTTCCTGTGTTCCGAACATTGTATCTCTCACTGCCTATCCTTGGATCCGCTCCGACACCAGCGGGAGAACCTCCAACAAACCACATAGCTCCACTCTCGGTCTCAAACATCATCCAGGTTCCTAAAGTCTATCAAGAATACTCTGTGTTTTCTTCTGCTATTGTTCAAGCCTTACCTCCTCATAGACCAGAAGACTGTGCTATTGAAACTGAACCTTCAGCTGTGATTCCCTTTGGGAGGATGTTCATTTGATCAGAATCCGAGAAAAAGGCCCTTCGTGAATACCTAGATACTAACCTTGAAAATGGTACCATACGACCATCCAAATCTCCAGCAGGAGCATCACTTTTGTCCCTAAGAAAGACACCAATGAACTCTGACCTTGCCTTGATTATCGAGGCCTAAATCAGTGCACCCTAAAGGATCGCTATCCGTTGCACTTGATCTCAGATATCCTGGAAGCAGTAAGGGGAGCCGTAATATTCACCATACTGGATCTCAGAGGTGCCTACCATCTGATCCGTATTAGAGAAGGTGACGAATGGAAGACAGCCATCAGGACACCTTTTGGTCATTATGAATACTTGGTCATGCCCTTCGGCCTTACTAATGCCCCGCCGGTCTTCCAACGTTTCATGGATCAGGTGTTTTCAGACATGCTATTCATTTTTGTCATCGTATACCTGGACGATATCTTAATATTCTCGAAGGACCCGCTCCAGCATGAGGAACATGTTAAGGCAGTGTTACAAAGGCTACGTGAACACAAGCTCCTGGCAAAGCCCGAGAAGTACCTCTTTCATGTCCCTACTGTTCACTATTTAGGATTTGTTCTAAGCCCAGAAGGTATTGGAATAGATCAATCCAAGGTAAAGGCTATACTATGCTGCCAAGTCCGACCTCCGTGAAACAGATCCAGTCCTTCTTGGGCTTAGCCAATTTCTATAGGAAATGTATACCTTCCTTTTCTGAGATAGTCCAACCGATCATTGCCTTATTGAAAAAAGATACTCCCTTTCACAGGACAACAGCTCAGGAGGAAGCCTTCCAACGCTTGAAATCTGAGTTCACTCAAGCCCCCATCCTGGCTCAACCTGATATCAATCGACCCTTCTTAGTGGAAACAGGCGCCTCTAACTACGCCATTGGAGCAGTTCTGAAACAAGAATTCGATGACAAACTGGAACATCCAATTGCTTATCTTTCACAGACATTAACTCCCAGTGAGACCCACTACTCTGTCTTAGAGAAGGAACTGCTAGCTATCCGCCAAGCCTTTACTGAGTGGCGTCATTTACTCTTAGGAGCAAAACATCCTGTCCAGGTTTGCACGGACTATCGAAATCTTCAAGTATTACAGGCCTCGGAGTGCAGAAATAGCCGTCAAGCCCGTTGGGCGATCTTCTTTGCCCAATACCAGTTCCAGATTCAGCACGTTCCTGGAACGCAGAACATAATTGACGTCCTGATTACGAACCCCCTGAAGACCGGATATTCCCGGAGATGTTCCCCCCCCCCATACGATATTTGTAGCTCACGCAATCAGTCTCCTGGAAGAAATTTGCTTGCAAACACAGTCCTCTGAACTCTGGAAGAACATTTCAAGGAAGAATCAATGGGATCTGAAGACCAAGGACGGATATTTGTTCAAAGATAATGCTTTAGTCATTCCCACACAGAAACTACAACAAATGATAATAAACCTTTGCCACGATACTCTTCACAATGGACATTGTGGCATTACCAATACCCTCCGTCTTATACAAAGGCAATTCTAGTGGCCTAGAATGAAGACTGGCGTAAAGCTGTACGTCCAAGCCTGTTCTGTCTGTAGTCAGAACAAACATGATAACAAGAGACCGGCGGGTCTCCTACTACAGCCTACACTACCAATAAGGCCTTGGGAGTTCATCGCTACAGACTTCATTGTGGAATTACCGCCTTCCAGGGGATACACGACTATCATGGTCACCATTGTCTTGTTCACTCATTTGGCTCATTTCACACCTCTGTATTAACTACCATCCTCATCAGAACTTGCTGGAATTTTCCTGGAGCACATATTCCGGCTTCATGGTCTTCCTTCCAAGATAATATCAGACAGAGGACCTCAGTACATCTCTGTTTTGGAGACATTTTTGTCGAATATTAGGAATTCAACGCGCTCTCTCTTCGGGCTATCATCCCCAAACCAACGGAGCTACTGAACGTGTGAATCAAACCTTAGAACAATATCTTCGGTGTTTTGCCACCAAGGTCCAGGATGATTGATCTCTTTTGATTCCTGTGGCTGAATTCGCCTATAATAACTTGGATCACTTGGCTGTAAAAACCAGTCCCTTCTTCTGTAGCAAGGGGTTTCATCCTTCGGTTCTACCTTCGGTTCTCCCCCATCCTACACCGGTTCCTACAGTCGATTCCTGGATAGAAACACTCATCAATGTACAAAAGGAAGCCAAAAGAACAGCTAGAAAGAGCCCGGAATCAGACCAAACACTATGCGGATTCAAAGAGAAGACCAGGACCCTCCTACGTAGTAGGCGATAAGGTGTGGTTATCCTCTAAACTGCTGCCTCGACATCTACGGCCAAATAAACTGGCTCCCCGATATAATGGACCTTTTCCTATAAAAGAAATCATCAACCCAGTGGCCTTCTGCCTCAAATTGCCAGACTCCTGGAAGAAGATCCACCCAGTCTTCCATACATCTCTAATAAAGCCATACATCCAGACTTCTCGAACTGACCTTAGACCTAGTCCTGTCCTAGTCAATGACCAACTGGAATATGAAGTCCCGGATATGTGACTCCAGATATAAACGTGGTCAGCTACAGTACCTGGTGGAATGGAAAGGATATCCACCCAGTGAACGCACGTGGGAACCCATCTCCAATTTAAATACCACCAGGTTACTCCGAAGGTTCCACCTCATACACCGGGAAAACCTCGCGGGACGGGGTTTCAGAGGAGGCATGCTGTCATGACCCATCGGTCACGCCCCTTCTGGTCCTTGTCACATCGGGGCTTACACTCTGTTGTACTGCCAACATGGGCGCTACACTGAGCGCTGCCTACCAGTCTTCACGTCCATTGCCGCACACACGATAAATTAGCCACACCCCCGCGCTTCCGCACGTCTCAACGCTACTGTTAGCTGTGGCTAGATGTGTGCTCCGAAGTTCTCCCTTTCGGAATTTTGCTATTTTCCTGGTTCCCGGAACCCTACTTCATTCTATCCTCTCTCCTTCTACCCTACCTTCTCCTGGAATCCGTGCACCGCCCCCGAGTGCTTCCTTCCTTACTTATTCCTGGATTTCCTGGAGTTCAATATCGGTCCCGGACAAGAAGTGAACGAACGCTGGAAGCCGAAGACGGCCGAGCGGGCTTGTACAAGACCCGAAGCATAAGGAAGAAAACTTCTGCGACGGAATCCATCATCCAGTGAAAACAGGTGAGAAAGGGCGAAACCTGTGGCAAAGCCCCTATTGACTAAAAGGGCTTGTATATATTGTTTGTAATTGGTTTCTACTGGGAATGTGGTTATACATGGCGAAGCATGATAAGTTTGGTATGCATGTACTCGTATAATGGAGGTGAGAGCCCAATAGTGGTATGAAGATGTTGTTTTAAAATGTTTTTCTAATGTTATATGTGGCTGAATGGCGATAATTTATGCTGACAAGAAATACAATTATTTATTATTGTTGAGCTTGTATGATTAGAATTAATTCAGTTCTGTCCATCATTTTAGGTCATGATCTTTGTTTTGGTTATGGTATGGTTTTTACCTGGGTGATCAAGACTGTACCAGGTACCCTTATATTTTATAGATTGCTTAAAAACAAAAGCTCAAAACAGAGTTCATTAGCACTGAAGAAAAACCTAAAATCAGTATACAAAATCTAAGCCCCGTATAGCACATGCCAAACAACTTCAATTCCTTTACCAGCATCCTTGATCTTCGCTTCCCAGCTCCGTTTAGATATCTGGCAAAGGCGAAAGCAGCCTTGTCTTCTGGTAGAGTTAATAACAGTATAAAAGCCCCTTTCCATGACACAGGATTCTTCCAATAAAGAAATTCAGTAAATATAGCTTCCTAATATCCCTGTATACCGGACACACCAGTACAAAATTAGCTAGTTTCTTTCTCGACACAAAAATGGCGTTCATCTACTTTGATTTGGTTCCAAACCACTTGCATGTTACAGTTTTGAGAGTGCGAACATTCAACCAAGTCTTAGTCAACAAAATCTGGTGGTAGGTGTTAGTAACCACTGAAAGATACATGGAAGCTCACACTGAATAGGAAAGAGGTAAGTAAAGCCTTACAGAAATGTTTTGAAAATACCTTTTTCCCTTTCCTTAGAGATGTTAAGAATACTTTCGGGATTCTCAAAGCAGCGACCGAAGCCCACTTTCTGCAATGTCTTAATGTACAACTGCCACCCTATTTTGTGGCAGCTTCCCAGAGATAGTTCATTCCTTGCTAACCTTTTGTCAGTTCCCCATCTTCTCTGGACCGCATGGTACATTAAAATAAGCCTTGAATATAATAAATTGATACAGTAAGTTGAACAAGTCTCCAAATGAATGGTATAGGATGATGTAGAAGAAGGGACACTGAGGTGACATGCAAAGAAGTAGTTCTCTACTCTATGTAGAGTTTCCAGGTACCTAGAACCACACAACTCGCTCCTGCAAACCCCCACTGTAATTCCATTGCTCCTATAAACCGTCAGCATGTCCTCAACTGAATGCTGCTGCAGAGTGTATGCTGTGTTAGTTGTTTTTACCAAATTTTGTATATAAATATTTGAGGCTTGTGGATCTGCTTAGATTCACATGCTATGCATAGGCCGAAATATAGTGGTAGTCGCAGAATATTACATTTGTTTTTGAAACTCGAAAAAGGGACGTCGACTGGGCTTGATAGTAATGCTATCCCTCGTGTGACGTCTACTGTACCCATGGTCCTTGAAGAGTTGCGGTCCGTTTTAAATTTAGACTTCTTTCTTCCCTTCCACGGCGTACCACGGCAAGAGCTTCAGTGATGGCTTTCGAGGACAGATTAATCGTTGACGACGACTACTTGTACCGTCTCGATGAATTTTGACTGCGCCTACCTAGGCCTCAACGGTGTTCAGATGGATTTCTGAACTCTGACCTGGTGTGCAGAGGTTCAGAAGGCCAGCCTAGTTTCTTCCAACAGCGTAACCTTCTGGACAAGCCAGATCAATCACTGTAGCATTGGCAGCGGTCAGGACTAGGTCCCAGGAGGGGTGAGGGTGATCGAAAGCCCACTATGAGAACACACAGTTAATGAGACCACAAATTACTCTGTCAGGTGTATATAAAAAATATATTTCTGATGTTTGTTAATCTGCTTAGAATCACATGCTGTGCATAGTCTGACATCCAGTGGTCACTGCGGAGTACTGCATTTTGTTTTTCGTAGTCGAAAAGGGGACGTCGACAAGGCGTGTCTGTAACACTATCCCTATAGTGACGTGTGTTGTACCCACAATCCCTCACGCGTCGAGGTCCCTCAGATTGTTTTTTTCCGCCCAGTTATTGGTCGCCTCTATGCGGAGCTCCTCGAGAGACATTGCGAAATCATTTATTCGACCCTTGGTCGTTTATTATTATTAATATCTAACATATAGATCCCTCCCTCGACGAAGCTGCAAGCTGTTTCTCCGCCGAGCAAGATCTTCGACGGAAGGACGAGTGGAAGAGATCCTTCGGCGTCGCTGAACACGTGGCCTGGCCTCGCCGGCC
This sequence comes from Ambystoma mexicanum, assembly GCF_040938575.1. Lineage (NCBI taxonomy): Eukaryota > Metazoa > Chordata > Amphibia > Caudata > Ambystomatidae > Ambystoma > Ambystoma mexicanum. The sequence continues at coordinate 1,304,299,297 of NC_090921.1, read as the reverse complement.
TTACACAGTAGGGAGAGCAGGGTTGTGTGGTCTTTTCTTTTCTCTCCGAGAATGGCTTTCTCTTTCCCCTCTCTCTCTTTCGAGGTCGTAATCGCACTTCTTGCCCTCAGCTATGGAGAGGACGCCCTTTAGGTTTTGCCCACTTTGCAAAGGCAAATATACCTGGAAGGACAAGCACAAATGGTGCAACCGTTGCTTGCCCCTCGATCACAAGGAGGACGGCTGTGCGGCCTGTGAGTTACTTAAGCCCAAAACGATAAAGGACCGTAGGGTCAAAAGGTGGGCGGCCTATGCCATGTCTAGGTCAGATTCCTCACCCACTGCCGCCGAATCTGACGAGGACAGCGATTACACGGCCTCCGTAACGGAGGTTGTAGACCTCTCGAGGGAGCGTTCACGCTCCTCTTCGTCCGTCCCCGGCCCCGACAGGCCCGGCTCATGCCCAGTTTATGGGGATGAACACCCCGGCGACAAGGACACACATAAGAAATCTCAAAAACACATACCCCACGGCACGCATTCATCGAAGACGAAGGCAGCCATAGCGCCAACGGAGGCGTCGGGCCCACCGGCGTCTTCCGCCGACCATAAGGGTCGTCAGCCCTACCCGTCACTGCTCCCGCGACAGGCGACCGGGTACTCTGGAAATAAGGGCGCTAACCCCAAACCCTCAGGCGGCGACGCGCCTCGTAAGAGTGCGCACGTTGCCAGTAAAGGCTCAACGGTACCTAGCGCGCACGTTGCCAGTAAAGACTCGACGGTACCTAGCGCAACGGCGAGCGATCCCTCGGCAGACAGAATGATCGCCGAAAGCCTTGCGTGTATATCTTCGAAGGACGGGCAGAGACGGACGTCGAGTGACACGCCGAAAACCGCGCACAAGGCCAAAGAAACGCCAAAGGCGCCGGAAAGTAGGCTGGGACAGCTCCCACCATCGACGGAAAGCCCTAGCCTGCCAGAACACTTCTCAGAAGGCGAAGGCACCTTATCTTCGACGCTATGGGACAGATCTAGGCGAAATCAAGGAGAAGAGACTCCTTTTTCACTCCCAGACCGCTCTGGCCTACCTCAGTGGACCTTAGAGAAGTTCCAGTCCTGTATGGACAAGTTAGACAGATTCATGGCCATTCCAGAAAATAGGACACCTAAAAGACCTAGGGAGGTACTCCTAGAAAGTCCAAGGGCTAAATACCCGAAGTTGTTCTATAACCCCTTTCAGGAGGATATGAACTCTTACGACCTCACCGAAGAGGACACTCACTTCCAGGAGGAGTTCATTAATGATGAAAACCAACAAGAGGAAGAAGGCTTCCATGAGGACACCAACATAAGTGAGGAAGGGTACGAAGAAGACCCAGGTGAGGGTGACCCAAATCCCTGGCAGTCACCATCAGGGTCTGCAGAGCCAGACTTAATAGACATCAGGTCTCCTCAGACCACACCAGTCAGGAACCCTTCGCCTGTTGACCACCAGCCCACCGTTAATGCGCTGCTGAGGAAGGCAGCAGCACATTTCAAGGTCGAAACTGGGGAGGTCACCCCAGACACTGACTTTGTGGAAAGGATTATCAAAGAAAAACCACCCACCAGCCAAACTATCCCAATACTCGCCTCTGTTAAGAGACAAATCAACCCATCACTGGCCACCCCTGCACTAGTAAGAGGGGTTAATCCAAGAATCGAAAAATTATTCTCACCCTCTCGATCAGACCCATTATATATTAAGGGTCACTCAATCCCGGACTCCTTAGTGGTGACTAACACTAGGAAAAGGGCTGGGGTTCCACTGTCTACCAGCGAGGTACCCCCGGATAAAGGGGAAAAAGCTTTATGCCCTAGCCAAAAGAATTACCACCTCGGCAGCATTCTCAACTAGAATTGCCAATAATAACACATTGCTGGCAAGCTATGCTGATGCGCAATGGGGAAAGCTTAAGCAGGACATCGAGGAAGTCCCATAACCCCTAAAAACTAGATTGCTGGCTACAGTTAATGAAGGGTCTCTGGTCAACCAATGCATCGTTAAGAATACCCTCGATGCAGCGGAAACAGCTGGCCGCTCTTTGGTACAGGGAATTCTGCTGAAGCGCCACGTCTGGCTTCACAATTCCGGGTTTAAGGCGGAAACGCAAGCAGCGCTCATTAACAAGCCTATTGAAGAGTCTAACCTCTTTGGAAAGGCAGTGGACGACGCACTGGAAAATGCGAAAAAAGAATTTGATACCATAAAGACCTTGGACCAAATCTCAAAGCCCCCCAACAGGCGGGGATTTGGCAACAAGCGTTCTTTTCGTGGCCAACGCCAACAACAGAATCAACAACTTCAATATTCTGCCAACAACTACCAAAGTAATAGTGGCCAGTACAATCAGAGAGGTCAACTTCGTGGCAAGGGGAGAGGCCGGGGTTCCACCCCTAGAGGCTCCCAAGCCACCAACAACACCAAGTGACGCGAAGATTCGGGTCCCCTCCCATGCATCGCCGGTCGGGGGCCGATTAACCTCCTTTCTTCCACCATGGGAGGGAATAACATCAGACCGCTGGGTACTATCCACGGCTACTGTATAGAGTTCAACAGTTCCCCAACATACAGACCCCCGAGGGGACGACGCATGACACCAGAACACCTCGCCATCCTTCTCCAAGAAGTGGACCAGCTACTGGAAAAAGGAGCTATAGAGGTCGTGCCTCAGGTAACGGAAGGTATTTATTCAGTGTACTTCCTTGTACCCAAAAAGGATCTAACCATGCACCCTGTATTAGATCTGCGCCCAGCGAACAAGTTTGTCAAACCCCAAAAGTTTCGTATGGTGACTTACAGGAAGTGATCCCACTGCTATCACAGGGGGATTACATGACAGCACTGGACATGAATGATGCATACTTTCATATTTTAATGTTGCCAGCGCACAGAAAATACATCAGATTCATGATAGAGGGCAAACACTACCAGTTCAGAGTGCTACCCTTCGGCATAGCATCTGCACCAAGGGTATTCACGAAAGTACTGGCAGTGGCAGCAGCCCACCTGCACAGGTTATCCATACCAGTATACCCTTACCTCGACGACTGGCTCATAACAGGGGATTCTTACGAGACATGCTTCTCTAACACCCAAAAGACTGTAGACCTTTTGTTCCAACTGGGCTTCTCCATCAACGAGAAGAAGTCCAGCTTAGACCCCAGCCAAGTCAAACAATTTCTAGGGGCTCTAATTCGAACAAAGGACGGCCTCGTCTTCCCCTCCAACGAGAGGGTCCAAAACATGCTGTTTCAGATCCCCCAATATGTGGCAGGTCGAGAGGTGACGGTGTGTAAAGCGATGCGCTTGCTAGGAATGATGGCGTCATGTATTTATTTGGTACCTCGCGCGCGCCTGCGCTTGCGCCCAATGCAAGAGTGGCTCAACAGCCAGTGGTGTCAGGCCAGCGGACAATGGGACAATCTAGTGGTGGTCTTGCAGGCCTTGGTTCTCTCGCTACGGTGGTGGACAAAGGAAAACCTGGTAAGAGGGAAACCCTTTGCCACACCCGCAGTGGAATCCACTCTAACCACAGACGCATCCCTCACAGGATGGGGGGCTCACCTATCCCATCAGACTGCTCACGGAGTGTGGACTCCGAGCGTAGCATCCAAGCACATAAACCTACTGGAGCTACTGGCAGTGTTCAAGGCACTAAAAGCCTTCCAGGAACAGCTGCAAGGGAAGACAGTGATGGTCCTTACGGACAGCACCACAGCCATGTACTACCTCAACAAGCAAGGGGCACCCACTCTCCAGGACTGTCCAAGCTGACCCAGAATATCTGGAAGTGGGCTCTCAAACACAACATGTTCCTACTGTCGCAACATGTACCAGGGGAACTCAATCTGCTAGCAGACGAACTCAGCAGAGACTTCCCTCTGCCCTCAGAGTACGAATGGCAGTTGCACGAAGACATCGTCTTCAACGTCTTCACACAATGGGGATTCCCAGAAATAGACCTGTTCGCAACTCTGGAGAACTCACAATGCCAAGATTACGCCTCCAGGTACCCCCAGAACCAATCCAAGGGGAACGGTCTATCGATTCCATGGCCAGGGAAATTTGCTTACGCCTTTCCCCCCCCGACTCCCCTTCTCAACAAGATTGTGCACAAGATGCACCAGGAACAAGTTACCATGATACTAGTGGCCCCTATGTGGGCCCCACAGCCATGGTTCGCTCACCTGATGGAGATGTCTCTATCTCCCCCCAGAGAAACTTCCCTGCCCGCACAACATGCTGTCACAGGACAAGGGCAGGACACTGCATCCATGCCCTCAGACCATGAATTTAGCAGCCTGGCTCCTGAGATCATAGAATTTGGACACTTACAACTCCCGCAGAGATGCATGGACATCCTCAGGGAGGCTAGAAAGCCTAACACTTGTCACTGTTATTATAGCAAATGGAAGAGATTTGTCATCTGGTGTAGAGGAAGAAGCATCGACCCAGTTGACTGCTCCCCCACGCACATTGTCCTGTACCTGACCCATTTACTGGACTCGGGTCTAGTGTTCAATTCCATTAAAGTCCACCTAGCGGCATTTTCTGCATACACCACTTCCCAGCTTAAAGTGTCGTGGTGGAAAGTCCCAGTTATCAAAGCCTTCATGGAGGGAGTAAAGAGAATACACCCTCCGATAGCAAACCCAGCTCCCGGCTGGGACCTGAATGTGGTACTTACCAGACTCATGGGCTCACCCTTTGAACCCATGCACAAAACAACTCTTAAAGACCTCACTCTTAAGACCGCTTTCCTAATAGCTATCACCTCCATTAGGAGAGTAAGTGAACTACAGGCTTTCTGTTTTAGACCCCTTTGTAGCAGTTCACAAAGATAAAGTGGTTCTCCAGCATGGGGTCTGGCATGGATTCACATGCTCATGAATATTCCCCGTCGTCAGGCTGGGAATCCTTGGTAAAGAAAAAAAAAAACAGTATCAGTTTCGTTTCTGATCTGTCTTTCGTAGTAGTAACCAATCACTGGTCTCTGCGTCATACTGACCACAGCCAATGACTGCCCTCTACCTAAGCACCGCCTCTGGCAGCCATCTTCAGATTTTTACTGCACGTTCATGTGTTGGGATCCTCGTGCTATTGCTCTCGAGCGTTAGTGCTATTTTTTCACGTTTTTTGCTCAAAAACTTCTTTTTTTCGGTCAAAAGAGCCTCAAGCTCCACCGACTCTCCATCCGATCAACAGGGACCCGTGTCGGATTCGTCTGCGCCCCTCAAGGGTGAAGATTTCGTCGAGCTACGCTTTGGAGGACTCCAGAAGCTTCTCAGGCCCGGACATGGCCCAGGAGAAGGGAAGCTCGACGCCCGGGAAGCTGTTCAGGGTCTGCCCTGGATGCCAGCTGCAGAACGTCTTTAAGGAGGACGAACACTCCTTTTGTCTCTACTGCTTACATGAGGACAAGACGCACGTGGAGAAGGACTGTGCGTTTTGTGGCAATATGTCGGAGCGGACCATGAAGGACCGCCATCAACGTCTCGCCAACTGGCTGGAAGGGAAGAGCCCGTCTGGCGAGAAGAAGAGGAAGAAATCCGAGCGGTCTTCTAAGACCTTTGAGGACGCCCCGGCGACAGGGGGTCCAACACAAGGCCAAGCACCGCGAGTCTGCTGGCACCGGGAGCGCCGAACGGTCGGGCTCTACGGGCGCCAGGCAGGGCGCACCCTCCCCGGCACCTTCAACTACGAGCCAACGCTCTGGGTCGGGTAAGGGGAAGGGCGAGCACCCGGCGAAGCTCCTGGAGAGGCCCCGGTCGAGCTTGAAGGCCCCATCGGAGGGGGAGCGAGGCAGTGTCCCCCCCCCCCCCTCAAGGATAAGGCGGTGAGCGCACCTAAGCTGGTGAAGGCCTTAATCTATCCGGCCAAGCCCTCTATTGATACTGTCGCGGCAACCCTGGCTCAGCCTGTGGAGGCTACACCAGTGGTGGCGACCTCGGGGCTCAGAGTCTCCCTGCCACCTCGGAGGGAGTCCTCTTTTGTGCCCATCGATAGGACCCCGTGAAATCCCCGGCGGGGAAGAAAAAGGGGGGGCAGGGCGTCGTCGTAGATTCGGCTTCAACCTTGGAGGAGGAGCTATTCGAGGTCTTAAGCCACGGCCCTGGCGTGGAAGAAGACCGGCCCATCGGGATGGATCCCGTCGAAGGTGCCGACGGGGCCCCTGATCGCCCGTCGGATTCCCCTCTGCCAGCGCCGCTAGACAACTCGGCGGCCATTTTGTTGGCTATACAGTCCTTATGCTCAGAGATAAGGACGAGACTACCGTTGCCGACGGAGGAACCTCTTCCGTCGGGGGATCCTGAACCGGGACCTTCTGGCATTCCCCCGCCCAAGAAAAGAAGGATTCACCCTCCACCTCCTTTTCAGCCATCGCGCACCGTCCAGCCCTCCTCCCCGTCCACCCGAGGGGATGATACGGGGACTGACACGGCAGCGACGGGTACGGACGACGAGGATCTACTGTCACCTCCCACCAGGGCTTCTCCGCCCGACGAGATTGGTTCGTTCCACTCCATGATCGCCAGGGCATCCGAGCTTTTCCAACTCTGCCCTGAGGAGAAGAAAAAGGAAGGATTCCTTTATCAACGGCGCGAGGCCAAGAGGAAGACGGTCCTCGCGGTGCCTCTACTGGACGACATTTGGGATGAGGGCCTCGCCCTCCTCAAGAACCCTTCCACTACGCCAGCTAGAAGAGACCGGTACGAGAAGAAGTACCGGGTCCCGGACGCAGCCTACCCCGGACTCCGTCGTCTCCGCGGCGGCCAGGAAGAAATCGGGGGGGGGGGTGCGGCCTCCACATCGACTTCCCCACCGGACGGCGAGGGAAAGAAATTGGACACTATAGGACGCAGGGTCATCTCGTCTGCAGCGACGACGATTAAAGCGGCCAACGCCTTGGCTATCGTGGCCCGCTACGGCAGGGAGCTATGGTACAAACTGGCTCCCCTACTGGACTTCCTACCGGACGACAAGAGGGCGGATGCCCTGGAGATCCTACAGGAAGGTGAGGTGGCGTCGGACCACGCCATCACTATTGCGACGGACATCGCCGACACTGGGTTTCGCCAGTTGGGCAACGGCGTGTGCCTTAGGCGGCGTGGATGGCTCAAGGCTACGGACTTCCGTCAAGACGTACAGACCAGAGTCCTGGACATGCCGTTCGATGGGAACAACCTGTTTGGGAAAACGGTGGACGATTCCCTTCAGGCCATTAAAGCGGACACTGAGACGGCCCGGGCCCTTGGGGTTCTGCAGCAACGACGGATGCCCTTTCGGAGCAGCGGAGGCAAGGGCGCCTCCAAAGGTTCCGACGGCGGTTTCTCCACCTACCGTCAAGCGGCCCGCTCGTCGTCTCAGGAGGCCTACAGAGGACGTGGCAAGTCTGGCGGACCCCGCCGTCGTCGCCAAGGAGGTCAAGGCGGCAAAGCCTCGTCGAAACAGGATTGAACCGACCGTGGGGTCGGGCCCCCACCGATGCACCCCGGTGGGAGGCCGGCTGGCGAGCTTCGTCAGCGTGTGGGAGTCCATCTCCACCGACCGTTGGGTGCTGGACGCCTTAGCCCGGGGCCACACGCTCGAGTTTCAAAGAAGGTGCCCGCGCGTCCCCCCCCGTGGCCAGAAAAGAGCTTCACGTCCCTCAGCTTCTCCTGGAGGTAAGGGCGATGCTCAGGAAGGGCGCCATCGAACTCGTCCCAAAGAGGCTTCGGGGCTCCGGAGTTTACTCGAGATACTTCCTCGTGAAGAAGAAGACGGGAGGATGGCGCCCCATCCTAGACCTGCGACGTCTGAACAAATTCATCAAGGCGCAGAAGTTCCGGATGGTCACCCTCCAGCACGTCCTGGGTCAGCTGGAGGAAGGAGACTTCCTGTCGTCGTTGGATTTGGAGGATGCCTACTTCCATATTCCCATCCTAAAGGGGCACCGAAAATTCCTCAGGTTTGTGGTCCAAGGGCGTCACTACCAGTTCAAAGCCCTCCCCTTCGGACTACGGTCGGCACCCAGGGTATTCACCAAGTGCCTTGCACCGGTGGCGGCGCAGCTGCGCCGCGAGGGGATCCACGTCTACCCCTACCTGGACGACTGGCTCATCCGGGCCAAGACGAGGGAGCTCGCCGTGGAGCACACGGCAAGGACCGTCCCAACTTCTCACGGACCTGGGATTCTCCGTGAACTACGCCAAGTCCCACCTGGTACCCGCGCAAAACGCACTGTTTCTGGGAGCGAAGCTCGACACAGTGTCCCTTCTGGCCTCCCCGTCGGAGGAAAGGACCAGGTCCATCCTGGGCAAGGTACAGCGGATGTTGGCTTCCGACGCGGCCAAGGTGAGGTCCATCAAGTCCCTCCTCGGAATGATGTCTTCTTGCATCTACCTCATTCCCATGTGCAGGCTCCGGATGCGCCCATTGCAGGAGTTCCTGGACGCGCGCTGGATCCAAACGACGGGCGGCTTCGAGGAGAGGACCACACTCGACGAGAGTTTCTGCCGCGCGGTCCGGTGGTGGGGCACCCGCGCGCATCTGACGGCGGGCATGGACTTCCAGACCCCAGACCACCAGGAGACAGTGACCACGGATGCCTCCCTAGAAGGGTGGGGAGCGCACACCGAAAATCTACACGCGAGAGGCCTTTGGCTCCCGACGGAGAAGTCCCTCCATATCAACGTCCTGGAGCTCCGTGCAGTGTTCTGGGCCCTCAGGTCCTTCCTTCCGTCCCTCAAGGGCAAGGTGGTGAGGATCTTCACCGACAACACCACCACCATGTTTTACATCAGGAAACAGGGCGGAACCAGGTCCCCAGCACTGTCCAAGGAGGCGCAGGACCTGTGGCATTGGGCCGTCGCCCAAAGGATGTTTCTGGTGCCGTTTCATCTGGCAGGGAAAAAAAAACACCATCGCCGACTCACTCAGCAGGGAGCTGCGCTCGTGCCACGAGTGGGAACTACGGCAGCATCTAGTGGATCGCCTCTTCCGACGGTGGGGCACACCCCAGATCGACCTGTTCGCGACGGCGACGAACTCCAAGTGCCGGAGGTTCGCCAGCAGGTTTCCCCAGGCGAGGAGCATGGGCGATGCTTTCTCGTTCCCCTGGGAGGGCCTGTTCCTCTACGCGTTCTCTCCTTTGCCACTGCTAATCCGGCTCGTCAACCAGCTCAAGAGGTCACGGTGCAGGATGATCCTCGTCGCACCTGCGTGGCCGAGGCAGATATGGTTCCCGGACCTTCTGGACTTGTCAACGGCCCCGCCAATCAAGCTGCCGGTGGACGCGGATCTACTCTCCAGGGAAGGAGGCGCCATCCTCCACCACGACCCGAAATCGCTGAACTTGCAGGCCTGGCTCCTGCAGCGCTAGAGTTTGGAGGATACGACATACCGGCCGACTGCAGAGAGGTTCTTGCAAAGGCCAGGGCATCCTCGACTCTTAAATGCTACGGACACAAATGGAAGAGGTTCTGTGTCTGGTGCCACGCACAGAAGATTAACCCTCTACGGATTACGGCTCCCCAGGTACTGCCGTACCTGCTGACGCTGGCCAAAGCTGGACTGGCACACGCGTCCATCAAGATTCATCTTGCTGCGATCTCCCGATACACCAGAACCACGGGGCGGGCGTCCTTGTGGTCTCATCATCTGGTGAAAGAGTTCATGAAGGGACTGTTCAGATCGTTCCCGCCGGTGAAGGCTCCGGCCCCGGCGTGGGAGCTCAACATGGTGCTGACCAAGCTCATGGGACCTCCGTTCGAGCCTCTGCACTCGGCCCTGTTGAAGTTTCTGTCATGGAAAACAGCGTTTCTTGTGGCCATCACCTCCGCACGACGGGTGGGAGAGATCCAGGCCCTTTCCTGCAAGGCCCCGTACTTGACTTTTCACGACACGAGGGTAGTGCTCAGGACGCACCCCTCCTTCATGCCCAAGGTACCGTCGGACTTCCATCTCAACGAACCCTTGGTGTTGCCTGTGTTCTTCTCGTCGCCGGCTGAGAGGACTTTGCACTCGCTGGATGTGGCTAGAGCGCTGAAGTTCTACGTGGACCGCACAAAGTGTTTTCGGAAGACGTCACAACTCTTTGTGAACTTTGGACCTGTCAATCAGGGGAAGGCTCTCTCGAAGGCTTCCATTTCCAGATGGCTCTCCGGCTGTATCATGTACTGTCATCGGTTGGCAAACCGACCGCTGCCTGGCCGTCCGAGAGCCCATTCCACCAGAGCGATCGCAGCTACCACAGCGTTCCTTTCTGGTGTGCCCCTGCTGGACATATGTGTAGGGCTGCTACGTGGAGGTCGACGCACACCTTCACGAAATTCTACTGCGTCGATCGGGATTCCAGGGAGGAGTCCAGGGTCGGCCAAGCAGTGCTGCGCAACCTGTTCGCCTGAGGTGAGCCTGGTGAGGAGGTAAGATGCTTAATGTTGAGTTTGATGTAATGCTTAATGTTGAGCCTTTGCCACCTCCCGTGGTTGTGCATGTGTGTACTGCTATGTATTCTTTATTCATGAGCTTGTGAATCCATGCCAGACCCCATGCTGGAGAAGGAACAAGTTACTTACCTGTAACTGTTGTTCTCCAGCATGGGTCTGGCATGGATTCACATGCGAACCCTCCCGCCTACCCCTCTGCGGCTCTTCACTTGGTCATACTGCCACTTCACGTGCTTCCAAAATCTGAAGATGGCTGCCAGAGGCGGTGCTTAGGTAGAGGGCAGTCATTGGCTGTGGTCAGTATGACGCAGAGACCAGTGATTGGTTACTACTACGAAAGACAGATCAGAAACGAAACTGATACTGTTTTTTTTTTTCTTTACCGAGGATTCCCAGCCTGACGACGGGGAATATTCATGAGCATGTGAATCCATGCCAGACCCATGCTGGAGAACAACAGTTACAGGTAAGTAACTTGTTCCTTCTACGCACGCACCCAATGTTTGCACCGAAATTCCTCTCAAAATTTCATGTAAACCAGTCAATAGAACTACCAATGTTCTTTCAAAACCCTTCCAATTCGGGAGAAAAAAGACTGCATACACTTGATGTGCGCAGAGCTGTCATGTTCTACATGGAAAGAACCAGACCACTGAGAAAGACAGTTCTTTGTCTCGGTGGCAGCAGGAAGAGAAAGAGATGCAGTTTCAAAATCCACTATATCTAGATGGATTGTCCAATGCATCACTCTGTTTCTCTCTTGCTAAGAGAGAACTACGCTTCAAGCCAAGAGCACATTCTACTCGAGGCACTCGGGCATACATAGCATTCATTGCAAATGTTCCTCTTGAGTCCATCTGCAAAGCGGCAACCTGGAGTTCTGTGCACACCTTTACAAAACACTACTGTCTAGATGCACACTCTAGATCTGACTCCCAGATGGGACAGGCAGTATTAAGACATCTTTTCTCTACTGTTCCTTCTCATAACCCACCGCCAACTCCGGGTACTGCTCGCTAGTCTATGCACAGCATGTGATTCTAAGCAGATTAACAAACATCAGAAGACAATGCATTACTTACCGTAAAAGCATTTCTGATGGTTGTATTTGCTTAGATTCACATGCGCCCACCCTTCCTCCACGCTCGGATGGGAGGAACATAGACACCTTTCTACATCTCTCTCTCTTTTCTGTACTCACTCACGTATAGAAGGCTCCCTCAGGGCAGAAAAAATACAAACAGAGGGACCTCGACGCGTGAGGGATTGTGGGTACAACGCACGTCACTATAGGGATAGTGTTACAGACACGCCTTGTCGACGTCCCCTTTTCGACTACGAAAAACAAAATGCAATACTCCGCAGTGACCACTGGATGTCTATGCACAGCATGTGAATCTAAGCAGATACAACCATCAGAAATGCTTTTACGGTAAGTAATGCATTGTCATACATTTAATGAAGGCCTTTTAAGTCAAACACAAAGTAATTATGCAGCAGTAATAACAAAACCAACACAACACTAATCTAGCAAACATATATACAGTAACCAATGGCCTAAAGGAATAGTACACCGTATTGATCCACAACCTGCAAAGAAAGGGGTCACACAGTGCAAATATCGTTTAGGTAGTAGGGAATAGGTCGGTAGCACAGGCTACCTCGATAAAGGCGAGTGGCCCTCAGGGGACACTCGTGTGTAAAAATGGATGGATGTGCCAGGGGCCACTGGTAAGGGTTGCAAGTACTCACCGACCCTCGGCTCACTCCAGACCAAACTTCGGCATTCGAGTCCACTTCAGTCGCAGGTTCAAATCCTGCAGTTGCACGGCTCTGCGGCTTTTAGGGGCTGTGTTCCAGGGATGATTTTGTGGCGGGGCAGTGGCAATTTCTCTGCTACTGATGAAGAGATCAGGCCAATTCCGCTGCAGCGAGTCTTGCGGACACAGGGGGGGGCACAGCAGCAAGGCACCCATGAAGTTGGTCACCACAGCTGGGCAACACAGTGACTGCGTATGCTCGGGTTCAGACAGACTCTCCTAATTCCAGACCCAGGAATGCTAGGTGTACGAAACTTGGCGGGAGAGTGCCATATACCGAGAGCTTACAGTGTCCAAAGGCTCATGTCGAAACTCGAGGCGGCCGCAGTTCCAGGGCAAAGATCCTGTTAGAGCTGGTCAGTTCACTGGGCGGTCCAGGAACACTTCCAATTAGGCTCGTTTACAGGTTAAGCAGGAGGTGCCGAGAATAGTTGGTCCCACTATTTGAACGGATCAAAGCGCCTTTGCAGGCCTTCTAGGTTCGATCAAAAACACGGGGTCCGACGGGACAACAGCGGGCTCAGGGTGCCAAACCTTCCAGCTGGTCACAAGCGGTTCCACAGATCTGCTTTGTTGATTCAGGATACTTGGCTCCTTTACTAAGTTTGTTCTTCACTTAGAAGATCGACCTGGAATTGGTGTAAGGTGCCTTCTCTTATGCAAAATCTCCTTCGGGCCAAAACGAAGAGAAACCAATGAGAGATCTGCTCACATACAGCCATCCCAGTCATGGACCATGGTAGTGGAAGTCATCCCAGCATACCAGACATCCTGGGACCCAGGATGTGTATTGGAACTAGACAGCTCCAGCCCACATCTTGGAGGCATACACACAAGGCATGCAGAAGCCTGCGAAAGCTTCAGTTTGCGTGGGGGTCTGCATGACCAAATAAGGAATTTCCCTCGACCTGGGGAAGGCAAAGGGACAAGATGGCCAAAGGACAGAACAAAGGACCTTGTGGCATGGCCATTTAAGGCACTGGCCACGGTCCTGTGCCAAACGTGGTAAACACGGTTTAGACCATTGAAAAGAGTTGAATATGCATAAAAAGTAACAGCTGCCATGTGAAACCCGGAATCCCATAGTTATATTCAAATGCACCCAACCAATCCAAAATATCAAGTTTCACATCATACATACTCACTGCTTCTTTAGGCATGCAAGGTCTCTTTGGACTGGAAGACCTAGAAGACTCTGGGATAGACACATTTTCACGAGACAATTTCTTCATTTGAAGAGCATGTTGCATTTCCATTTCCCTTAGTTCGATGTCCTGATGTTTGGTTTCAGCTTGGATCTGTAATCTTTTGTAACTCAAGTCTCATTTTCTCGGGAGACACACATTCTGGACTCGGTGATGGACCTGGTAGGGTCCCTGTGGCTAAAGGTTGAGGTAAAAGGGCCTGTTGAGGTAAAGAGGCGCTCTCTTCCTAAGACTCTTCTGACTCTTCAACAATATTAGAGTTAGACTCTGAATTATCAAACTCATAATCATTTTCCACATTTCCTGGGATAGTAGATGTGACAGGCCTACTACCCAGACTTTGATTATACAACAATCTTGCAATCAGTTCATTTTTCTTTCGATTAACAGGGAGATTCCTGACTTTACACGTTTCTTTCAGTTGATCTACTGTTAGAATAATCAGGGCTTCATGCCTGAAGTTATCCATATCTGGCATGGAACAATTGCTTTTCTAGTGGAGCTTAGCCTTGTGAAGGTTTTTAGTTGAACAAAAGTAAAGTAAATTCTTAGTGTAACAACTCTACAATATATTCCACTGCTGCCACCAGTGTTAGGCAACGTTTGTATGCAGTACCCTCTGGGAACACTACAAACAACTCTGACTACAGATATAGGAAACCCAACCTTTGGTATAAGCCTGTACTACACAGTTTTGGTAGTGTGTTCAGCAGCCAGGCTTATCTCAAGAGGGGTCAATGTGAGCTGTAGTGGAGTTGCACAGAGATTTACAGTTACAAGTGTTCAAATAAACTCTTACACTCAAGGTTTCTAGAATAAACAATGTATTTCTTTCAGATAGAATAAGCCTTCTTCAGAAGGGAGAAATATAATAGTAACACTCAAATACACCTCATGAAATACACACTCTTAATATCTCTAAATCGGTAGATACCCTTTTGGGATGGCCCACGGACACTACCTACACCCTCAGGTGACTTCAATTGCTAGGGTGCTTGGGACATTAATAAATCACTGTTGCATTTAGGATCAGATAGTAATAAGTCAAAGGAAAAGATTATTTAGAACATACAAGAGACCACAATTATTCTTAAGCAGGCAAATACTTTTGGATCCCTCCAGAAAGAGTACTTCAGTACAATAGGCTAAGCCAAAGTCAATGGGCAAAAGTCTTATATAGGACGAAGCAACTCTGATAGGTAAATGGAAAAGTCTTTGCACAACGTTTTAGAAGTCTTTGAAGAAGAGAAGAATCAAATGTAGGGCCACAAACTGATTAGACTTGTGAGTAGTAGAAGATGCAAGCAACTCTACAGCAAGAGGTAAGTTCTCTTAGACTTTGTACAGTACCTTTAAAATCAAGAAAAGATGCAGCAGATCTGTTCCTGTGCAGGTCTCACTGTTCCTGGACCTCAGTCGTGGGGACAAGAGAGAGGACGTCGGGGGGTGGTGGGGTCGGGGGAGGGGGGGACTCCTGCAATGCACTGGGCCAGTCAAAACTGGCAACCGGTGAACTTCACTTTCTGTGGCTGTTCAGTGTTTTAGCTCCTTGTGTCTACCGCAAATGGCAACACTGTGGTTCCTGGCTGTCGAGATGGACTTGCCTTGCCTCTGGGGTCCCACACTCTGTTGAGGGGGCTCAGGCTCGGCCAATCCTGCTTCCTGGGAGTCCGGAGGATCTTCCTGGAGCTCTTGGCCGGCTTAAAAGCAACGCACACAATCTGGTGTTCCTCGCCCTAGGTATACGGTTTCCAACAGCAACTCTTTGGAAATTCAACCAGCTCCGAGATGGATGTCCAGGTGGCTTACCTTGGAGTTGATTGGTCCCACCAAGTCAAGGGGAGAAGTCGTACTTGCAGGGTCTTCTCTGTGGATGGGAACTTGACGTTCAGCACTGCAGCAGGGCTTCACCAGGCAAACCAATGGTCCAGGAGTTACAGCACGCGTCCTCTTCAAGTTCTTCTTCGGTTACTTCGTCCAGTGGTCCACTCTGCCTTCCAAGCCAAAAGACTCGCCTTTTATCCTTTTATTCAGTTCTCTCCCATTCATTCCAGCCTAGCTGTCAATCAGCCAGCAGGGTGGCTGTCCTTGCCGGACACTCAGCCGGCCGATCACCAAAGAGTGCATTTGGGTCTCCTAGGAGACTAAGTACAGGGAGTTTCGGACACCTCTCTCACTTCCTGCCTACCCCAGACACCCTGGAGCCAGAGGCGGGCTTCACTCGTGAATCCCAGCAAAGCGAACAATGAGACCTAAGCTGGTTTGGCACGGAGTAAATTTCAAGAAGGACCTTTCCACAAAGAAATGGGGGAAAAAAGAAAACCAGGGCCATTTTGACAAAAATGGCACCCTTGGGTGCTTTACTGCAGCTGCGAACACAGCCAGCGGTAAAGGCACACCACGGTAGTTAAAACAAAACCACTGCCACCAGCCATTCAGTGAGAAAGGGTAACATAAAAAATGTTACATGAGAAGCTAGACAAATGGGACACTAGGTAACCACTCCAGCACCCTATTGTAAGATAGTGTGTGCTGGGTCTAGAAAGTTACAAAGGTAAGTAAAGTCAATTTCACTTTACTGCTCTTGGAAATAGTAGTTTATCCAAAGTTGCTGGGGGTCTCTAAGGTGGCAGGAATTTGCACATTTATGAGAATTTTCCCTAATAGGTATCTGTACTCCTGCCCTCTATATGCAGAGTAGATGCACAGAGCAGCCCAGCCAAGGTTCTCTATATGGTAGACGTGGACGAGCAACCAAGGTTTAAGCTCTCAAGAGGTGATGCGGGCTGGTTCTTGAGTACAGTGTAGTCTCCAAGCCCTCACAAAGGAATGTCCGACACACTCTTATGTGCTAACACAGTTCTTTATGTAAAAATAAGGTTCACGATATATACATCAATTAATAACACACGTTGGCAATTCTAGTATGGCAGATATATACAATGTCTATGTGGTACCACTCTTAGCTATTGATTCCTTTCAAATGCATCAACTGCTGACAGTTATAATGGCATACAAATCATGCAGCAATGTGTAACAGCACAGATCATAGGAAGGAAGGCAGGTTGGGTTAAACAGTGGCAGAATGCTTACACCAGCTACCTAGATGCAGTTCTGGGTGAGGATGTACTCACATGGGCAACCTGTAATAAAGAGTATTAACAAGCCCAGTCCATTAATGTTTAAATAGTCTTGTTTCCAGGTCAAAAAGTTCAACCACCCCAATTTACCTGAGTAAGGTTAGCTTCTTCGATGGTTTGTTGACAGATCCCTCAAGAGTGGACTCCCTTTAAAGCCACAAGGCATTGAGATTCCTTGAAGAAAAGTGAACACTTGCGTCGAGACTGTAGCTTCGACCTTCGCGGTGCTCTTCGACGATCGATCGTGGAGGTCCTGTGCAGATGAGGCGTGCGGTACACCTCGGTGCAAATAGTTTGGTGCCGCAAACAAGAATCGGTGATGGATGTAGGCCGAGCAGCGGGTGTCTGTGTCGGGAGATGCTTCGCCGGTCCTCTGGCCTGTCCATGCTGCAGCTCTGGATAGCTTTGGCAATCGGGACTTGACCACGGGCTGGACTTCGGATCTTCACTTTGTCAGTGTCCTCGGGATGTCTGTCGGCTTCTGATGGCGGGAAACTTGCTGGCGGAATTTCCTCAGTAGCCGACGAGCTTGACTTTCTCCGGCGGGACAAAGCAGTCGATGGTGATGGCAAGGGACCCCTTCGTTCAAATGTTCTTAGGCAAAGGTGGAGCTTTGCGGTTGCAGTCGTCTAGCAGTACAGCGTCAAGCTGTCCCCGCTTCTAGGCAACACAACATGACTAGCTTCCAGTGGTTACTGAAATCCTCCGAACCCTGGTCAGAGGCAGTGGACTTCAATGGCCTTGAGGTCCTGCTGCTTTACTTCAAGATTCTCGGTCGACTCCTTCGGTCGACAGCCTTTCGAGTCTGGCTTCCAGGGTACCTCGATGAAGATCAGCTTTTACACAGTGTTCACTCGTAACTCGGGGAGAAGTCTCCTAG
Organism: Ambystoma mexicanum; assembly: GCF_040938575.1. Taxonomy (NCBI): domain Eukaryota; kingdom Metazoa; phylum Chordata; class Amphibia; order Caudata; family Ambystomatidae; genus Ambystoma; species Ambystoma mexicanum. Next base: position 1,304,281,803 of record NC_090921.1, on the reverse strand, counting down.
CCAGGTTCTCTCTCGGGTCATCCCTCGACAGTCTCGACTGCTTTTAGATTCCGTCGAAGGAAAGCAGCAGCCATTCTTCTTCTAGCTCTGCTTCAAGGACAAGCAGCTTCAAGTTTCAACTTCAGCTTCTGAACAATTGGGAAGTGAGAGGTCCCCATCTGTCCCTCATTCACTCTGGCTGAGCCAAGCTCAGTCAGCTAATCATACAGAAGGGCATGCATGCATGCATACAGGCAGGTAGCCAGTCGGGCTCACATGCATTCAGGCTATTCACTTCCACCCAGACACCCATAACATGGAATGTGGATTGGGGCAAGCACCCAGCCTTTCCGCACACCACACTGCATTCATGTCAGTTTCAGGCAGGGTCTCATTCATTGTGTCACACACACAGATACCAGACACCCATAACATAGAATGCATATTGGTCACACACTATTCACACAGGTCCCAGCCCAAGGGTGTACCCACAACATCCAGTCAGGGGAAGGGACAGAGTCACGGCTTCCCAGGACTTTGGGAAAACAAGGTAACGAGCAATAGAGACCAAGAGGCTACAGGAGCAACCTTGCCTTCTATCAGGAATCCACTGATTCCTATGGCAGGGCCTGGGTATCCCAAAATGGTGGATACTCGGAGCACTTGTCAAATTCAGCATGGAGCTGCCACCATCCCATACCCTGCTCTGTGGTCAACACACAGGTGCCCTAAAACATACACTAGGGTTACAGGGTTATAGCCCCACCCATGGGTGCCATAAGGGTATCCCAAGGGTATCTGTTCACCACAACCAAAAAGAGGAAGAGCTGCACTGCCAGGGGTCCCAACTGGTCTCCAGTGCAGAAAATCACACAGAACACACATAAGGGAGTTCAGGACAAGGGCATGGAGGCTCTGTCCCTCCAAGACATTTCCAGCATCACAATAATGTCAGACAAGTAGATGTTGTCCACGGTGGCAGGCGGGGTATTATGTCGAGTTGCTACAAAAACCACACCCTACTGCCCGCCAAGACAGAAGAAATGACAGCAGAAGAACAAAGCATACTGCTGGAAGAAATAAAGGCGCTGCTGGAAAAGGACGCCATAGAGATTGTCCCTGCAAACGATGTAAACAAGTGTATTTATTCAACCTAGAAAGAAAGACCTTACCAAATGCCCAATAGTAGATCTTCGCCCTGCAAACAAATGTCAAACCCCAAAGGTTTTGTATGACCACGCTCCAGGAGGTGATTCCACTCCTAAAATGGGGAGATTGCATGGCAACCTTGGATATGAAAGATGCATACTTTCATATTTCAATGCACCGTGCGTTCAGAAAATATCTGCGTTTCAAGATGGTGGGAGTGCACTACCGGTTCAGAGTTCTCCCATTCGGCATCACCTCGGCACCAAGAGTATTCACAAAGGTGCTGCAGTAGTGGCAGCACACCTGCGCAGAAAGTCAATCCCAGTGTACCCATATCTGGACAATAGGCTTATCACTAGGGAATCTCCTCAAATTTGCAAATTAAATACGCAAAAGACAAACCTTCTCTTCAATCTGGGTTTCTCCATCAACGAGAAGAAATCCAGTCTAGTCCCCAGTCAAATAATACAATTTGTAAGGGCTATCCTAAACACAAGAGAGGAGCTCAAATGAGAGAGTACAGAATATGCAGTTGCAAGTACCTTACTACATGGCTGGTCGCCGGATAACTGTATGCAAAGGAATGCACTTGCTCGGGATGATGGCATCATGCATTCACTTGGTTCCACACGCGCGCCTGCACATGCGTCCAATGCAGGAATGGTTAGCGAAACAGTGGTCTTGGGCAAGCGGACAGTGGGACGATCTAGTGGTTGTTTCACTAACCCTGGTTCAGGCTCTTTGGTGGTGGTCCAAGGACAACATGTTGAAAGGAAAACCTTTCAACAGACTCATTGCCGGATGGGGGGCCCACTTCCTCCACCACACAGCACACGGCCAGTGGATACATGGTAATGCCCAAAGACATATCAACTTCCTAGAACTCCTGGCAGTCCTCAAGGCTCTTCAGGCCTTTCAGCAACAGCTCAAGGGCCAAACAGTGCAGGTCATCAGACAGCACCACAGTCATTTTATGTGAACAAGCAAGGAGGCACACACTCTCAAAGTCTGTCCAAGCTATCCCAAAAAATATGGAAGTGGGCACTCAAGTGGAACATGTTCCTAACATCTCACATGTTCCAGGGGAACTCGATTCTCTGGCAGACACTTTAAGCAGACACCTTCTACCAGAAGAACACGAGTGGCATCTCGACAGAGATATCCTAGACAGAATATTCTCACTATGGGGTCACCTCCCACTAGACATGTTCGCCACAAACCTAAATGCACAATGCCCAGACTTCGCGTCCAGGTTTCCCCAACCAGGGTCCAAGGGGAACGCACTGTGGATGAACCGGTTAGGGAAGTTTGCTTATGGTTCCCTCCCGCCCCCCCCCCCCAACACCATTCCTCAGCAAGATAGTGCACAAGATGCACTAGGAACAAGTAACTCTGATCCTAGTTGTGCCTATGTGGATGAGACAGCCTTGGTTTCAACATCTGCTCAAACTGGCGATGTGCGACCCAATCAAGCTCTCGTACCCATACAACATGCTGACACAACACAAAGGGGCATCCCTCCATCCACGCCCACAGTCTATGAGCTTGGCAGCTTGGCTCCTGAAGTCATAGAGTTTGGCCACTTGAATCTTCCACAGAGGCACGTAAACCCAACAACAGGCACTGCTATTTTAATAGGTGGAAGAGATTTGTGATATGGTGCACATCACAATCACTAAACCCAATAGAATGTTCTCCAGCTAACATTCTACACTACATGCTTTACCTACTAGACTCCGGCCTAGTATTTAATTCCATGAAAGTGCATCTGGCAGCCCTTTCTGCTTGCACCACTTCACAGAACAAGGTGAACTGGTGGAAAGTCCCTGTCATTAAGGCATTCATGGAAGGGGTAAAGAGGCTATACCCCCCCCCCAATTCCCAACCCCCCTCTGGGTTGAGAACTCAATGTTGTGCTCTCCAAGCTCAAGGCTAGACTAAACCCTCTTACTTACAAGACTGCGTTCCTAATAGCTAACACCTCCATAATACGAGTCGGTGAGCTTTGTCCATACAAGACCCCTTTTTCATTATACACAAGGACAAGGTTGTCCTCCGAACACATCCTAGGTTCTCACCTAAATTCATTTCAAAGTTCCATGTAAATCAATCCATAGAACTACCTACTTCTTTCAAAATCTATCAAACTCAGCAGAGGCCGCCTCCATACACTTGAGGTACAGAGGGCGGTCTTGTACTATGTGAACAAAACCTCTAAGGAAAACAGACCAATTCTTTCTTTCCATAGTGCCTGGTAGAGAGGGTGATCACATAGCAAAGAACACCATCTCCAGATGGATAGTCAAATGCAAACAGCTCTGCTATTCCCTATCCAAGAAAGTCTTACCCTTCACTCCAGGGCACTTTCTACCAGATGTACAGGAGCTACCTTAGCTGTCATTGCAAACATCCCTCTAGACGCCATCTGCAAAGTTGCTACATGGAGTTCTATCCATACGTTCGCACAGCATTATTGCATTGACACGTACTCTAAAGCAGATTCACAGGTGGGACAAGCGGTCCTAAAACATCTCCTTGCCATTGTACCTTCTAACTTCCCACCTCCATCTCCTGCTACTGCTCAGTAATGTTTGCAGAGAATGTAATCTTAGCAAATCCACAAGCTCCAGAAGGGATACATTACTCACTGTAATCGTATTTCTGGTGCTTGTATCTGCTTAGATTCACATGCGCCCACCCTTCCTCCTCTTCTGGAGTAGAAGGCGCATAGAGGTTTTCCTGGTTATCACCGTCTCTGCTTAATCATATCGATACTCATGCTACACTTCATGCAACCTCATGTCAGAAACAATCTGAGCGACTTTGAAGTGTGAAGGACCATGGGTACAGTACACGTCACACTAGGGACAGTATTACTAACACGCCCTGTCGACATCCGTTTTTGAGTTTCGAAAAGAAATCTTGTAATACTGGACTTTCACTAGATGTCGGACTATGGCAGAGCATTTGAATCTAAGCAGATACAAGCACCAGAAATACAATTACAGTGAGTAATGTATGCCATGCCATGCCTTTTTAATTAACAAATGTTAACAAAATTAAGAACTCTATGCATTTCAAGAGTTAAATCCCTTCATCAGGAGCAACAAATCTTTAACACAATCTTTATACTTCATGAATCGTGTAAAGTAAGCAGGTAAATAATATAATATTTAAGCAGTAATTCCTACACTCTGTAGGTAACACTATTAATATAGCCAACTGCTATGTGCAACGCAGGTGTTTGGCGGCAAAGGGGTAGCAGCGTTGATTGTGAGCGAGGACTAGATCTCCATCCATCGGCATCCGTGAGGTAAGAAGGTGCAGGGAAGGAGAGTAGCACTGCTGCACTTAACGCAACTCCCTGACCTTGCACGTCCGTCCCCATCTGACCATCTCCACATGCGCTTCCCCTCTGTGCCAGTCCCCACGTGCGCTTCCCCCCACAGCTTAGGCTCCGCTTCTCCCGGTCTTGCGTGTCCTCCCCCTCTCTGCCAGTCTCCACGTGCGTTTATCCCCCTCTCCCTCAATTTAGGCTCTGCTTCTCCTGGCCTGCGCATGCTTCCCGTCTCTGCCTGGCTCCACGTGCTCTTTCCAGCCGCAACTTCGGCTCCGCTCCTTAGGTCCTCCCACCCTCCCTTCTCTTCCTTCCCTCCCCAGGTCTCTCCCAGCTTTGACTATTTATTGTATATTGTTGCATTGCTTGCATTTATCTTCTTACTCCTCTAGGTCCCACAGGGTTATTGGTGTTTAGCGACTGTTGTACTGTATTTGCATTCCCCTCTCACACTCAATTGTATTGTGACTGTTGTATTGTAGATTTGTTGCATTGTTGCATTTCTCTTCTTACTCCTAGGTCCTCCAAGGTTTGCTAGTGTTCTGTGTATTTTGTACTGTATATACATTTCCCCTCTCTCTCTCTTGTTCCCCCTCCCAGTAGTTTCTATTGTATTCTCGCACATTATTGCAATGTCTCCTTCTCTTTAGGGCCCCCCTAAAGGTGATTATTGTTGTTGCAGTACTCTGTGCTCACTGTACCGGTCCTCCTCTTGTACCTTGTCCCTATTGTGTGACCCCCCCAGAACCCCCCTCCTGCTTGGTTGGCCTCCTTCTCTTGCCCTCCGCTGCGCACACCTCCATGGTGCTCTGTCTCCCCTATCTTCTCTAACTGCTATTCTCTCTCCTATCCTATCCCTCTCACTAAGTCTGGTAGGAAGAAGCTCATAAGGGATATCCTGATCTCCAACCCAGGCCTCCCTATCGCTGATAGCTACAGCAGTGCTTCCTCTAGACAGACCCTCACCGACATCCTCTTTGTCGTTCTCTCTCCAAGCCTATGGACCCCCCATATGGTCTCTGTTCTCTCTCCTTTTTCCTCCTCTCCCATTAATGGTGGTGCTCGGTGGGAGGTCCTCCAGGCCCCCTTCCACTCCTCCAAGACCATCATTAGTCAGATGAATGGCACCGTCTTGGTCCAGTGCCCTAGCCCAATCTACTCCTTTTCAATAGACGCTTCCGTGTCTTGTCAACTTCCTTCCTTCTCCTGCTACTCCTACCTACACCTCTCTGACTCCTCCGCCACCTTCTTTTTCCGCCACCTCTCTGGCACCCTCCTCAGCTTCTCTGGCTGCTCTGCCTCCTCCTACCTCCACCACCTCTCTGGCACCCTCTTTTTCCTCTCCGACTACTCTGCCACCTCCTTCCTCCTCCTCTGCCCACTCTCGGGCACCTCTAACACCTCCGCAGGGCGTACCTCATGCGTGTACCTCTCCACAGAAGTCTTTTAAATGTGGCAATCTGCTCCACGTCACTACTCTTAATTCCTGCTCGGCTGTCAAACAATCCTCTGACATCTGCCAACTCTTCCAAGAACTGTCTCAACGAGACATGGTTCACGGCCAGCTGTGTCACAAGTTTTGACACCCTCCTCCCTGATGGCTACAAGATCCTCTCCGAAGACACCGTCCAGGAGGTGAAGTACCCCTGATCTTCCTGGAGTGGATCCCTGCTACTGTCATTCCTACGCAGGCCTGCTCTCTTTTGGATTCCTGGCCTGCAGGCTCTCTAGCTCTCCTGGCCTCTCTTACTGTGCCCACCATCTATAGACCACCTGACCAGGTCGCCCTCATCCTCCTCTCCGAGTAGGCAGACTTCTCCTCCTCCCTCCATGCCTCTCCCTCTCAATTTCTCCTCCTAAGAGACCTCAAATCAACTTGGATGCTTCTAGCCCCACCTCTGGGCTCTATTACAATCTCTCTCTCCCTCTCTCTCCCTCTCTCTCCTGCTCTCTCCCTCTCTCTCCTGCTCTCTCCCGCTCTCTCCCGCTCTCTTCCGCTCTCTTCCGCTCTCTTCCGCTCTCTTCCGCTCTCTTCCGCTCTCTTTCTCTCTCTTTCCCTCTCTTTCCCTCTCTTTCTCTCTCTTTCCCTCTCTTTCCCTCCTTCTTCCCGACACACTCTGCTGGGCACACTCTGGATGTTCTTATCTCGTCAGACATCCCCCTCTCCAACCTTCTCACCACTCCTCTCTCTTGGACTGACCACTTTCTTCCCTGTCGCTCTCTGTCCCCAACACTGCCACCCACCTTCCCGGTCATCCGGCCCATGAAGCGTGTGTCAATGGAGGCTTTCACTTCTACTTTCTCTCCTCCTCCTCCTGAGGCTGACTCACACTCTGACACAGCCCTCTTCAATCTGCATCTCTCAATCTCTAACACTCTTGATGTCTTGCCCATGTCATGAGGATCCGTCTGAAGCCCACATCCAAGTGCAACACTTGGTATGATTCCGATATCGCCACCCTTAAACGCAAGTGTAGGGTGGCTGGGAGGAAGTGAAGGGCATTAGGCTCACCCTCTGACAAACTGGCCTGCCGCCTGCTCCAAAGGCAATATAGACTCTGTCCTGTCCAAGAAGAGAGCTTACATCCAAGCCCAAGGCTCTGCGGCCTCTAACAACTCAGCCAAACCTTTCAAAATCTGAAAGGAGCTGGCCAATCCTGCTACAGTCTCCTCCTCTCCTGTTCCCTCCAAGGCCCAGCCCCTCTCCAGCCGTCTCTGCTCCTTCTTTCTCCTCCTCCTTCCCTGTGTTCACTCCCGACGATGTTTCTATAAAAGTCTGATCTATGAAAGTCTTGTCAAAGCAGGTGCTCCCCTGCTCCTCCAGAACCATCAAGGACCACATCGACGCCTTCACTCCAGCATTGGCCTATTTCTGAAATCACACTTTTGCCACTGCAACCTTCCCTTCCCCCCTAAAGTACTCCCTTGTGCACCCCCTCCTCAAGAAGCCCTCTGCCGATCCTTCCTCTCCGGCAAACTGTCACCCGATTTCTATCACTCCTTTCCTGCGCAAACTCCTGGAAAAGGTGGTCTCCCAGCTTACTCCCCATGCTGAATATGTGGTTGTGTCCATGACCACCAGTCTGACTTTAGAGCAGCTAGAAGCATGGAAACTGCTCTCCTGAACACCCGTGAAGACTTGCTTTCTTTTTTTTTTTAAAATTTGCTTTTATTAATTTTAACAGAGAAAGAAAAAGACAAATTCAAAAGTAACAACATTATACAACATGCCGTTATTCACAATAGGTTACGTAATAGAAACAGGGTGTATTGTCCAAGAGGACCTACCCAGCATGTATTTTGTTGCTTGTTCCAGGGTATATTTGTCTTAATTCGGAAACATTCCCCCCCTCCCCTCGCCCCTCCCTTCCTCGGTGTAGCTCACATCCGTTGAATGTTGTAGAAACATGGGAACATTAAAGACACTTTGGCCGTATCTCCATTGCCTGGTCGCTCAGTGGGCGTTTATTGTAAGTCTTTTCCGCTGCTGTTAGGTGGTTCTCACGTTTTCCGTTAGGATCCGGACGAATACTCCACTTGGGAGTCATTGTTTGTTACAAAATGTTTGTTCTTGAATTCTAGCCAGAGCGCTTCACTTTGGGCGGCTTTGCCGTGGAGGGAAGCCGTTATTGTTTCCATTAGGTACATATTCGTAGCTAAGTTGATCCATTCCTTCTTTCCGGGCACCGTTGTGGATTTCCATTTGATCACAAGTAGGGCTCTGGCCGCCAATAGTAGATGGGAAGTCAAGCCTTTGACTGTGGACCACTCTTCTTCCTGCCTTTCTAGGCTGAATAAGATTAAGTACGGGTCAGCGACTCTTTGAATCCCCTCTATTTCCTTGATCCATCCGAGGACCTTGTCCCAGAATACTCTGATGCGCGGGCAACCCCACCACATATGCCAGTAGCTAGCTATTTCTCTGCACTTCCTCCAGCATGTAGGGTTCATTGTTTGGGACATTTTAGAAAGTCTAAGGGGATTGTATTTCCACCTGTGTAAATGTTTAATGGCATGTAGTTTGTACTGGTTGGATATTGACGTTCTGGATGCTGCTCTGCACATTGTTTCCCATTGGTTGGGGTGAATTTCCTCTCCAAAGTCTTTTTCCCATCTTAATCTCAGGGGTTCTGTAGAGTCTCCGCCTGCCGCAATTAGTTCCTGGTACATCACAGATAGGAGACTTTTCATTTCGATTTAGAGTCCAAGATCTTTTCGAATGCGGTCAGGTCTCTGTTCAATTTGTCCTATCATTCAGCCTTTGTTAGGACCCCTTTCAGTTGAATGTAGTGAAACGTGGACAGTGTGCCTATACCTAAGGCTTCCGTCAATTCAGGAAGAGTGGTGAACAATTCCCTCTTTTGGAGTTGGCCCACTCTCTCAAGCCCCGCCTCATACCACATTTGGAACCTCGCCACGTCGGGTATATGGTTGTTTATGCCGGGAGACCACAGATGACTGAGGGGGGACGGCCATGTGGTGATTTTACGCATCTCCTTGCCTGGCCGCCATATACTCCATATGGTGCTCAGGATGGGGTGGCCTTTGATTTTTCGTAGTACCCTTTTATGTGGAGTCCATAGCCATTCCGACACCGTGGCCGGGGGCAGATAATGGTTATCCATTTGGACCCATTGTAGGTTCTTGTGTTCCCTGAGATGGGGGACAAGGACCCGCAATGGGCGGCTTCATAATATGTCCTGAGGTCGGGGAGGCCGACTCTTCCTTTATCTCTGGGAAGTATTAGTGTGTTATATGGGATTCTCTGTTTCTTCCCCTGCCATATGAATTTCATTATCTTCTTGGCGTCAATAAAGAAATCCTTTGGTATCTCGACTGGTAACATTTGGAATGGGTACAGGAAGCGGGGAAGGCAGACCATCTTAACTGCATTAATTCGGCCAAGCCATGAGATCGTGAGCTTGGTCAATTTTTTTAGATCGACTTCCAATCGCTGGAGGAGAGGAGGGAAGTTGGCCTGAAATAGGTCACTCAGGGTTTTAGTGACCTGTATGCCCAGATATTGGAGCGCAGTATGTTCTAATTTAAGGCCCAGCGGGAGGAACTTAATGTGATTCTCCTCTGCGGTTCCTGGGAGGGGGAACAGAACGGACTTGGACCTGTTTACTTTGAATCCGGAGAAATGACCATAGTCGTCCATTAGCTTCAATTAGCCTGGCGGACAGATGCTGAGGGGTTAGTCAGATGAAGGAGGATGTCATCTGTGTAGAGAGCTAATTTATATTCCCTTGACCCAAGCCACATCCCCTCTATCAAAGGATCAGATCTTCTCTTCTGTGCCAGGGGTTCTAATGATAGGACGAACAGAATTCCAGAGAGGGGGCAACCCTGTATTGTCCCGCATTTCAGTTCAAACCACCTGGAATATTCCCCATTTACAAATATCGAGGCCTCGGGGGACGTGTATATCGCCCGTATCCCTCGTCTAGTTCTTGGGCCTACTCCAACTTTCTGCAAGACTGCTCCCAGGAATTCCCATTCCACTCTATCAAAAGCCTTCTCGGCATCTACAGACAGTAGGACGGGGTTGTTGGGGAGGTTGTGGACCACATGCATGAGGTGCAATGTCTTGCGCATGGAATCAGCTCCCTGTCTTCCCAATATAAAGCCGACCTGATCTGAGTGGATCAGGTGGGGCATAAGTGATTCAAATCTGGCAGCCAGTACCCTAGCATAGATTTTGGCATCCAGGTTAAGGTGAGAAATAGGGCGGTATGATGCACACATTTCTGGGTTTCTCCCATCCTTGGGGATCACTGTAATCAGTGCTTTTTTGAAGGAATCTGGTGCCACGCCTGTTTCTAATATTTCGTTAAATAGTTCCGTCAGGAAGGGTGCCAGTTGCTAAGTGAAAGTTTTATAAAAGCCAGCCGTGTATGTAACCATCTTCCCCTGGGGATTTACCTAGTGTTAGCCTTTTAATTGCATCGTGAATCTCTAGTTCAGTAATTGGGGAGTCGAGGAGCTCATTTTCTATCTGTGTTATTGTGGGCATGGTAATTGGGGCTAGATAGGAGTGTATATCTGATTGGCCAGTGGCCATTTCAGAGGTGCATAGATCCTCATAGAAATTGGCAAAGGCCTCCTGGAGGGTGTGGTGGGTATGGGCCGGAGAGGAGGGATCCTCAGTTATTTCCTTCACCCTGCGTTCCGCTCTCTGTTCTCCGAGTCTGGCGGCTAATAAAGCATCTGCTTTGTCCCCTTTTTCATAAGATTTCTGTTTCAGGAACCACAGTTTCCGTACTACTTTTTCGTGTTCCAATAACCGCAGCTCTTCTCTTTTGTGTTGGGCTGTTTTCATGTTATCATGGTCTACTTTAGGGTCTTTCCTGATCTCTGCCTCTAGGCGATGTATTTCAGTGCGTAGCCTTTGTACTATGATTTTCCGCAACCTTTTCTTGGAGGCCCCCTCACGTATTAAGATGCCCCTCCATGTGGCCTTCCCCGCCTCCCAGACTATTTGTTTGGCGACTTCCCCATCATTTTTCAGTTCAAAATATTGGTCTATTTCAGTCTCCATGCTGGCTTTGAAAACCGGGTCTTTCCAGAGGGTCCGTTAAACCGCCACTTCCCACCCGTGGCAGGTGGATCGGCCCAAGTGATATCTACTAGGACTATGTCGTGGTCCGACCAGGAAATCGGAATAATGTCTACATGTTTTGTAGGGGATATGAGTTCGCACGTGAGATATATGTAGTCCATGCGTGAGAATGTGTGATGGGGATTTGAGTAGAAGGTGTACCCCCTCTCATTGGGGTGCATAATTCTCCACACGTCCTTCATGTCATACAGTTCCATCATTGCGGCCAGATCAGTGTGCCCTCTCTTGTATTGGGTTCTCGTTTCTGGTTTGCCCGGTTTCCAGTCCTTATCCGGGTCAACCCATTGGTTGAAGTCTCCTCCCTGGATGATGTGACCTGTGGCTTCCAACATTACCTTAGGGATGGTTTTCTCTAGGAAGTGGGTCTGGCCAGTGTTGGGTGTGTATACGGTGGCAATAGTTACTGTTACCATTGCTATTTCTCCCGTTATGAGGAGAGCACGACCTGCCACATCAGACCATACCTTTCTCAGTTCAAATTTGATCCCTTTTCTGAGTTAAATACCGACTCCTCCTTTCCTGAGCTGGCCTGATCCCCAGAATTCCAGGCCTCCCCGCTTCCCCAGGATGCTTCGCTCCTCCCCTTTGGCAAACTTGGTCTCCTGCAAGAGGAGTATGTCAATGTTGGATCTGCGGAATTCTCTGAGGACTAGTGACCTCTTGGTTGGCGAGTTCAGGCCCTTCACACTGACAGTCCCCACTCTAAGCGAATCCCTCAGTTTGCGTTCATCAGGTGATGCCATCGTTGGGTATCATCGAAGCAATGCTAACGTTCAGCGGCCAGGCAATTGTCCAGTCGCTCAGTCCCACACTATTATTGATGTTGCGGATTTGTTCAAATGGTGCTACTGATTTTCCCGAGTTTCTCTTCTCCCTCCCCCCCTTTCCCCTCCCCTCCCGAGTCGATGACGTTCAAGCGAACTCACAGACAAGAGTTGTGCCATTTTCAGGACTTTGGGGGCGTCCGATTTAGACCTGGTGGAAAAGTTCAGTCCAGTATCGGACCACCAGCGGGGACCGTTCCCTCACGGACCCATTCAAATGTAACTTCACAGTATATAGTTGAACCCCCCTCTCCCGCCCCCCCAAACATCATATATTTCAACCATAACAATAGAAGAATGACAAAAATATAACGATACGTGCGGTCTCCGGCCTTTCCTTTGGAAGTTCGATTCCCCCTCTTACTTCAGGGGGGGTTCCACGGCCGGGCGCAACCGCCCTGACAGCGTACATGCCGGTGTGAGATGTGGAATGGCTGTCTCAGGACGTTTCAATCGTAGACTTCAATCCGCTGGTTCACAAAGTTACGGCAATGCCTTTTCATTTTCCATTTTCGGGCGTGTTGTTAGGGCGTCTATATTTCCTTGATCCTTTCACCCTTTTTCGTCTGGGACCCTGAAGTTCCCACTGCATTTCTCCATGTCCCTTATGATTTCCTTCGCCATCTCCTGGAGGTGACCCTAGGATGTCCGCAATGCAGTCCTTGATCTCCTCCTCAGACCGGAGGACCACCTTCGTAGTTTTGTGTTCAAACGTGAGGGAGAAGGGGTACCCCCATCTATATCTTGTTCCCCGCTCTTTGAGCCATTTCGTCAGAGGACTGCAGAGACGCCTCAATGCCAACGTGAGCGATGACAGGTCCTGGAAGATGGTAATTTGGGCACCACCCATTGTGAGCGAGCCACCGGCTCTAGCCTTCGCCAGGATCCTATTCCTGTCCTGGTATCGGTGGAATCGTGCAAGGACAGAGCGTGGGCCACCGGAGGGACCACCTGCCCTGTGGATTCGTTCTGTTTTGGGCTCGTCTATCTCTTCGTCGGCCATTAAGATTTTTATGATATGTATTGTGGTCTTGCGTGAATCCTCAGTTTCTCCTTCGGATTCTGGAATTCTGAAAAATCAGAGATTATTCCTTCTTTCGCTGTTTTCCAAGTCGTCCATTTTCCAGTGTATCTCCCCCTCTCTCTTTTCAATATTTTGTATCCTTATATCCATTTGAGCCTCAAGGGTGTCAATAGGGCCCCGATTGTTCTCCACACCTTTTAGTCTTTCTTCGAAATTGTCCATTCTTTGGGTGATCTTGTCAATTTTGCCACCTAGACTGGCTCCCATATTTTTTATCTCACAGAGAAGTGCTGCAATATCCCCTTTGGTCGCAGCGGTCCCTGCTTCGGCGACACCTGTTGCCATTGTTGCTTCCTGTTCAAGGGCCGAGGAGGATGAGGCGTAAGCGTATTTGGCTAGCCTGCTCTTGGCGTTCATGTAGTTATCCTTAGGGTAGAGGAGGCACACGCCCCTGAATCGGAGGCCTTACCCTCTGTGAAGCAGTGTAAATCGGCAGCTGGAGAGCAAGGCCTAGGGTTAGGATCGTTGTGGGGATTGTGAGGGGGTTGCCCAAGGGGTCCGGTTGCTGTTCGAGCTGAGGGCGCTTCCCATACAAGGAGCTATCTGGCCGTTGAATCGGGATGGGCCGCGTTGCTATGTGGCACCCGTGGGAGGTCCGTGGCTTTCTTAGACAGTGGGTGGGTATGGCCTTCCGAGTTGCGTCCCTGCGCCAAGAGAGTTAATGCTTGTTTTCCACTTTTGGGGGTTTCTCGGGGGGGTCCAAGACTCCGGATGCTATTCTCTTGTCTGGAATAGGGCCCTGCTCTTCGGGTTTGCAGGGTCAACGCGGTGTAATGTGCTGCTGCAGCAGTCCTGGGTGGGTGGTTTCTTTGTGGAAGCACTGTGCGTGGGACTGGCACTATATTAGTCTGTTGGAGGGCGCGCAGTGCTCAGCAGCCCATTCTATTAAGCACAGGCCTGTTTCAGACCTTCAATGTATTACAACAATAGTCCCAGCCAACGTGTGTCAATGCAGGTTTTCCAATGGTATCATAGCTGGGAGAGGAAGCCTGCCAAGAGCTCTTGTGGAATAGGCCCTAGCAGACCCGTGTGAAGGCACCTCAGCCAGCTTGTCTCCAGAGCACGTGAAGGGCACCTCGTGAATCCAGAGTTGGTAACCGGAACGCTCACATAAATGGTGCTCAAGCCCACGGAGCACTGGATGTGAGTGTATCTGAGCTCCGTGTCCCTCCGTCGGGCACTCGGGGGGGCCCAGCCGCACTCCCGCTCCGGTTTAGGGCCGCGGACGCACACAGAGCAGGAAGGCCGCCGAGACACGCCCACAGGGACCGGAGCACCCGGGTCGCGTTGATGCAACTGCGGGACAGGCTGAGGCCGGCAACAAAGGCTTTAATCCCGCGTGTCACTGCGGGGGCGCGGCAGCGCTCGAGCGGGTGAATCCTGTGGCAAGGTCCGTAGAGCAGACGCCACCGGCACCTCTTCCCCATGGGCACACCACCTCTCTAGTTGCACAAAAGTGTCTTCGGGGGATGCGTGGGGAGGTGGGACGAGGTATCAGGGACTCACTCTGTTGTTTGTTGGGCCGCTGAAGCTCACGGCCTCCCCGTTGTTGAACTGCGTAGGTCCCGTGTCTTCTGTTGCCTCTAGCGGAAAAGACTTCAACCGGTGATTTCTTCCATTCTATTCCTCCAATTTTAATCGGGTTTTTTGCGGGTTGAAGGGGGGAGTCTTCCCACGTCTGCTCAACCGTTGGGGATTCGGGGAGGGGGGTAATGTGGGGGCTCAGGTAACATTACAGGACCTCGAGGGGCGAGCTCACACGGGAAGGCTACTCATCCGTGCGCTCCCTGGTGGCCAACCCGAAGACTTGCTTTCTAATCTCGATGCTAACCTTCCGTCTTTCGTCATTCTCCTTGATCTATCCTCTGCATTTGATACGGTCAACCACGCCATCATGATCAATCGTCTCTGTGACAACCTGGGCCTCACGGGTCAGGCCCTAGCCTGGTTAACTTCCTTTCGCTCTGATCGACCCTACCAGGTCCAACTTGGGTCCTTTCTCTCTAGCACCTCTCTACATGTGGTGTTCCCCGGGGTTCTAACCTCTCATGCTGGCTCTTCAACCATTATTTGACACCTCTTGCCCACCTCATCTCTACCTTCTGTTCTTTGTGTTATGCGGATGACACTCTGCTCTCCTTCAAGCTCCCCTCAGCCTCATCTGCTCTCTCGCTCATACTTGACTGTATATCCGTGATTCAGAAATGGTGTGCCTCCAACGATCTCTGCCTTAATGCCAGTAAGACTGAGATCCTTCTCATTGGGACCTCTGCGCCCGCTTTCCCTCTTTCACTCTGGCCGCACCTTCCTGTGAGGCGAAGAAACTTGGGGTCATCTTCGACTCCACCCTCTCCTTCTCTCCTGACATCTGTGACATCGCTAACAAGTCATACTACCAGCTGCACCTCCTCAGAGGTATTCTTCCTTTTCTCACTTTCCTCCAGAAGCTCACTGTCTCCAGAGCCCTAGTTCTCTCTAGGCTGGACTACTGCAACAGCCTCTTTCTAATTCTGCCTGCCTCTACTCTTCACCCTTTCTAACTAATCCAGAACAGGACTGCAAGACTTGTCCTTGGCCTCAAGCCCAGGAATCGTATCTCTCCAGGCTTGAAACCCTCTGCATCGTCCACAAGACTTTCTAGGGCCCGGGACCACACTACATCCAACTCTCTTTTCCTAAGCATCTTCCTTCTCGATCCCTCTGCTTGTTCACCTACAACTCTCTGAGGGGCAGACGCTTCTCCGGGCAGAGGGTGGGGGGGTAGATACCTGTCCTCGGCTGGGGCCCTCTGTAACAGCCTCCCTCAAACTTGAGCAGGACCACCGAAGTTTCCGGAAGCAATTCAAGACCTTCCTCTTTGCTTCCGCTTTCTCTCTCTCCCCCCTACTGATGCTCCTGTCTGCTGCGCGACATGGTAAACTGGAAACCCACTGAACCTCACAGGCAACAGGGTCCTGCACAACCAGTAGCCCCTGTCACTGCTTCCGGGCCTCCAACCCACTTAGATATTGTATCTGCAACCCTACAGTCCCCTGCCTCCCTGCACCTACTTACCACGTTTTTGCCACTGCACTTGCACCCTGCCCCCTGGCACTTCTCCTGTTCCTTCCCCCTGACACTTGCACCATCTGAATGACACACGGCCTAGTAAGATGGTTTGTTTTGTCCTCCCTCTGTCTACCCTTCTTTGTCTTTTTGCACTTAGAAACAATTGTGTACAGGCGCGTTATAAATTACTTATATCATATCAGTTTGATAAAATTCACCTCAATGACTGTGCAATGGAAGCAGGACTGAGGTAGATGATATAGATGTCAGTTCTTACACTCTGCTGTAGTTTGTGTCGCTCAGTACTAAACCTCCCCATGTAAACGACTGAGACTTCACCAGTTGAGCCAGAAACCCTTTCTTTTTAAATGTCTGATATTGAGAGATTTGACGGTTGCATTATGGACTCAGACTGGACTCGGTCACATCAATTAACTGGTAAAAAACAGTTTCCTCCACATACGGATACTTTGCCGAATGTTTCCTTTGAACACAGTCACCGTTTTTTTTGCAATCTTCTTTTCAGCCCAAGACTATGCAAACTCACTATACTTTAAGAATTCCCGCCTTGCAGCAGAGAAAACTCCAGCGAGTGCAAGATACCCCTGCCAGACTCCCCCTAGCATTAGGTCCTAGATAACACATCTCTCCCACCCTCTGAATTCTCCACTGGCTTCCAGTCGGTCGGCGAGCTTCCTTCAAGGTGATGTGTATCACTCACGCCTTCTTCAACAAAGTACCTGAATACCTGCAGCAAGAATGTTAGAATGTTCTTGCTACAGATCGAACAGAACTTCAGATCGGGCACAGCACTTATACTTGTAATTCCAGTGACCAAATACAAATCAACTTGTATGGGAGTCGCCTCCTCAGTACAAGCACCCACAATTTGGAACTCTCTCCCTGTATCCATCTGCCACCTTGCGACCACCTTGCCTTCAGCAAAGCACTTAAAACCTGGCTCCTGCCCCCTGCACCTGTAATCTGAAACACTTGCCTAACACGAAAAACAACCCCTTGTCAACTTTTTCCACCCTACTCTTTCTCAGCTCCCCCGCCCCAACACAACCCATCTATCAGCCCTCCTAATGGCCTAGCAATATGGACTAGGTGGTCGGAACCCTCCAATGCAGAGAATCAAACACCCAAGGGACAGAGATAGGTGAATGATTGAGGGGGGATTAGCGAGTAGTGTCTCTAGAGGACCGGGCACTCCAGGAGACTGGCAATGGCATGGCCGAAGAACTCCATTTTGCTATAGATGACTATGCCTTATCGACACCACACCTGAAGCCAATCCATTATTTTCTACTCTACAAAGATGGTACAGACAAGAGGACTTACTAAGGTGGCATCTGTGCCTTAAGTCACTTTTCTGCATGCAAATTGAATGTCAACTGTTAGCCATTGAGGCAGGTGTCCTCCACTGTAACGCTCACCTGGTATCCACGAGGACGTCACTCAGCCGGTCATGGCCTCTTACGACCTCGAACCCTTCCCTGGAGGCTATTCGACTTGCGACTGGGCCTGAAACACAGGATTGGTAGAGTTTAACTCCCTATTGTCTGTGTGCTTGAAACCCTTCCTCCCCGGGGTCCAACCCTTCCCTTTGATCCACAGCTCACCTTGTTTTCTTGGATGGTGTGCTCTCTGTCCTGCTTTCAGCGCAGGGGCGTGTTGATTGATGCGGGCTCATTGGTGCCTAGTTACTTCACTGTCCGCTGGTAAGTATGAGTCTTTGAACAGTTCGCTAACTTTGTTCCTTTCCTTCTTAGATGATGTATTTGTATTGAACTGAGTTATTTTTCTGTGTCTTTAGGTGCCGCGACGTTGTCAGCGTGGATACCGGTTATGAAGAACAAATGCGGTGAGTAGGCGCAGTATGCAGCGCCTCTAGATGTTTCCACGCGAACCTGGAGTGTCTTTTCCCCCTCGCAGATGGATGAGAAGTTCCGGAGACACAGTTCCCCCAGAGCGGCTGGGATTCAGGTAAGCGTTTGAAGCTCGTACTGTATTTAAAAAAAAAATAAGCAAAGAGCTGTAGAATGCTTACTAATGCCTTTTCTCTGCTCTTTTCCTCTTCTTTAGGAAGCGGCGTGCCGGGATGGGAAGGACACCGCCAAAGATGCCCACAGAACAGAAGGAGCGTTGAATGATGGGCAGAAGGGCTGCAAGGTAAGGCTGTTCCTAGCGGTGTTCTTGTTCTTGTAGGAGCTGAGCACAGAAGAAAGATGCAGGCCCAATGGCGACCGTTCCGAACACGGTGAGTGTCACGCTGCAGGTGCAGAAAGCGCAAAGCATGCTTCTCAGCCTGGGTTTGGTTAAATAGTTTCTGGGTATCCCAGGTGCCTCTGGGCTGAACCACACCCAAAAGACTAGACCGCACATGCAGTTCTGGTAACCGAAATATGTGGGGGCATCCATCTTGTCCCCATCAATGCATTACAAGTCCAATCCCAATGTTATCCTATGGGAGTGAGTGAGTCTGGTGCCACAAGCGCCAAGTCTGACTCCAAGTGAGTCTTTGGAGGGATGGAGAAGCCCTTGAGGGCCATGTAGGTGATCGTGGCCTGGCTCCAGCCTGACATCTTGGAGGGCTGGGGACAAGAGGGGCAGGAATCATGACATGCACATAACGTACAACAGAGCCCTCAACTGTTGACAGTTGCCCTGGGGATTGACAGGCTTCTTACATCATTTTTGCCCTCTCTCGCGCTGCAACCCATAGAATATAGCTGGGTCCCACGAAAATTCAGTCCAGCAGTCATATTCCCTGACACAGCACTCCTCTCTATGCTTTGTATGCACTGCATAAAACAAATAGCTTTAACATACCCATCTCTGTTTATCACCGAATTGTCAGTAAGTGTTGTACAGCTCCTGTCGTTTCCATGTCTGCTCAGACCAGTCTTCCTAATCCAACAGTGCTTTGAGGCCATACAAATGGCAGTAGCCGCTATACAAATATCAATAACATAACGTAACAGAATAGGGTAGCTCATGGAATCACCCCCAGGGTTAATTCTGAAAATCCATTGTAACAGAAACCATTCTTCCCCAAGTCTTTTGATTTGACTGGTGCTGCTGGTCTTCCTCGTTTGGTTCTCCTGGGCTTGCTTGCTTACCATTTTTGCAACTGCCCCACTAGTACCACGTACAGCTCGATAGGGTGCTAAATCCTTATTGGCAGCCATCACTGTCCTTCTGTTTGGTTGTGAAACATGGATGTTAGGAATCTGCTAGGGTGTCCTTCCGACTCCCCAGATTGGTTGCTGATTCCCTTTTCCTCTGGAAACCTGGAAGTGGATATTTATCAATTCATAGCACAATAAACATGCTTTCCTAGTGACTTTGTTCTATGTTAGCCTAGCGGATTGTTTTATAGACTAAAGCCCCTCCTAAATAACATGCTCAACTGTGAACCTTGTTGGACAACTGTTTGGCGGGTTGGGCTAAATGGTTCAAATTTTGATTGTGCTGGTTTGCTGCTAATTTAGAAGGCACACAATGTTTTAATCATTCTTTTCCTCTCCACTACTTTCTCCTTGTAACCGTGTAGCATCTTGCTCCAATTGTATGCTGTTTTCACGGTTTTATATTTAAAGTATGGTTGTGGTGTCCACTTTGGCCAACTTTGTGTGTGTGTGTGTATGTGAGATATATATATATACATATATATTTCTGATGTTTGTTAATCTGCTTAGAATCACATGCTGTGCATAGGTCCGACATCCAGTGGTCACTGCGGAGTATTGCATTTTGTTTTTCGTAGTCGAAAAGGGACGTCGACAAGGCGTGTCTGAAACACTATCCCTATAGTGACGTGCGTTGTACCCACAATCCCTCACGCGTCGAGGTCCCTCAGATTGTTTTTTTCCGACCAGCTACTGGTCGCCTTTACGCGGAGCTCCTCGAGAGACATTGCAGATTTCATCTCCTCGACCTTTGGTCGTTTTCCTATATTAATATAGAACATATCGATCCCTCCCTCGACGCTGTTGTGAAGCTGTCTCCGCCGAGCAAGATCTTCGACGGAGGGGACGAGCGGAGGAGATCCTTCGGCGTTGCCGAACACGTGGCCTGGCCTCGCAGGCCATATACAGTAGGGAGAGTGGGGGTCGTGGGACATCTCTGGTTCTTTTCTGAGAATGCCTTTCCTTTTCCCCTTCCTTTCCCTTGGGGTGGTTATCACGATTTATTGCCTCGGCTATGGAGAGGAGACCCTTTAGGTTTTGCCCGCTTTGCAAGGGCAAGTTTACTTGGAAGGACAAGCATTCACGGTGTAACCGCTGCTTGCCCCTCGATCACAAAGAGGAAGGTTGCACGGCTTGTCGGCTTCTTAAGCCAAAGAATCTAAAAGACCATAGGGTCAAGAGGTGGGTGGCCTACGCTATGTCGAAGGCCGACGCTTCACCCACCGTTGCTACCACCGACAGTGACGAGGAGCGTGATAACACGACCTCCGCTACGGAAGTCGAAAACCCCCCTAAAGAGCGCACACGCGCTTCGTCGTCTGTCCCCGGCCCCGACGGGCTCGGCTCACGCCCTGCTTATGGGGATGAACACCCCGGCGACATTGACGCACGCAAGACCACACATAAGCACATAACCCATGGCTCTTCTTCGTCGAAGGCGAAGAGAGCATCAGCGCCCAAGGAGACGCAGGTTCCACCGGCGGCCTCCTCGGACCGTTCGGGTTCGAAGCCCCTCTCGCAACCGCAGCCGCGACCAGCGACTGGGCTTTCGGCAAATAAGGGCGCCGCCCCCAAATCATCGGCCGGCGCGCATCAGCAGAAAGCGCATGCCGCCGTAGAGCGATCGACAC
This sequence comes from Ambystoma mexicanum, assembly GCF_040938575.1. Classification (NCBI taxonomy): domain Eukaryota; kingdom Metazoa; phylum Chordata; class Amphibia; order Caudata; family Ambystomatidae; genus Ambystoma; species Ambystoma mexicanum. The sequence goes on along the minus strand of NC_090921.1, from coordinate 1,304,260,935 downwards.
CCATAACGTCGAAATCACAGCCCTCCGCTGACAAAGAGTCGCTGAGAGCTTGGCGAGGATCGTGGTAGCCGACGCCCACAAGCGTACGCTGAAAGACACGTCGAGCGCTACGCAGAGGTCGAAAGACACGCCGAAAAAGCCCGAAGAAAGGCAGGGACTACCCCCTTCAGTCGAGGGGACCCCCAACACACCTGAAGATTTTTCAGAGGGCGACGGGACACTTTCCTCGACGTTGTGGGAGAGGTCGAGCCGTTTTCAGCTACAAGACACTATGTTTCCCCCGCTAGACCGCTCAGGGGTACCCCATGAAACCATGGAAAGGCTCCATCTCTGCATGGAAAGAATGGAGAGGTTTATGACTACCCAGAACCCTCCCACTCCCAAGAGAATAAGAGAAGGGCCTCAGGAGGACCCCAGGGCCAAAATTCCGAGACTAGTCAATCCCCACCAGGACACAGCCTCAGACTTCCATAATGTGTATGACCTCACTGGGGAAGAACATTACTTTGAGGAAGAGGATGATTTTATGGACGATGAAGAGGGACGGAACCAGGAGGAAGGTCTGGAAGACAGCCCAGACTTGGTAGGAGAAGGCTTCGGAGAAAATCCAGAAGAAGGACCTTCTCACCCCTGGCAATCCCCATCAATATATTCCGACACTGATGTCCTGAACCTAAATCCTCCTGACAATTCACCTATTAGAAACACGTCTCCCATTGACGATCAGCCCACATTCAATGCCCTGTTGCGCAGAGCAGCAGCACATTTCGAACTGGACACTGGGGAGCTCTCTCCTGAATTAGACTTTGTGGAAAGAGTAATTAAGGAGAAACCCCCGGTCAGTCAGACCATTCCCCTCCTCGCTTCGGTGAAGAGAACAATCAGCCCTTCGCTGTCCACACCCGCACTAATCAGAGGGGTCAATCCTAGAATTGAAAAACTTTTCACTCCTTCACCCTCAGACCCGCTGTACATCAGGGGACATTCCATTCCGGATTCCCTGGTAGTAACCAATACAAGAAAGAGGGCAGGGGTACCACTTTTCACCAGTGAGGCACCACCTGACAAGGAGGGCAAGCGGTTATATGCCCTTGCAAAAAGAGTTACATCCTCGGCATCCTTTTCGGCAAGAATTGCGAACAACAATTCTTTGCTCGCTAGCTATGCGGACGCGCAGTGGGCCAAACTGCGCAAAGACGCCGAAGAAGTGCTGGAACCACTACGTACACGCCTGCTTACAACTATTGGCGAAGGAACCCAGGTCAACCAGAGTATTGTAAAGAACTCTCTGGATGCTGCAGAAACAGCGGGACGTTCCCTGGTTCAGGGAATACTCCTAAAACGCCACGTATGGCTGCGCAACTCGGGGTTCAAACCGGAGAGACAGGCGTCTTTAATAAATAAACCTGTTGAAGACTCTAACCTCTTCGGGAAAGCGGTGGATGAGGCTCTGGAGATGGCTAAAAAAGAGTTTGATACTATCAAAACTCTTGACCAAATCTCTAAGCCCTCTACCAGACGCGGCTATGGCAACAAACGCTTTTTTCGTGGCCAACGCCAACAACAAAACCAGCAGCAACAGTACCCTGCCACCAATTTCCAGACCAATAGTGGGCAGTACAGCCAAAGAGGCCAGCGCCGGGGCAAAGGAAGAGGCCGGGGGTCCACCCCCAGAGGCTCCCAAGCCCCCAACAACACCAAGTGACGCGAAGATTCGCGTCCCCTTCCATGCAACACCGGTCGGGGGCCGGATAACATCCTTTCTTCCAGCATGGGAAGGTATAACGTCAGACCGCTGGGTACTTTCCACCGTAGCCCACGGATACTGCATCGAATTCAACAGTTCCCCAACATACAAACCCCCGAGGGGACGACGCATGACACCGGAACATCTTGCCATCCTTCTCCAAGAAGTACAACAACTGCTGGAAAAAGGAGCCATAGAGGTCGTGCCTCTATCTCAGGTAACGGAAGGTATTTATTCAGTGTACTTCCTTGTACCCAAAAAGGATCTAACCATGCGCCCTGTATTAGATCTGCGCCCAGCGAACAAGTTTATCAAACCCCAAAAGTTTCGTATGGTGACCTTACAGGAAGTGATCCCACTGCTATCACAGGGAGATTACATGACAACATTGGACATGAAAGATGCATACTTTCATATTTTAATGTTGCCAGCGCACAGAAAATACCTCAGGTTCATGATAGAGGGCAAACACTACCAGTTCAGAGTGCTACCTTTCGGCATAGCATCAGCACCAAGGGTATTCACGAAGGTGCTGGCAGTGGCAGCGGCCCACCTGCGCAGGTTGTCCATCCCAGTTTACCCTTACCTCGACGACTGGCTCATAACAGGGGATTCTTACGAAACATGCTTCTCCAATACCCAAAAGACTGTAGACCTTTTGTTCCAGTTGGGCTTCTCCATCAACGAAAAGAAGTCCAGCCTAGACCCCAGCCAAATCAAACAATTCCTAGGGGCTCTAATTCAAACAAAGGACGGCCTCGTCTTCCCCTCCAAAGAGAGGGTCCAAAACATGCTGTTTCAGATCCCTCAATATGTGACCGGTCGAGAGGTGACGGTACGCAAAGCAATGCGCTTGCTAGGCATGATGGCGTTGTGTATTTATTTGGTACCTCACGCGCGCCTGCGCATGCGCCCAATGCAAGAGTGGCTCAACAGCTAGTGGTGTCAGGCCAGCGGACTATGGGACGATCTAGTGGTGGTCTCGCAGGCCTTAGTTCTCTCGCTACGGTGGTGGACAAAGGAAAACCTGGGAAAAGGGAAACCCTTTGCCACACCCGCGGCGGAAGCCACTCTAACCACAGACGCATCCCTCACAGGATGGGAGGGCTCACCTATCCCATCAGACTGCTCACAGAGCGTGGACTCCGAACGTAGCATCCAAACACATCAATCTTCTGGAGCTACTAGCGGTGTTCAAGGCGCTAAAAGCCTTCCAGGAACACCTACAAGGCAGGACAGTGATGGTCCTTACAGACAGCACCACAGCCATGTATTACATCAACAAGCAGGGGGGAACCCACTCTCCAGGACTGTCCAAACTGGCCCAAAATATATGGAAGTGGGCTCTCAAACAAGACATGTTCCTACTGTCGCAACATGTACCAGGGGAACTCAATCTGCTGGCAGACAAACTCAGCAGAGATTTCCCCCTGCCCGAAGAGTACGAATGGCGACTGCACGAAAACATCGTCTTCGATGTCTTCACACAATGGGGATTCCCAGAAATAGACCTGTTCGCAACCCTGGAGAACTCACAAACCCTAAGTTACGCCTCCAGGTACCCCCAGAACCAATCCAAGGGGAACAGTCTGTCGATACAATGGTCAGGGAAATTTGTTTACGCTTTTCCCCCCCCCCGACTCCCCTTCTCAACAAGGTGGTGCACAAGATGCACCAGGAACAAATAACCATGATACTGGTGGCCCCAATGTGGTCCCGACAGCCATGGTTCGCTCACTTGATGGAGATGTCTCTATCTCCCCCAGTGAAACTCCCCTGCCCGTACAACATGCTGTCACAAGACAAGGGAAGGACCCTACATCCATGCCCCCAGAACATGAATTTAGCAGCTTGGCTCCTGAGATCATAGAATTCGGACATCTACAGCTCCCGCAGAGATGCATGGACATCCTCAGGGAAGCCAGAAAACCTAACACTCGCCATTGCTATTCTAGCAAATGGAAGAGGTTTGTCATCTGGTGCAGGGGTAAGAGCATCAACCCGATTGACTGCTCTTCCACACATATTGTTCTATACCTGACCCACCTAATGGATTCAGGTCTAGTGTTCAATTCCATTAAAGTCCACCTAGCGGCACTTTGTGCATACACCACTTCCCAACTCAAGGTGTCGTGGTGGAAGATCCCTGTTATAAAGGCCTTCATGGAGGGAGTAAAGAGGATACACCCCCCGATAGCTGACCCAGCTCCCGGATGGGACCTTAATGTGGTACTTACCAGACTCATGGGCTCACCATTCGAACCCATGCACAAAGCATCTCTTAAACACCTCACTATTAAGACTGCTTTTTTAATAGCTATCACCTCCATCAGGAGAGTAAGTGAACTTCAGGCTCTTTCTGTTCTAGACCCCTTTGTTACAGTTCACAAAGATAAGGTGGTTCTACGCCCAAGGTTTGCTCCGAAATTCATCTCAAAATTCCACGTAAACTAGTCTATAGAACTACCAGTGTTCTTTCAAAACCCTTCCAACTTGGGGGAAAGGACTCTGCACACACTAGATGTGCACAGAGCGGTAATGTTCTACATGGAAAGAACCAGACCACTGAGGAAGACTAATCAGTTCTTCGTCTCGGTGGCAGCAGGAAGAGAAGGGGATGCAGTTTCAAAGTCCACTATTTCTAGATGGATTGTTCAATGCATCACTCTCTGCTATACTCTTGTTAAGAGAGAACTGCCCTTTAGGCCAAGAGCACATTCTACTCGAGGCACGGGGGCGTCCATAGCATTCATTGCAAATGTTCCCCTTGAGTCCATCTGCAAAGCGGCTACCTGGAGTTCTGTGCACACCCTTACAAAACACTACTGTCTAGATGCACACTCTAGATCTGACTCCCAGGTGGGACAGGCAGTATTAAGACATCTTTTCTCTACTGTTCCTTCTCATAACCCACCGCCAACTCGGGTACTGCTCGCTAGTCTATGCACAGCATGTGATTCTAAGCAGATTAACAAACATCAGAAGACAATGCATTACTTACCGTAAAAGCATTTCTGATGGTTGTATCTGCTTAGATTCACATGCGCCCACCCTTCCTCCCCGCTCGGATAGAAGGAACATAGACTTCCTTTTATAACTCTCTTTTCTGTACTCACTCACGTCTAGAAGGCTCCCTCAGGGCAGAAAAATACAAACAGAGGGACCTTGACGCGTGAGGGATTGTGGGTACAACGCACGTCACTATAGGGATAGTGTTTCAGACACGCCTTGTCGACGTCCCTTTTCGACTACGAAAAACAAAATGCAATACTCCGCAGTGACCACTGGATGTCGGACCTATGCACAGCATGTGAATCTAAGCAGATACAACCATCAGAAATGCTTTTACGGTAAGTAATGCATTGTCATATATATAGTTAAAAAGGGGAATTGGTTGTTAGAAGAAATCATGTGACCAAGCTACGAGCAGTAGCGAAAAGCGTCCTCGTCGTGAGACTTTCCATTTTGGCTGGGCGAGGGCTGGAAGTGTTCACACGGAAAACTTTTAAAACTATTTTGTAATAAAAAAGAAATTTTAAATCCAGTTTGGCTGTGGTAAGATTTGTGAAGCACGTCTGTGCGTGACTCTATAGTGGTATTCCACTCCGGGAGTGCAGCTCAGGACTCCGCCGGAAAGTCGGTGCAGAATATTGTGGATATATATTTCTGAGGCTTGTGGAATCTGCTTAGATCACATGCTGTGCATAGGCCGACATCTAGTGGAAGCTGCGGAGTATTACAGTTTTTCGAAACTCGAAAATGGGCGTCGACACAGGGCGTGCCAGTAATACTATCCCTAGTGTGACGTCCGCTGTACCCATGATCCTTCCCGCGTGTAGGACCCTCAGATTGTTTTTTTCCGCCATACTGGTCGGAAGCATTTCGCGGAGTTCCCTGGCCTTAGCCATACTTTTGCAAAATATCGTTATATTTTCCCCATTCTCCACCCCAACGTCAAGTCACTGAACTTCCACACTCGACACCGGCCCGGAGAAGAAATCGACCGTCGAGAGCTGCACGACGGATTTGGGCCTCGGAAGGCCTCTGGCCTCGGCCCGGACCTCGGAAGGCCTCTGGCCTCGGCCCTGCAAGTAGGCAGAGTGGGGGGTCGACATACTCTACACTCTTTTGGTATATAGGTACATTCTTATATATTCCTACACTTATCAGCCCGCTGCCACAAGGTGCATATGGAGGGTACCCCTTTCCAATTCTGCCCCAAGTGCAACCGCAAGTACCCTTGGGTTGACAGACATGCCACGTGCAATCTCTACTTGCCGAGGGACCACCCCGAGGCGAACTGCAGAGCGTGTAGTAGGTTTAAACCGAAAACACTTAAGGACCGTTCGTTCAAGCGTTGGGCCCACCACGCCAGGCGTCAGGAGGCCATGGCAGCGGAGGGCGCCTTCAGTGATGGCAGCGACACCATGCTTTCGGACGGCGAGGGCAACGTGGCGTCAAGAGACAGCCGAGCGCAAGTCCCCGACCTCGGAAGGTCGTCCGGCAAGGCGGCTATGACTAAGACCACCGGCGACACAAGCGCTACTCACAGCACTTTCACAAAGCACATGAAGTCCAACCGAGACTCGACGCGCACGTCGAGTTCTTGGAAAGAGGAACATGGAGAACAGTCCGAATCGGTGTCCTTGGGGCGTTCTCGATCTAGATCGCCGCATGACTCCAGGCAATCATCCACTGTTGCCAAGAGTGCCTCGCTCCCCAAGGTAATGGAAGTTCGATCGTCGGAAGACGAAGCCGACTTCCATCCCCTGACCGCACTCCAGGAGTCGGCGCCCGCAGACCGCGTAACGGCGGCTCCCGAGTCCCTACCTCCACGTTCGAAAGATAGGGACAGTACCCCGAACCTAGACGCCAGGCGTCGGAAGGCTCCGAAGGGGCAAAAAAGCAGGGAAAACACTCTTCCACCCACGGGGAGGGGGAAAAACAACAAAGGAAGCAGTCTCATCCTCCTTCCACACCTCTAAAACTTTCCACTCCACATAAACAGACAGACAAGTCCCAGTCTTCTGTTATCCCAAAGACCCCTGCTAAAACCAGTAAGTCTAGTCAGGATAAGACAGAGAAAGTTCCAGAAAGGGTCATTCCCAGTTCTAGAGAATGGTCTAGTGATGACATAGACAGGGTTATGTCAAGGATGTCATCATTGGCAGATTTTTACGCAAAAAACCCTGAACACTTTCTCTCTTATACTCCCGACGGGTCAGCACCCTCAGGCTCTAAGGATCCAATACCTCCAAGTAAGAAGTCCCGGTTTGAAGCCCCAACACGGTCTTCGGACCCCTTCTATATACAGCCCTACTCTCAATATCAAGGGGATACATCCTTTTGTTAGGATCCAGATTTGGGCCTGTTGGAAGAGCAAACTGGTACGGGCTACTATGGGGACGATGAGGACCAGGAAGAGGAAGACCCTGAAACCTACAGAGTAGATTCCCCGGTAGAGAAAGAACCCCCGGTTACTGACTCCCCTGTCGACAATCAACCTCTCCTGAATGAATTTCTGTCCCGAGCGGCAGAACACTTCCACATTGACACCCAGGGTGCTCAAGAAGAGAGGGACTACGCCGAGGAGTTAGTAGGAGAAAGGAGACCTGTTGCGCAGGCCATCCCTATTTTTAAGTCTATTCAGAGAAGAATAGACCCTTCACTTGTAAATCCCAACCTCACCAGGGCAGTGAACCCAAGGATTGAGAAACTTTTCAGGGCAGCCCAATCAGATCCACTTATACATAAGGGGGCATCTGAAGCCGGACTCCCGTAAGAGGGCGGGAACACCCTTGTCATCGTCCGAAGCTCCTCCCGACAAGGAGAGCAAGAAACTATATGGTTTGGGCAGGAAGGTAGCCTCCACTTCAGCCTACCAGGCAAGGATTGCCAACTCCACCACCCTGTTGGCCAGTTACAACTGCCACCAGTGGGAAGAAGTCGTGGCACTCATAGACTCCGCCCCAGAACCCTTAAAGAGCCAATTGGCACGAGTTTCCGCAGAGGGAAGAGCCGTGTCCGGTTGCATTTTAAAAGCAACCTTTGATGCCGCGGATAACGCCGGCAGATTTATAGCAGAAGCGACTGTTATCAAGAGACACGCTTGGTTACGGCAGTCTGGATTCAAAGCTGAAACCCAAGCATCATTGTTAGATAAACCGGTGGAGCCGGATCTGTTGTTTGGTAAGGCGGTGGAGGACGCGCTGAAAAATGCCAAGGACGAGTATGAGACACTGAAATCCCTAGGCCAACTAACCAATAAACCCCCTAATCAGAGAGGGAATGGCAATTTTCGTCGCCCACGCGGACAAAATTCCCAGAGAGGATGTAACTATTCCCAGGGGCAGGGTACACCATGGAACAATAACAACCAGCAGTCTACCCAGGGATATGGCAGGGGTAATAAAAGAGGACGTGGTAAAGGTAGAAGCAGCCCCAGTAGAGGCGGCGGCATGCCTCCACCAAAACAGTGACGCTCCGTTCAGGGTCCCTTCTCACGCAACCCCAGTAGGGGGACGCATTTCCAGCTTCACCCAAGCTTGGGAAGTGATCACATCAGACAGATGGGCGCTGCCCACAGTATCCGCAGGGTACTGCATAGAACTGTTAGAGCATCCCCGAAACCATCCTCCACGACAAAAAATACATTCTTTGGACCACCAGAAGATCCTCCTCGAGGAGATCGTCAATCTGCTAGCAAAGGACGCGATAGAACTCGTCCCGGGACACCAGGTAAACAAAGGTATTTATTCAACTTACTTCCTTGTGCCAAAAAAAGATTCGACAATGCGCCCAGTATTGGACTTACGGCCTGCAAACAAGTATGTCAAGCCCCAAAAATTTCGCATGACTACTCTCCAAGAGGTAATCCCCCTCCTAAAAAAGGGGGATTACATGGCAACATTGGACATGAAAGATGCCTATTTTCATATTTCCATGTTCCTAGCGTACAGAAAGTGCTTGCACTTCAAGGTGGACAGTCGGCACTACCAGTTCAAGGTACTGCCCTTCGGGATAGCTTCGGCTCCAAGGGTATTCACCAAGGTACTGGCCGTGGCGGCAGCACACCTACGCAGGTAGGCAATCCCGGTGTACCCTTACCTGGACGTCTGGCTCATCACGGGGGAGACCCCAGTCATTTGCAGAACAAACATTCAAAGGACAATCGACCTCCTCTTCTAATTGGGCTTCTCAATAAACGAGAAGAAGTCAAGTCTGGTGCCAAGCACCTCCAAAGAGTTCCTAGGAGCTATCCTAGACACTCAAGAGGGGTTGACCTTTCCATCCGAGGAAAGAATTCGGAATATACTACTGCAAATTCCACATTATCAGGCCGGTCGCCAGATAACGGTACGCAAAGCAATGCGTTTGCTGGGTATGATGGCGTCATGTATTTACCTGGTCCCCCACGCACGCCTGCGCATGCGTCCCATGCAGGAATGGTTGGCGAAACAGTGGTCTCGGGCAAGTGGTCAGTGGGACGATCTAGTGGTCGTTTCGCCAACACTTGTACAAAGCCTTCACTGGTGGACAAGAGAAAATCTGTCCAAGGGGAAACCCTTTTACGATCCCAAGATACAGGCGGTAGTCACAACCGATGCATGCCTGACAGGGTGGGGAGCTCACCATCTCCACCACACAGCTCAGGGTCTCTGGTCTAACTCAGTGGCCACGAATCACATCAACCTACTAGAGCTTCTGGCGGTATTCAGAGCGCTTCAGGCGTTCGAGCCCTACCTGCAGAATCTGTCAGTGCAGATCCGGACGGACAGCACTACAGCAATGTTTTACCTGAACAAGCAAGGGGGGACTCGTTCGCCAAATCTGTCCAAGCTTGCCCAGAAAATTTGGATATGGGCACTCAGACGGAACATCTTCCTGTCATCTCAACATGTTCCAGGGGATCTCAATTCTCTGGCGATGCTTTGAGCAGAGACTCCCTTCCAGAAGAACACAAATGGTGCCTGCACAGAGAAATCGTAGAAGATATCTTCTCTCAGTGGGGTTCCCCCACTATAGGCCTATTCGCCACAAGCGAAAAAAGAGAATGCCCAGGATTTGCATCCAGGTTCCCCCAACCAGACTCCCAGGGGAACGCCCTGTGGAGGAACTGGTCAGGGATGTTTGCGTACGCTTTTCCACCAACTCCTCATCAGGAAGGTGGTCAACAAGATGAACAGAGAATCGATGACGCTTGTCCTAGTTGCTTCCATGTGGGTCAGACAACCGTGGTTCCCACACCTACGCAGCCTAGCAGTGTGCGAACCCATCAGACTCCCAGGCTGGTACAACCTACTGTCCCAGCACCAAGGGCACAAGGTGCATCCTCAACCCAACTCATTGAACCTGGCAGCATGGCTCCTGCGGTCATAGAGTTTGGACATCTCAATTTACCACAGAGATGTATGGACATCCTAAAAGAATCTAGGAAGCCAAACACGAGGCACTGCTACTTTGACAAATGGAAAATATTCATTATCTGGTGCCAAAATAAGCAAATCAACCCGGTTGATTGCACTCCTTCAACAATTGTCACATACATGCTCCACCTATTGGATGCAGGACTGGTTTTTAACTCACTAAAGGTACACCTGGCAGCTCTGTCAGCATAACCACCTCCCATAACAAGGTGTTGTGGTGGAAAGTACCAGTAGTTAAAGCCTTCATGGAAGGAGTAAAGAGACTTCACCCTCCTATTTCAAACCCACCACCAGGATGGGACCTTAATGTGGTGCTATCTAAGCTCATGGGCCCCCCCCTTTCGAGCCCATGCATTATAGCAGTCTCAAACACCTGACTTATAAAATGGCCTTCTTAGTAGCAATTACATCTATAAGAAGGGTCAGTGAAATTCAGGCTCTGTCAGTGCAAGATCCTTTCTTTACAGTTCATAAAGATAAACTGGTTTTACTCACACACCCTAGGTTCTCACCTAAATTTATTTCTAAATTCCACGTGAACCAGTCCATCGAGCTTCCGTCTTTCTTCCAAGACCCACAGAGCTCGGCTGAGGTGAAACTACACACCCTAGATGTGCGTAGGACGGTCCTCTACTATGTAAACAAGACCAGACCGCTAAGGAAAACAGACCAACTGTTTGTCTCCGTAGCTACAGGCAGAGAGGGGGATCGCGTCTCTAAAGGTGCCATCTCTAAGTGGATTATTAACTGTATCCAGCTGTGTTACTCCCTTTCTGAATAAACTCTGCTTTCTTTCACGCCAAGAGCCCACTCTACAAGAGGCATTGGGGCCACTCTGGCTTTCATTGCAAATGTACCCCTTGACACCATTTGCAAAGCAGCTACTTGGAGCTCTATTCACAATTTTACTCAGCACTACTGCATTGACACCCATTCCAAGACAGATACCCAAGTGGGACAAGCGGTTCTAAGACATTTATTTGCTCATAACCCTTCTCACATCCCACCTCCTTTTTCAGGTACTGCTCGCTAATCTATGCACAGCATGTGATCTAAGCAGATTCCACAAGCCTCAGAAGGGATACATTCATTACTCACCGTAATCGTATTTCTGATGCTTGTATCTGCTTAGATTCACATGCGACCTACCCTTCCTCCCCTCTGAGAGAAGGCGCGCATGGATGCTTGTAGTCTTACCTTTCTTTCTATCTGCTTGGATTATCTGTACTCACGCTACTCCTCATGCTACCTCATGTCAGAAAAAATACAATCTGAGGGTCCTACACGCGTGAGGGATCATGGGTACAGTGGACGTCACACTAGGGATAGTATTACTGGCACGCCCTGTGTCGACGCCCATTTTCGAGTTTCGAAAAACAAACTGTAATACTCTGCAGCTTCCAATAGATGGCGCCCTATGCACAGCTGTAACGCTCACCTGATTCCCACAGAGGCGCGGCTTCGGATGGTGATGCTTCCTTAAGGTGGGGCGCCGGACTCCAAAGATGAACAGGATGGGCCCCTCAACTCTAGCTTCTCAGGCTCGCAGGAATATCCTCCTGTGCATGAAAAGGGAGTGTTACCCACTGACGGAATGGTGCTCAAGCCTCCCACTCCCTTTCAACCCTCCACGATACCACTTCCACGATTCCCCTGTGAAGCCTCACCTTAGGATCTGGAAGGAAGAGCTCTCCATCCTGCTTCTGATGCAGGGGCGCGTGGAAACCCAGTTACTTCACTGGATTGAGGATTGGTGTTCAGGTAAGCTTGACTGTTCAGGTAAGACGCAGTATAAGTTCTGTCCAAAAGTTCAAGCCTTAATGTTCGTAGTCTTATTGCAGCAAGCGTTAATTCTTATGTCTTTTTCCCCATAGGGGCCGGGGTTCGGTATGCCGGAGATATGGCGCCGACCCGAAGTGAAACGTGCAGCTTCAGTAAATGACAGGTAAGTTCGGGATGAGCGCTCAGGTAATGTCTTTGCATTCGCTCATTCAATGTCTTAGCCTTTTTTCCCCTTAGGGGCCGGGGTCCGGAAGCGGCAGGACCCGAAATTAAGTGGAAATTGAGCTTTCCTTATTCCTTTTCTCCCTCTCACCTTTGTTCTTGTCTTTTTTCCCCTAGGCGCCGGGACGTGGCGAAATCCGGATGATCGCCACTGAAGATGGAGGCGCCTGGAAAAGGTGAGTAAAATGCAGCGCTGCAGCGATCGTAGTGAAATGCTTTTAAAATGATGTCTTCCTTTTCAGGATCGTCGGTGAAATGATTCCGGGATGCAGAGTTAGCAGGTAAGGTCTTTCCTTCTCCAATTCTCCTCCTTTCTCCCTTTGCAGGTGATCCAGGGTGCTGGCAGGCGTGGCAGAAGTCAGGATGCAGGAGCAGACACGGTGAGCATCCAGCTGCTAGGTGCAGAACAACGCGAAGCACGTGTGGCTGTTCGGGTGGGGTTTAAATAGCTTTGGAAGAATTTCCAGGTATGTATCCTTCCACCGATCAGGTATGTATCCTTCCCCGACACACCCGGGTGGAAAGTAGTCCCACAGGTAAAGTAGTCCCATCCAGGCCTCAAGAGGGCCTGGATGAAGCAGCAAGGTCTGCATCAGGTAAGTGTGCACCCAAGCACTTACACATAAATCCTCCTTTATGAGCCTGGCGTCTAAGGCGCCAGGATTGGGGTCCACTATGAGCCTGGCGCCTACGGCGCCAGGACTGAGTCCAAAGGGCCCCGACTTGGGCCCGCTGAGACTTCCCTGGAGTGAATGATGTCTGCCTCTGGGGTTGCTGGGCCCGGCCTGGCTCCTTAGAGGTAGGCATCATGACAACAGCATGTGAATCTAAGCAGATACAAGCATCAGAAATACAGAAATACGATTACGGTGAGTAATGGAATATATATATATATATATATATATATATATATATATATCTATCTATCTATCTCTCTTTCCGGCGCAGTCCTGAGCTGCACTCCCGGAGTGGAATACCACTGTAGTCACGCACAGACGTGCTTCACAAATCTTGCCACAGCCAAACTGGATTTAAAATTTCTTTTTTATTACAAAATAGTTTTAAAAAAAAGTTTTCTGTGTGGACACTTCCAGCCCTTGCCCAGCCAAAAAGGAAAGTCTCACGACGATGGCGCGTTTTGCTACTGCTCGTAGCTTGGTCACATGATTTCTTCTAATAACCAATTCCCCTTTTGAACCTTTTCCCACAGTTTTTTTGCTCAGAATGGTAATGGCAATAGAAATGGGACTGGGACCAATTTTGCAATGCTCATGCTTTCAGTCTGCATGCCGCCCACCAATACAAAGTGGTTTCCTTGTTGACCATAGTTAATGCTATGAATAATTTAACAACCTCTATGGCTCTCAGATTGACTTAGGCGTCCTTTGAATCCCACCTCCGAAACTCGACGTGATATGTCGAAACCATCGGAGGCCCATAAAAAATCTGATAAACATTCCTCTAGCCATGGGGGAGGGGATAAACAACACAAAAATACATCTTCAGGTCCCCATGTTCAGAAGGAGAAACAGAAGGCCCCAAAGGAGACCGGGAAGGCTAAAGTATTGGAACCTACCCCAAAAACAAGACTCATTCCTCCCACTGCTAAGGATATGGGCACTGATGAGGAACCAGAACCTGTTGTTATTCCTAGCTCCAAGAGTGGAGCTCAGCAGACATTGACAGGGTCATTAAAAGGTTAACAGTCATGGCTAACTTTTATGAAAAAGACCCTAACTACTTTCTTAGTTACTGCAGCACCCCTCCTACCTCTGCCCCTTCTGGGTCCAAGGTAACACCCAAGTCCTCTCAACCCCCTGCTAAGAAACTGCGCTCTGACGCCCCGTTTCAGGGCTTGGTCACAGACCCCTTCGTGGTGGAACCTTACCACCCCGATTCATATTGTGATGAAACAGAACCTCAATTTGCTGATGACCAGGCGGGTGACCCTTATTATGGGGATGACGTGGACCAGAAGGAGGAGGAGGAGGACGAGGAGGAGGAGGAGGCGGCGAAGGAGGATGAAGCTGAAGCCTACCACATTGATTCTCCGGTTGCTAAAGACCCCCCCCATCACCAGTGCATGACTGGCCTGTAGACAACCAACCCCTCCTCAATGAGGTACTGGCTAAGGCAGCTGCCCAGTTTCGTATCGACACACAAGGTGTTTAGGAAGACAGGGATTTCGCTGAAGAAATCCTAGGAGACAAGAAAGCCATTGCTCAGGCTATCCCTTTGTTAAAATCCATCGAGCACAGTATTGATCCCTCGCTGCAAACCCCAAATCTCACTTGAGCGGTTTATCCACGGGTCGAGAAATTGTTCCGTGCCACACCCTCTGATCCCATGTTCATTAGGGGCAATTAAGTCCTGATTCCCTGGTCGTAACAACCACCAGAAAGAGGGCAGGTACCCCACTTGCTTCCTCGGAAGCACCTCCTGATAAAGAAAGTAAACGTCTATATGGTCTGGGGAGAAAGGTTGCCTCCACTTCAGCCTATCACATCAAGCTACAATTGCCATCAGTGGGAGGAAGTGTCCGCTTTGGTTTCCTCCGCACCCGAACCCTTAAAGAGCCAGTTGGCTCGGCTGGCAGCAGAAGGAAGGTCTGTGTCAGGCTGCATGTTAAAAACTAACTTTTGATGCAGCGGATAATGCTGGGAGGTTAATCGCCAAGGGCACTCATCAAGTGTCACGCTTGGTTTAGGCAGTCAGGGTTTAAACTCGAAACCCAAGCAACCCTAATATATATATGCCTGTGGAGCCGAATGTACTATTCGGCAAGGCAGTGGAGGAAGCTTTGAAAATGGCAAAGGATGAATACGAGACCCTCAAATCTCTTGGCCAACTCACCAATAAACCCTCTGGACAGAGGGATAACAGTTATTGCCGCTTTCAGGGCCAAAGTTCCCAAAGGGGTTCAAATTATTACCAAAACCAGGGAACCTTGTGGGGTAACAACCAATCCCAATCCTCACAGGGCTACCCCAGAGGGCAGCGCAAGGGTCGCTCTTGGGGTAGACGCAGCCCCGCCAGAGGTGGTACGCCACCCAACAAGCAGTGATGTTCCGCTCCAGGTCCCCTCCCATGCATCCCCAGTTGGGGGGCGCATTTCCACCTTCACCCACGCATGGGAGGGGATCACTTCGGACAGATGGGTGCTGTCCACAGTGTCCGGAGGATACTACATAGAGTTGCTAGAGCGTCCCCACGACCATCCTCTTCGACGGAGAGTACACTCGCTTGAACATCAGAAGATCCTCCTCGAGGAGATCGCCGTTCTGCTAGCAAAGGACGCCATAGAAATCGTCCCGGTCAACCAGGTAAACAGGGGTATTTATTCAACCTACTTCCTTGTGCCAAAAAAAATCTGACAATGCACCCAGTATTAGATTTGCGCCCTGCAAACAAGTATGTCAATCCACAAAAATTCTGCATGACTACACTGCAAGAGGTAATCCCTCTACTAAAAAAGGGGGATTACATGGCAACATTGGATATGAAGATGCCCATTTTCATATTTCAATGTTCCCAGCGCACAGAAGATTCTTGCGTTTCAAGATAAACCAGCACTGCCAATTCAAGGTGCTGCCCTTCGGAATAGGCTCGGCTCCAAGGGTATTCACCAAGGTACTGGCGGTGGTGGCGGCGCACCTACGCAGGGAGACAATCAGTGTACCCTTACCTGGACGACTGGCTCATGACAGGGGAGTGCCCCCTAATTTGCAGACTAAACACCCAAATAACTATCGACCTTTGGGCTTCTAAATCAACGAGAAAAAATCAAGCCTGGTGCCAAGAACCTCAAAACAGTTCCTAGGAGCTGTACTAAATACCCAAGAGGGGTTGGCCTTTCCATCAGAGGAAAGAATTCGAAATTTGTTGCTGCAAATTCCTCAATATCTGGCTGGTCGCCAAATAATTGCGCAAAGCTATGCGTTTGCCAGGCATGATGGCGTCTTGCATTTACCTCGTTCCCCACGCGCGCCTGCGCATGCGACCCATGCAGGAATGCTTGGCGAAATACTGGTCTCAGGCAAGTGGACAGTGGGATGATCTAGTGGTCGTTTCGCCAACACTGGTTCAGAGTCTTCGCTGGTGGACAAGAGAGAATCCTACGAAGGGGAAACCCTTCTACGATCCAGAGATACAGGCCATCGTCGCAACAGACGCCTCCCTGGCAGGGTGGGGAGCTCACTACCTTCACCACACAGCTCAGGGTCTCCGGTCTCACACAGTGGCTCAGAACCACATCAATCTGCTAGAACATCTGGCAGTTTTCCGAGCGCTTCGGGCATTCAAATCCCTCCTATCCAACCAATCAGTGCAGATCCTCCCAGACAGCATGACTGCAATGTTTTACTTAAACAAACAAGGGGGCACTCGTTCTCAAAATCTGTCCAAGCTTGCCCAAAAAATTTGGAAGTGGGCACTCAAACAGAAGATTTATCTGTCATGCCAACATGTTCCGGGGGAACTCAACTCGCTAGCAGATGCTGTGAGCAGAGATCCCCTCCCAGAGGAACACGAGTGGCAACTACACGAAGAGGTCATAGGAGACCTCTTCTCTCAGTGGGTTTTCACCACTATAGACCTATTCGCCACAAACGAAAACAGACAATGCCTAAACTTCGCATCCAGGTTCCCCCAGCCAGGCTCCAAGGGGAACGTCCTATGGATGAATTGGTCAGGGATATTTGCCTACGCTTTTCCACCAACCCCTCTGAGGAGGAATGTGGTGAACAAGATCCACAGGGAACCAATGACGCTCATCCTAGTTACTCCTATGTGGGCAAGACAACCATGGTATCCATACCTGTGCAAACTGGCGGTGTGCAACCCCATCAAACTCCCGTACCGGTACAACCGACTCTCCCAGCACGAGGGGCTAACAGTGCATCCTCATCCCAACTCGATGAACTTGGCAGCATGTATCCTGAAGTCACAGAGTTCAGACATCTCAGTTTACTGCAGAGATGTATGGATATCTTGAAAGAGTACAGAAAACCGAACACGAAGCACTGTTACTATGATAAATGGAAACGATTCGTAATTTGGTGCCAGAATAAACAAATCGGCCCGTTGATTGTACTCCTCCTAATGTTGTGACCTATATGCTCCACTTACTGGATGCAGGGTTAGTGTTTAACTCGCTCAAAGTACACCTGGCAGCTTTGTCAGCCTACACCACTTCACATAACAAGGTGTCATGGTGGAAGGTGCCAGTCGTCAAAGCATTTACGGAAGGGCTAAAGAGACTCCACCCTCCAATTTCTAACCCACCTCCAGGTTGGGACCTTAATGTGGTACTTGCTAAGCTCAAGGGACCACCCTTTGAACCCATGCACAAGTCTAGTCTCAAACACCTGACTTATAAAACTGCCTTCTTAGTAGCCATCACCTCCATAAGAAGGGTCAGTGAAATCCAAGCTCTGTCAGTGCAGGATCCTTTCTTTGCTATACATAAGGTCAAACTGGTTTTGCGCCCTCACCCTAGGTTCCCACTTAAGTTCATTCCCGAATTCCATGTTAACCAGTCTATTGAGCTACCAGCTTTCTTCCAAGAACCCTAAAGCTCTGCTGCGGTGAAACTCCACACACTAGATTTGAGGAGGGCAGTCCTCTACTATGTAGACCAGACCGCTAAGAAAGACAGATCAACTGTTCGTCTCCATAGCGCCAGGCAGAGAAGGAGATTGCATCTCTGAAAATGCCATCTCTCGGTGGATAGTCAGATGTATCCAACTGTGCTATTGCCTTTCAGATAAAACACTGCCTTTTACGCCAAGAGCCCACTCCACAAGAGGTACTGGAGCCACTCTGGCTTTCATTGCAAATGTCCCCAGTATTTGCAAAGCAGCTACATGGAGCTCTATTCACACCTTTACTCTGCACTACTGCATTGACACTCATTCCAAGAAAGATACATAAGTGAGACAAGCAGTTCCAAGACATTTGTTCGCTCGTGACCCTTCTCACATCCCACCTCCTTCTTCTAACAGTGCTCGCTAATCTATGCACAGCATGTGATCTAAGCAGATTTCACAAACATCAGAAGGGATACATTACTCACCGTAATCATATTTCTGAGCATGTATCTGCTTAGATTTGCATGCGCCTAACCTTCCTCCCCTCTGAGAGAAGGCGCATGGATGCTTGTAGTCTTATCTATCTATCTGCTTGGATACTCTGTAGTCATGCTACTCCTCATGCTACCCCATGTCAGAAAAAATACAATCTGAGGGTCCTACACGCGTGAGGGATCATGGGCACAGGGGACGTCACACTAGGGATAGTATTACTGGCACGCCCTGTTCGACATCCATTTTCGAGTTTCGAAAAACAAACTGTAATACTCAGCAGCCTCCACTAGATGTCGGCCTATGCACAGCATGTGAATCTAAGCAGATACAAGCATCAGAAATACGATTACAGTGAGTAATGTATATATATATATATATATATATATATATATATATATATATATATATATATATATATATATATAGATATATATAGATATATATATATAGATATATATATAGATATATATATACACAATATAATTTCTAAGGCTTGTGGCTCTGCTTAGAATCACATGCTTTGAATAGGCCAACATCTAATGGTTTGTGCAGAGTATTACATTCTTTCTTTTTGAAGTCGTTGAGTGGGTTTGTGGAAAGTTATTATTGTTGCTCTTGAGATCAAGCAAGATTAGTATTATTAATATTATTAGGTTATGGTATTGTATATGTGTATAGCGCCTGGTCTGGCCTCGAAGCACTGTGGTGGATGAGCGCCCTTCGAAAGTCTATAGTCTGAGCAGACATGTAAATAAAAGGAGTAGTACAATGTGTGCGTACATTTATTGCCAACTCGGTATTAAGCAGAGATGATTAGGTTTACAGCAATTGTTTTTAGTCAAGTAGCGCTTATTGCAAAGGTATTGGGAAGAATGCTGTCAGTGGCTATCGGACAGCAGGAATGAATGTTTTTGTGGGACTCTGCTGTATTCTATGGGTTGCAGCGAGAGAAAGGGTCGGGTAATGTAAGAAGCTTGTCAATCCCCTAGGGTAACTGTATACAGTTGGGGGCTCTACTGTATGTTATATTCTGGGCACGTACTTTGATGGCTAACATGCAAATCACATGCACGCAAGATAGGACAGATACCACCAGCGTACATCTTGTCTGTACCATCTTTTTTGTTGAGTAGAGAATACTAAATTGGCTTCAAGCATGGCCGTGATAATGCATAGTTATTTATGGAAAATCTAGCTTGTCGTTCATGCCATTGTCCGTCTTCTGGTGCACCCGGTACTCTAGAGAGAAACTACTCACTAATCCCCTCTCGATCCCCCACCTACCTGAGTCTCCTGCGTGTCAGATTTCCTGCATGGGAGAGTTGGTACTGCCTAGTTCATATTGCTTGGCGAGGTAGAGGAACCTGATGGAGAAGCTGAGTACCAGAAGGATTCAAAGTCCGGAGTGTGCCTCAGGGAAAAGACAAGCTTATGTTTAGGAGAGCCTCCTTTATAAAATACTGGAACGAGAGGGCTCAGCACTGAGGTGCTAGGACAGCTTCATTTAAGAGAGCCCAGAGTCACATATATATACAGCTAACAGGCATGCTCTTGGAGGGGCAAGAGAGGATTATGCTAGGAGAGCCTGATTCCATTCCGTCTTATTTGCTGGCTCTTGTCGATTGGCCAGGGCTGAAGTGAGTAGGTATGGATGCTGATGGATGCGGTGCTGAGAATTAGAAGGGTGGATGAGGCGGGTGAGGTTGTTTGTCGTGATGGGCAAGGGGACCAGATTACATATGTAGTGTGCCGAAGGGATAAGCCATGTTTTAAGTGCTTTCCCGAAGGCAAGGTGGTCTTGAATGCGGCAGATGCTTACCGGGCGAGCGTTCCAAATTGTGGGTGCTTGTACTGAGAAGGAGGTGCCCCATACAAGCTGACTTGGTCACTGGAATTATGATTAGAAGTGCTTTGGCAGACCTCCGGTTCCTGTTAGGCATGTAGTGGGTACACTAACATTTTTGTTGCAGGTATTCATGTCCTTTGTTGAAGAAGGCTCGATGAGAGATGCACATCTCCTTGAAGGAAGCTCGGCGACCGATCTGAAGTCAGTGGAGAACTAGAAGGGTCGGAGAGAATTGTTCTCTAGGGCCTAAAGCTAGGAGGAGTCTTGCGGCAGTGTTTTGCACCTGTGTGAGTTTTCTCCGCTGCGAGGCGGGAGCACCCAAGTATAGTGCAATGACATAGTCTAGACATGAAAAGATGATAGCAAAAAATAGCAGTGACTCTGTGTGGAAAGGACAGGAAAAATAATGTGGCGAAGGATGCACATGTGGAGGAAACCCCTTTTTACCACTGAGTTGATGTGATGTGACAATCGGTCTGAGTCCATAATGCACCCATAATTTGATACTGTGTTGGAGATGGGTGGGTGAGTGTTTGGGCCTAGAGAAGGGGGGATGGGAGAGGGGTGAGGGGTGGAGGGAAGAGGGCGTTTTTTCCACATAGCATGACCTCTGTTTTGCCTGGCTTGAGTACAAGGTGTTTGGCAGTCACCCAGTGCTCTATCTCTGAGTGGCAGGTTGAGAGATCAGGAGAGAGCGAGAGAGAGGAAGGTCTAGTTGAGATTTTGAAGATGAGTTGGGTGTTCTCGGCGTAGGTGTAGCATGGTAAACCATGTGCTTGAATGAGGGTGGGCAGCGGGCTCAGGTAGAGGTTAAAGAGGAGAGGGGAGAGAGAGAGAGAGACACCTTGCAGCACCCCATGGAGGAGGACTGGGAGGGATGCTGTGGAGAACTGAGGCAAATGTACGATTTGTGATATGTTGAAGAGAAAGGAGCATATCCATTTCAGAGCTATATCCCTGATGCCTAGAGTGTGTAGTCTCTCGGTGAGGATAGAGTGGTCTCGAAGGCTGTCGAGAGGTCGAGCAGGATTAGGGCAGTGCATTCATCTGAGTAGGTGTATCTTTAGATCGTCCCAGATGGAAACTAAGCAAGATTCTGTTCCTCATAATCGTCTGAAGCCTGTTTGAGCATTGTCTAGGATCTTGTTGGATTTTGAGAAGAGGCATAGCTGTGAGTAAGCCGCTCGGTCAGATAATTTGTCTTATGTAATGGTTATTCAAGATGGGACTGTAGTTGGTTGGTCAAGGGGGTCGAGAGAGGCCTTTTTAAGGAGGTGCTTGATGAAGGAGGTCTTAAATTCTTATATTCACTCAACACCAAAGATCTCTTAACAAAGTCTCGACGCCCGGCAGGATTTCTCCGTCATTGGGCCTCATGATTGTGGAAGTTCGGCAGGGGACTGTTGACGTCTCCAGGTCTTTTTAGACGTTACGGGAAAGAGAGTGGGGGAAGTATATTACACTAGACTACACTATTATAGAATAAATTGTTACATTTTCCCTCTATTTAAAATAATCTACCTGTCCTTCGACAAAGGAGAATATTCCATTTAAGTTTTGTACTCCTGTAACCATAGGTTTCAATGGAAGGATACACAAACTGTGTGTAATTAGTGCATTTCATGGGATCATGATGAGGGGTAGTGTGGAAGCCTTTAAGGTCTTTCAAACAAAGATGCTCAAAGAGGTTTATAGTCATAAAATCGAATGACATTATGTCTAAAGTCATAATGTCGAAAAAATGGTCAAAAATAAAAAATTTGAATGTCTTTTTTAAATTGCTTTTTGTTCGAAATGGGGGGGTTCCCCCCAACGCCCCCTTTTTTTCTTTTTTTTGTGTTTTACCCTTTTTTTTTACTCCCGGAACCCAAAATAAACATATAATTAAAAAAAATAAAACATTCACATTTTTTTTTTCCGAAATTTTTTTTCTCGACGTCTTTCGACATAATGTTTTCGACTTTTTGACTGCACACCGCTCAAAGATATGGCGTCAAAGCACTGGAGGGCCTCCGCGATGGAGGCATCTGGTCAACCTTCCACTATCGTGGAAAAACTTTGAGTTTATTTTAAAATCTGTTTATTGGTCTACATTTGCAGGTATAGATTATGAAATAGGTAATAGGCCTACGGGGTAGGCCAGTAAATATTACATTTATTCAAGCCATCCAGTACAGTAACCATATAAAGACAGATTAAACCAAACAAGAAAACAAAACCGAGCTAAGCACCAGGGACCAGACATTCAGCAATGTGGGGTAGTGGGTGCTCCTCCCTTCAGAGTTTTTTAGGACCGTTCAGCCTGTGGGGGTTTCGCAGGAGGCAAGAGCAAAGCCCAGTATCCAATAGAGGGCCAATAGTACTTTTTGTCGTTATCCGTTCCATCAGAGTAGTGGGGCAAATGCACCCGCTTGTGTCATATTCGTTGGCATTGTCATGGGGGTTTATCGTCTGAGGGTTGAAACATTGCCTCTATGAGGGCGCTCCACGCCATGATGTTCTCCATAGGTTCCATAAAATGTGTCTTCCAGACTCTACGCCATGCCGTGGTTTCAGCCCTACTCCATTTTAGGAAATCCCTGTACCATGTGCCATATTGTGGCCCCCTACTCGACCTCCAGGACATCGCTATCTTTTTGCTAGTATGCATGCTAGGTCCATGAATTTAATAACATGCCTATATTTTTCAGGCGTGGAATATGCACCCAGCCGACACTCAAGCGGTACCCAATTAAAGCATGTTATCCCAGCCCTGATACATACAGTTTTAATCTGGCCCCAAAAGGATTGCCCATACGTGCAGTGCCAAAACATATGCATGATATCCGCACTGTGCGTACCAAACCATGTGCAATCAGAAGACCTAGTTGGGTCAAACGTAGCTAACCTCAGGGGTTTGGGGGTCATGTTGGATCTGTGCAGGACATTTATTTGCAAGAGACAAAATCTCATGTTGCCGGAAACCTTTTTGGTGAAAAACAGAGTTCCACTGAGTGTCACTAACTTCCTCTTCCAAATCTCTTTCCCATTTTCCTTTCAGTCCTACATTTCACACACTAATCATTTTCTGCATGCAGTTATATATCCTAGATACAAGGTGCCATCCTTCTTCCAGCTCATACAACAGGTGCAGCAGTGGGCACAGTTCAGGTTCCCCCGGCCAGGTTGGACTTCCCTTTTTTGCTATCGCTGTCAACCTATAACACCACAGGAACCTTCAGATAGAATCAAGTCCTTGAGCTCCCTGTATACCCCCTCCTTGTACATGTCGCTCCATGAGCTAATCCCGAAAACTTCGCATCTTCTTGCCACAGCCAACTTCTCCTCTTCTGAGCAGGCATCAGGCACCATAGAGGATTGTGGAGAGTATGGATTGCACACCCTCAATGTTTTCATCGCCCTCTTCCACAACCGCCTCCCTATCGTTATAAGAAGCACTCCAAACGTCCGTTCACCCACAGAACCTCCTTTAGTGTGATTGGTCTCAACATTGCCTGCAATAATTCAGACTCTGCCATGACATCGTCCGACAGCCAGTACGTCACAGATTGTAATTGTGCGGCCAAGAAGTATAATTCAAAGTATGGTAACCTTGCACCATCATGCTCATGCTGCATACAAAGCATCTTCAGGGCTATTTTCTGCCTGCTCCGTCCGCATAAGAAGCCCCGAATTACTGTATCCAGCCTGTGAAGGAACCCTGCAGGTATGTAGTAGTAAACATTGGAAAATAGGTAAAGCAGTCTTGGCAAAACAATCATTTTGATCAAAGCAATCCTACCCATGAGGGACAGTGGCAAACTCCCCCAGAACACCATGGACTGCTGAATCCGCTCCAGTGTCCTCACCATGTTCATTGTATGCATGTCCTTGGGGGAGTGCATTCTATTAATCCCCAGATATCTGAATGCGTTTGGTTCCCCAACGTAACCCTAGCGCCGGTAGGTCTTGATGATCATGTCGTCTCAGTCCTGCCAGTGGAAATAAACGCAATTTCTGCCCGTTAACGGATACACCTGACAACTCAGCAAAGTTATCCAACACCTCCTGTAGAATGGGGAGGTTATATTCTGATTCACTCAAATACAGGAGAACATAGTCAGCGTGTAATGAGACCAGGCAGCGTGTAATGAGACCAGGTGGCCTGACCCTCCCACCACTATCCCGCATCTAAAAATCCTTGTCTTAAGTACACTGCCAAGGGCTCCAACGCCAATATATAAAGCATGGGTGAGAACAGGTACACCGATGTACTTCCCAGGCTTCGGAAACCCACTTCCCTGCCCGTACTCTAGACGCAGATAGTGTGTATAACACTTGAATCCACTTCATGAAACCCTTTCCAATTCCAGAATTTTCCATCGCAGCCAACATCCACTCCCGTTAAATGGAGGCAAAGGCTTTAGTGGCATCAAGTGACGCCACCACTAGTGCTACCTCTCTTCCATTGATCTGATCAATAATGTGTTGGAGTCTGCGTAAAGTAGCGGAGGTGCTATGTCCAGGGACAAACCCTGTCTGATCCCTGAGAATAAGTGAGGCTATCACTTTCCTAAGTCTGCCTGCGAGCAGTGCAGTCAATATCTTCAAATCTTGATTCAGCACGGATAAAGGGCGGTATGAGTTGCATAGGTCGTCGTTTTCCCAGGTTTAGGTATGGGGACTACCACTGCCTCCTTCATACTGCTGGGGAGCTTGCCTCCATTATAAGCTAACTCATATACTTTCAGCAACACTGGCGTTAGGGTGGATGCAAACGTTTTAAAAAACTCAGCCGGGAACCCATCTGAGCCCAGTGTTTTCCCAGCGGGAAGGTACCTTATCACTTCACCTAGCGCCTCCTTCGTCAGCGGTAGTTCCAGAGAAGCGGTCTGTTCCGCAGTGAGTCGTGGGAGCCTGAACTGGGAGAAGGCCTCCCACAGCTCCTCAGGAGCCACTGAAGTCATGTGCTTGCATAGTCATGTGCTTGTATAAGGTCTTTTTAAAATGTACTAAATGCACCATTGATTTCACCTTGTGATCTTTAGAGTCCCCCACACTAATCCCGTATCTGCGTTATCGGTTTCCGGGGCTGTTCAGACTTACATAACCATACGTCTCATTGCCCTATCCGCTTATGCATGCACGTACCCGATGTGTGCTGCGTGGTCAGACTGCTGAAGCCTCGCTCACGTTTCTTCACATTGGTTACGTAGGAGGTGAAGTGCCTTTTCGGTACCTAGTGTTTTAGCCTCAATCGCCTCGATAGCACACATTTTACTTTCAATATATCACAGTTCCCCCTTCAGTGTTTTCCTGATCCCTCCTACTCCTGCCATAACCTCCACTCTCGTAAACCTCTTCAGGGGCTCCCATATTGTGCTCCATCTGTCTATACTGCCCACATTGTCTCCAGGAAGTGAATCTGGATTTCTCCAAGCTGATCCCTAAACGTTTCGTCCAGAAGTGTCTCGGCTGATGCACCCCATGAAGGAATCAGGTGCTTAGTGGGGCCCAGTTCCCCACCAGTGGGGAATGGTCAGAAATGGTCCGTCCCATGTATACTGCGTCCATGAATTCTATTGCGTGTATAGCACCTACCAACATATAATCAATGCGGGCGAAAAGCATATGTGGAGCTGAGTAAAAGGAATACCCCCTTGCATCTTTGTTCTGTTCCGTCCAAATGTCTACCAGTGCAAGCTCTTTAATTATTGTATTCAGGGCCTCGGATGCTGACAGTGATCTGGGCCATGAGGAATCAGATCTGTCGAGGGCTAGGTTCCTCACACAGTTAAAGGCCCCCCCCCCCCCCCATGAAAATAGCCCCAGGTGCGCTAGTTTGAGTCTCAAAAGTCGGAGGAAAAGAGGTATTGCATGGTTTGGGCAGTAAGAATTCACTATACACACCTCATGGTGGCCTATGTGTCTGTGCACAATCACGTACCTGCCCTCTTTATCTAGTTCACCACTGAGAAGTTGGAAGGGGACTTGGGCGTCAATCTACACAAGGACCCCCTAGCAATTTTGGAATATGTGGCCCTATCTCCCCCCCCCCCCCCAAATCTGGCTAGCTGTAACTTCTGATGAGCAGGCAAAAGGAGCGTATCCTGCAACAGTGCAATCATAATCTTTTTCCTATGCAGAAAGGACCGCACTCGGTTCCTACATAAGTATGTTCCCAACCCTCTGAATTTCCACATCAATGCCATCATTATAGGACACACACACACACACACCCTCTCCCAGGCCAAGAAACACAGTGAGTGGATACCCTTCTCTCCCCCTGCATCCCTCTAATTTCTCAAGTGCATAGCTCATGACAAACCGTGGTAACAAAACAAGCTGTAACCCAAACAGTACATCCCAAAACGTGGGACAGTAATGGTGCCCAACAACTTCCAGCCGCTTGGGTGTGCCCATGCTAGTCTTAGCAACAGGCAGGTGTAGCGATAAGCCGGTACAAGTAGTCGACACTACCTTGGGGGAGTTGGTAGGTTTGCGCCCTGGGCAGCGGCGTTGAACCCATGCCATAAAGGAAATGATCCAGTCTAATAATTATATCAACACCTATTAATCAAACTGAACCATGCTTGACAATTTGGTAAGTGCTGTGAGTCTAGCCCTTGCCAATCTGGTGGGGTCATCATGTTCTTTTCTAGCATTCCATTGTGGTCCATCCACATGTTAACCGCTTCCGGGGTTTCAAACATGAGCACCTTCCTCTTGTGGAATACCTTCAGCCTGGCTGGATAAATGAGCATATATTTCAGACCTTGCCGGCGCAATAAATCCTTTGTAGGGATGAACGTGTTATTTCCTCTGAACTAATGGAGTGTAGTCTGGGTATATTGCTATCTTGATGTTCCCCTTTGCAGGGCACCGCTCTCTTTTGAGTGTTGTAGTATTACTTCTCGATCCCTGAAGTTGAGGTCCCTCACTATAATCGGTCTCGGGTTGGATACTGGTGGGGGTCTTTTCTGTAAGGATCGATGTGCCCTCTCAAATGTAAACTCCTGAGACAACCTCCGAAGGCCCACCTCCTGCAAGTGTTCAATATACAATGTGGTGTCCATACCGTCACACCCCTCCGGTACTCTGACGTTGTTCCATCAGGAGCATCCCTCCGCATCCTCTGCACGGTCTTCCAGTATAGCATTATTAGTTTCCAAGGTTTTCAACCTTTGCATTAATTCAGCTGTAGTGGATGTGGTTTACTCTAACAGTAATTCCGTTGTGGTAACTCGGTCGGCAAGAGAGCAGACGTCCTATCTCAGGAGGTGAACGTCCACCTTAACTTCATCAATTTTACACTCTAGGGAGGATCGCAGAGCGACAATGGCCTCAAGAATTTTGTTATCCTGAGAGTCTGACTGAGTCTTTTGCGTCTGGAGGGGCTCAATGTCCTTGTCACCCATGTGGTTGGGGTGCTTTCCCTATGTTGCAAAAGGGTTCATTATATTGGGCTTGTTGGCGCCTTTTTACTTAGATGGCATATTGTGGGCATCAGGGGGGCCACCCTGTCAGCAGGCTGTCTGGATTTGCCAGGCAGGTAGCCGGCACAGCCTCCCGACCAATATTTGTTCTGTGTTCTATTCTCCTCCCCTGCCACGTGGTGTAGATTGCACTGGTGCAGATGCCCCCTTCTGACAGGGGGCACATGATTGTGGTCGAGTGTCCATACCCTACAATGAGGATATGTTGTCACACCACAGTGCGTTTTGTGCTCTGCAGAGGTAATAGTCGTGGTACATGCTGCTTGCGGTGAAGGGAGGGCTCTCACACTGTCCTGTTGTTGTCCAGCAGAAGGCCAAGTAGGGCTGTCGCCACTGACCGCCCCCCAACAATCCGCCACCATCCTCTTCACCGTTGGCAAACTGTAGCCCCCAGGGCCCAGCAGAGCACACCACGCCCTTACCGCCAAAGGGGGAGGGGGTGGCCAAGGCGGGCGACCCAGCATAGTTCAGAGGTCCCGCTAGTGTAATGTCTGGGCGGGCGCAGCAGCCTCCCGACATGGTCTCTTCAGCCCCCCAGAAGCCAGCCGCTCAAGCGACAGTTATGTGTGACACAACTCACCACAATTGCCCCAGGCCACAGTGCCGGGCCACCCCAGATCCAGATTCGACCTCGGCCCGCAGGTCTGCTGAGCTTGCCATGCCGCAAAATAATCAGGCCTGCCGCCTCACATCCCCAAGCTGCTGCGCCCTCCGGTTGCCATCAACTACGCGCCCGCTGCGTGCATTCTGTGGCCCGGTGACAAGTCTGCAGTCTTGAGGGGCACCAGATTACCCCTATCCCAGCCAGGCAGCTCGTCCTCTTGGCATGCTACACACCAGCGCTGCTTATGTGTAATTGTAGTGGGAGGCCGCCAGCGTCTCGGAGCATCTGCCATCTTGTCTGCCGTTCAGCCTTGGACCCGGTCGGCGTATCATTCCCCAGACAGTCCGTTTACATGAATGAAAGGCACCACGAGCAGCGCCAACGCATCCCCAACGGGGCACAGTAGCTCACGCAAGAAAGGTGCAAAACATGCCTATATTAAGGAGTTTTTATCAGGGTCCAGGCAGGAGCGCTCACTACACGCGTCCTCACAGCATGAACCCTGGCCACGCCTCCGCGGTAAAACATTGAGCCCGAACAGGACAGTGACGGTTTCAAAAGTGAAATCGAGGCAAACACTATTCAGGAACCCACGAATTCCCAGAAGCCGATTCCCAACTCTGAAGGGCAGGCGTCAAACCCAGCTCTGGAGACTACCCCAGGTGACAAAAATATATATGTATATAAAACGCACACATGAAGCAGTAGAAATCTGTATTTTAGTTAGCGATTAAAACTGCACGGTGACTTGCACTAACACTGTACCTTCGTTCCTTGCGCCGAAACAAAAATCAGAACCAAAGCGCTCAGCCTCGAGTAGCTCACACAAGACTCGGGCCCCGAAACTGTCTGTGTTGGCATCAATTAAAAAAAAGGAACACAGAAAACACATCACCATTCATCTAGCCAAACTGAGGGTGGGAGCTCTTTGTTGGATGCCGTGAAGGGAAGAACTGCCACTAGCGTCTGAGTCTGAGGAAGAGGATGACATTGTTTTTTCACTTCAATCCCCTTCAACCTCGTGGACCAAAGAGAAATTTGAAAGAACAATGGATAAGATGTCCTCTTTCATGGATTTCCTTGAGAAGCACCCCATCAGGAGCAAACGTGAAACACCTGTGTATAGGCGCCTTGAAACACCTGTGTATAGGCGCGTTACAAATGCCATATCATAACATATAGTTACAGAAGATGCTGTGCCACCAAAAAAGGCCACACAACCTACGCTACGCTATATGATTTCCCCATCGAGGTGGAGGATTACACTGATGAGGAAGAGGGCACATTAGATAGGAAGATCCAAATAATGAACCAGGGGAGTACCCTATACCGTCCCCGGATAGTGACAACCCAATCTAGTCATTCCCAACAAACAATCAGATTTTGTGTAATCTTTTTAAAAAAGGCTGCAGAGCAGTTTAAAATAGAGACAATGTGAATCTACGAGGGCCCACATTTAATTGAGGAATTCCTCAACGATAAGAAACAAATAGGACAATATATCAGCCTAATGCAATCGATAAAAAGGAGGATAACTCCTTCATTAGTTACTTCAGCTTTCACTAAGGCAACCCCCGTATAGAAAAGCGCTGCAAACCTGCACCAGTGGACCCTCTTTTCCAAGAAGCCATCTTAGGCCAGACTCAATGGTAGTGTGCACAACTTGTAAACAGGCTGGGCCCCCTTTAATGTCAACAAGGCACAGTGAGATAAGATGGACTATCCGGTTAGGGATGTCCAAGAACCCCTTAAATCAGATGCTCAAGTTTCTACAAGAGGGCAAGCAATCTGCAAATGCAGTTATTAAGAATGCCCTTGATCCAGTTGAGACTAATTGCAGAAGGAACTGTTGTCAAAAGACATGCTTGGCTGCGAGGGTCCGGTTTCAGACCGGGAAACACGGGCCACTCGCCTCAACATGCCGGTTGAGCACTATGTTCTTTTTGGGAAAGCTGTTGATGAAACCTTGTAAAAAGCCAAAAAAGAGTATGACCCCATCAATGCATTTTGCCAGTTTGCAGATAAACCTGTTCAAGAGACGTTTTGCAGGCAATCATCGTAGTTTTCATACCCAAGTTTTCCCCAAAGATCAGCTCAGTCTGCCTACACACCAAGCATATGTACTTGGTTTTCAAACCAAAGCCGACAAGGCATAGCACCATTAGCCTTTCAAAGGCAGTTTAGGTGGGGGAGAAGCCATGTAAGAGGTCAGTCGTCAAGAGGAGCGCCCTCTGCTGCCAAGCAAAGATGCCCTGATTCACGTTCCCTCCCATGCTACCCTGGTAGGGGGTCGAATAACATCTTGCACCCATGCAGGGGAGGAAATAACATCCAACAAGTGGGTCATATTCACCTTGACAAAGGGGTATTCCATCAAATTCATTGACAAACCATGCAATCTACCCCCAAGGAACAAATGAATGCTACCAGAACATCTGTAACTTCTGCAAGCACAGATTGAGGCATTGCTCGAAAAAGGCGCAATAGAGCAAATCCCGCAATCACAGGTCAACCTGGCTATGAATTCTGTGTACTTCCTTGTGCCAAAGAAAGCCAAAACAAAAAGGCCAGTGATGGATTGATGGTCAGTGCTGGATCTAAGGCCAGCAATCAGAAATGTAGAACCACAAAAGTTCAGAATTACTAGAGGTCATTCCCCTTCTCAAGCAGGGCGGTTTCTGGCAACATTGGATATTTGAGATGCATACTTTGATATTTCAGTTCTCGCGGCACATCGAAAGTACTTAAGATTCAAAGTATGCCCTGTACATTGTCAATTCAAAGTACTCCCTTTTGGAATTGCATCAGCACCTCCGGTTTTCACAAAAGTTATGATATTGGTTGCAGCACACCGCAGTGAAGGCATTCCAGTGTACCATTATCTGAATGACTGGCTAATAATGCGGGTAGATCCAACAGTAGGTCTCGGATATGCTCAAGCCACAATCTTCTACACTGACTAGGGTTTTTAATCAATGAAAAGAAATAGTCTCGTCCCCAGCCAGGAACAACATTTTGAGGGGCCTTTATCAACACAAGGACAATGCTAGTCTTCCCCCTCCAATGAGAGGGAACAAAACCATGTTAAACCGACTACGCAACAGGGAATCTGGTCAGCAGATAACAGTCAGAAAGGTTATGCATCTACACGGCATAATGGCATATTGCATCTTCATTGTGCCGCATGCCAGACTGAATATGCGCCCACTACAAGAATGGTTAGCAAAACAGTAGTCTCAAGCAGCAGGGGGAATGATACGATCTAGTGGAAGTTTCACACATACTGGTATTGGCTCTAAGATTGTGGACAAAAGAAAACATGCCGAAGGGAAATCTTTTGTCAACCCACCAAGTCAGCTAACAATCACAACAGACACATCCATACAGGTTGGGGGCACATTGCCTGCACCCGACTGCTAAAAGCACATGGTCATCCCCACTAAAGAACCAGCACATAAAGAAATTAAAACTCTTAGCTGTACAAAGGCCATTACACGCATTTCACCATCTATAGCAGGGAGAACATTCTGTTTGCAACAGACAGTACAACAGCCATGTTTTACATCAACAAACAGGGTGGAACACACTCACTGAAGTTGTCCCATATTCTTTGAGCGAGTTTGGAGTGGTTTCTTCAAAAGTCTATATACCTTCAAGCTCAACATGTTCTAGGGGAAGACAACTGTCTAGAGGACAGTTTAAGCAGAGTACAATCGCTGGAGGACAAGTGGGAGTTACATACTCAAATGCATTTTCTTTCAATAGGGCACCCATCGATGGACCTTTTTGCAACAGCAGAAAACACTATGGATCAATTGGTCAGGGATATTTGCATAAGCTTTTCCCCTCTTGCACAGATTGGTCCACATGATGCATCAGGAACCTTTGACAAGGATGCTTATTGCTCCAATGTGGGCGTGACGAACATGGTACTGCCATCTTTTCAAAATGTCTCTATGACTTCCAATAAAGATGATACCCACTCACAACCTGTTGTCGCAGGGTCAGGTACAGGGACTACATCCTCAATCTCATACAACCAATTTAGCAGCTTGGCTCCTGGAGCCATCGTTTTTCACTTCAATTTACCCACCAGATGCACAGAAATAGTTGGCACACAAACCCAACACTAGGCACTGCTACTTTAACAAATGGAAACATGTATCGTATGGTGTAGGAAGTCTGATGTCAATCTGATTGACTGTTCACCTTCACATATTCTTCCTTACCTCCTTCATTTATTCAGGTCTAGTGTTTGTTTGTTTGTTTATTTATTTATTTATATGGCGCACCAGGACCAGAAGGTATGAGGGCGCAAGCATTACAGGTATATTCTCAGCTTAGTTACATTTCAGTACATTATTTACATTATTATATACATTACATTATTATATACATTGTCATCCAAGGGCACAATGAGTGGGTGCATAGAGACAGAGTAGAATTACGACCGTGTTTATTTAATTCCTTAATGGTTCATCTAGCGGTGCTGTCGGCTTACACAACTTCTCAAAGCAAAGTCTCTAGGTGAATAATACCAGTAATCAAAGTCTTCATGGAATGAGTTAAACAATTACACCCACCAGTAGCTATCCCACCACCAGGTTGGGATCTAAATGTTTTGCCAAGAAAACCTATGCCTCCGACCCCTTTTTAATCTATGCATAAAGTATCTTTAGAAGACCTTCCTTGTACGGTAGATTTCCTTGTAGCTATTACATCTATTCACAGCATTGGTGATCTACAAGCTTTATCCGTGAGAGAGCCTTTTGTCACAGTGCACAAGGACAAGGTTGTCTTAAAAACGCACCCACATTTATTTCACGTTAACCAATCAATTGAACTACCAGCTTTCTTTCAAAATCCTAAAAACCTCAGGGGAACATGCTCTTCGTACAATGGATGTACTCTGGGCAGGCATGCACTACCTCAACAAAAAGCAACTGAGGAAAACCGATCAGTTATTTGTATCACTGGTAGCCAGAAGAGAAGGTCTTGGGCATGATCAGTGTTAGGACAGTTTTTCTAAAGTCCTACCAAGACTTCATAAAAACCATATCTGAGGCAGTACATAAGCTCCACTCAGTATAAAGCTGCATCACCTGCGAATGTAGGAGCATGGACAGAGAAGCCAGGCTTATTTTAGGAATGAGAGAGGGCAGTAGTTGGGTACAAAGAAATTGTAGCATGCATATGGTCCAAAGAAACACTGAAACACTATGCATTGTACAAATAAATGGTTTATTTAAATACAAGTAGGCCAAGATAATTCTTGGGTAAGTAAGTATTCTAACATCGTATAAACACAATCATTAAAAACAACTCAATGCCTATGGTATTCAAACTAAGGTATTAACCTTATTTAGAGGAGCAGGAAGCAAGTCCAGGTGAGTCAAACCCAAGGTTATACATTCAGGATAGTACTATACTATTCTTGTGGAATAAGACTAGGTTAGATATACTTTTATAATACAATCAGTAATTCAAGGGTAGTTCATCCTGTCAATTAAGCAGTGATACTCAGTTATAAAAACACATAATAAACCAACCCTGTTAAAAGTATACTCCTTGCAACATTACTTTTTAAAACTCCGTTCAGAGCTAGTATGAGCATTCAATAACTGTTTTAGAATGTAGTAAGCAAATCGGGGAAAGCAAAACCCAATTGCACTGAAAGATGCAATGTATTTCAAAGTAAGTAATAGACCCTATGAGATTTTGGAAATGCTCTTTGCAGTTTCAGGGGAGGCACAACCCAGTGTTACAAGTTTAGATGAGCATCAGCTAATGAAGGTAAGACATATATATTTTTTAAAGTAGCCTCCAGCTACTTAAAGGTAAGTATGAACCATAAAACTGTTTTAGATCTGTATAATTTAGACAAGGGGAAGCAAATCACAATGTTAGACTTTAAGAATGATGCAATTTTATTCAAGGCAGGTAAAGCCTGTTGGTACTGTTTTATCATTGCTTAACTGAATGAGTGTAAAAGCTTACCAACACTTATTACCTTTTAGAAGGGTGAAACACCATTCAAAACATGCACTTTTTGGATGGGCAGAATGCAACTCAAAGGTAAGCATAAACTTAATGACACTTTGTACCACCTTCTTTCAGAGATGCAGTTACCACACTAACAGCTTTAGCAAGTGAGTATTTTACACTTTCAAAGCAGAATCCTTTTGTTATGAATTCCATAGAAGATCTTCTTAAACAAGTATTTGCTTTCAGAGTGAGTTAAAGTGTTCAGGGACTTCTGAGAAGGCTCCCTATATGTGTTCATACGTTGGGCCTGGGTAGGTGATCTGGGCAAACTCCCAACCACACCAATCACCTACTCAGCCTCACAGGATGCACACCAGACTTAAGGTAAGTATTACCCAAGCTGCCTTAGGAGAAAAGAGCTTCGGAGTGGATGCATTCAGGATGCAGCAGCACGGGACTCGGTCCTTGGATTCCTGGTCTGGAGATCAAAGAACTGGACACTGGATGGGAACTTGCAGCAGCAGTCGTCAGAGGAGGCTTGCAGCAAAGCACTCGTCACTGATTTTCACGGCTCTGTGGATTTGATGCCTTTTTACAGCATCCAGATAAAGAATGAATATGGCCGGTCGGAGTCTATTCACTCGGTCCTGCACTCTGGCGAGGGAACTTCAGGGATTCAAATCTTGTCTCTGGAGAATCCAGCAGGAGTCCCCAAAAGTTTCGGATGGATTTGGACTTCGGAAGACCATTCCCTCCATCCAGGCTTGACGTCCCAGGGTATTGGCGGTTTGCATCCCAGCAATGCCGCAGCATGTCATGGGATGGCTCAAAATGCAGGTCTTCTTGAGACTAGTGGATCCCTCCAACCTCTGGTAGGAGTGTCGCATTCGGGACCCTCAGGTCGGTTGGAAGGAAGGATTGCGTCAGAATCCGGTTACACAGCAGGTTCTCCAGTCACTGGAACTTGCTAAAGATGTCTTTTCTTCATCTTCCTCTTTGGATTCAGCTCCAGTGGTCGACCTGTCAGCAGCTTCCATGTTCAGAGTATATATCAGGTACTACAGCACACCATCTGCAATCACTCCCTGCAGTTTACAGAAAGGGGTGGTCTGGCTGTCCATTTCGGACAGCCAGCCCCCAATTGGGAGTTGGCTCCTTTCAGGCAAGGTGAAAGACAGTGCTGCAGAGTTTTGGACTCCTCACTCGCTTCCTGCCTTCTCGGACACTCTGGAGCTTGGGCGGGGAGTACAAAGGATTCCCGCCAAAGACAAAACATCCACTGAGGTCGTTCCCGCCTAGCATGGCAGGGGAAGACCTCAAGCACACGAGAAATGGGGAAAAAAAGAGGCCCACCATTCTAGCAGAATGGTGGCCCTTCTGTGCATTACAAAGTCTGATTTAACAGCCTGCGAGTAATTAGACTAAAAAGTCACTAAGGTGAAACTCGCTGCCATCCAAGTAAACTTGCAATTGTAAGAAAAAGGTTACCAGGTAAGTGAGAAAGGGGATACATTGTATCCCCCAGCACTCCACATAAGGTGGAGTCTGCTGGCTCACTACATAAAATGTAAAGGGGATGAACATCCCTCTTTACTCTTTGGGAACAGTAGTGCATTTAAGTACATTAAAGAAAAATGAACAGGGAAGCCCAAAGGGGCAACCCAGCCTGAGCCCAAAAGTTATAGCAAACTAGAACTCCAAACATACACTGTAGAGTGACATAAAAAGGTCACCCATGAAAAGAGTAAAATACTAGGTGAGAGGGGGAAAAAGATTCCCACTCACCTAGGGACAAGTAGAAATAATCCCAAGTTCCAAGCAAACATTCTGAGGTTGACACTTCAGGAAGATTTATCACTAATATGAAATTCTTACCTTACAGTCATCGGATGGATTGTAAATTGTATCCAACAGTTTTCAAGCAAAACATTTCCTTTTGCACCCATATCACATTCTACGCGTAGCACAGGAGCTACTTTGACTTTCATTGCAAATGTGCCATTGGAAGCTACTTGTAAAGCTGCAACATGAGTTCAGTACATACTGTCACGTAACACTATTGTGTTAACACAAGCAAGAAATGTTTCATAGGTGGGACAGGCAGTGTTATAACTGTTATTCTTTTTACTATTCCTTCAATTCACCTACTACCACCTCCAGGTACTGCTTGATAGTCTATGCAGAGCATGTGATTCTAAGCAGATCCACAAGCCTCAGAAAACAAACATTGTCTTCCAGAAATCATCTTTCTCTTGCTTGGATCTGCTTGGATTCAAATGAGCCTACCCATCCTCCCCGCTAGAGGAGCTCAAGATGGCCCAAACAGCATGCTAATCACATTTATATAAATGTATCCTAAACTTTATTGCCGATATATGTTAAAGGAGGACTTTGTTTTTTAGCCTTCTTTTTAGTCTACACATTTTTGACACACACAGTCCACTTTTTGTATCCTCCGGGCAGAAACATAAGCTTAGGACCTTGAAAGATCATGGTTACTGTACATGTAACAGTAGGAATAGTATTAGGGAATGCCCTGTCAACGCTCTGTTGACTTCGAAAAGTAAGAATGTAATACTCTGCACCAACTACTAGATGTTCCCCTATGCGCAGCTTGTGAATCTTAGCAGAGACAAGCTGCAGAAATACTGGAACGTTATCTTAGACTTATAATTTGTAGCCTAAGATTCATGGACTGCACAAATTATATTCCATTGCTAATACCGTTTGACTTGTTTGGCACATCGGTATGACATTTTCCAAATCTGTTTTTTGGCCCTGGCCCCCAAAACTGGAAATTTTGATTCAAATGTGTTCAATGAATTAAAAGTTATGAAGCATGAGCAAATTTGCTTTAAATTTGTGTTGGGAACGGCACAAAGTAGTTCAGTTGTGCCTTTACTTGGTTTGGTGCCAATCTGTCCAGTAGTGTTTTTAATTTTGTCAGAGAGCGGCGTGCCACTGGCATCAAAATCTTTTATAGATTTCACATAATGCATTGCTTAAAAGCTGTAGTAGAGATATTTTTAAAGCAAACATCCAGTGGGATCTTGGATATTCAAAAGGATTTGCTTCAGAAATTTAAAAAATCTGGAAAAAGGAAAGATTGCAAACAAAGTGTGTTTTTTTTTATACTGAAAATAAGTGGCGAGTGGGTGGGAAAGCAGCAAATGGCTGTGTCAACAGTAGTATTGTGTTCTGGAAGTGTACGGTGTACTTGTGAGGCTGTGTCTCATTAAACAAGCCCTTTCACACCAAGAGGTTATACATTGAGTTTTTGTATGAACTGACAAAGCAACCCATGCACCATAGAGAGTAATCTGCTCTTTGAAGTTCTGTGCAGTTATTTATTTTACAACAGTATATGTATTGGTATGATTCTACACTGGACCTTTTGATTAAATGGGGTTCTCGCATTGCTGTGCATTCCAGTGGCACAGGCCAGTTCTCTAGTCCCCCTCGATTCCCCCTTCCTGTTCCCAGTCCCCCATTACTCTTGCCTCCATCTTCCTGGACTCAGTGCCCCATTATCCCTCCCTCCCTCCCTCTTCCTGCACTCACTCCATCATTGCCTAGTATCCCAACACCTCTGCTTCTCTCTTCATGGACCCAATGCCCCATTAACTACCACCCCCCGCCCCTTACTTCCTGTTCCTTTATTCAGTCCCCCATTACCGTCATCTCCACCGTCCCACAACTGCAGTCCCCTGTGTGAAAACCCCAACAACCCCTTGCCTCTAATGCCGCTCCCACTCTGCCCTCCCACAACTGGTTGCAGTTTCTCGCATGTTCTGTAAACCCCAAACATTCCACCCCACCCTTTCTTCCACCAGGTCTTGGTCGCTGCAATGCATACATCATCTCTCCCCCAGTTGCGCTGTCCTTGCACCCATACCCATACTTGTCAAAATCCCACCCACATGGTCACAGTTAGGTTGGGGTTAGTCATTTTGGTTCCTCTGACTTGAAAACATGCAAACCCACGAGGATCCGGATGACCCAAAGAAGCAATAAACAGGACACCAGAGAGGATGACTGGCAAATCAGAAGCATCCATAGCCAAAAAAGTAGCGACAGGTGAAAGTAGGAATCTGAACAAGATTCAAAGATCAGGGTGAAAGGACAGGGTAGTCGTCCATCAAGAAACAATGGGGGCGGTGGCTGAAGGCTTCCCAGATGTCACAAAAAGGGGCTGAGGCAAGGCAGCAGAAAGCCACCCGATATCAAGACCAGGAAAACTTTAACATAAGGCTCTGGGACCATAAGTATTTTACAGAGAGGCAGGGAATTAAGATATTCCGGCCAGCAAGAATGCATTGGAGAGGGGAAGCGAAAAGGGGTCGGGAGTAAGGATAAAGGAGCCAGGGTGCAGCCAGTCTGTCCACACCAGGTCTTCTGCAGCAAGCCCTCTTCAGCAGCAGTCTTTCATGTGTTCAAGTACACACTCTCTGGTGAATGCACAAAATCTGTTTCTGATAATACAATCATCTAGGGGTGATACAAGCCTGCCCTCCCATCACACAACCAGGTGGCATGCAAAGGCTTTGGCAGTTAGTCCGACTGGCCCTCAAACCTCCAAATCCACTGGTGCATCCACACATGATATTGATTGGGGAAGTCTAATAGACTGTAAACGGTATGCACCATTTAAACTGAAAATGAGGGTGCCTTTGTGGGCTCTGCATGAGCAATAGCACAAACAAAATGTCAATTTTGCCCATTCCTTGTGGTGGACATAGACAAAGGGATGGCCTAAAACGGAATAGCCGGGACATATAGGTGCAATAAAAGTGACTATTCCTCTAGTCAAGCCGAAACTCTTATCACAACTTCCACCAGCCCACTTCACAAGACTTATTCAAGATGATAAAATCACCCTGGTACACAAAAAGGATGCTTAGAAAGCACTGGGCCCTTACAACCGTATATGCTAAGGACAGCCAACAGAAAACGGGTTCTAGTGGCAGGGGGAACTTCAGTAGAAGTCTCTCGACCACAGAAGAAAAGTTTAAAAAAACAAGGAAGCCAGACAAATGTTTATTGGAGCCAGAAAGACAAAAATGAAATTCTGTCCCAACAGTCAAATATATAATTCACAAACCATGAAACAACTTAAGGAATGGGACATGGGTTACGCATTCTAAATGATCAGTAGCAAGACATTTTCTGATGGTTAATGTGAGTGTTTCACAGTTGTGTGATTGAAGCCATGAACCAACACAAACTTGGAGAACACCTACCCAATGCTACTACAATGTAAGTTATTTGCAACACTCTTCCAGGCCCACAGCCAAGAGTAATGATTAACTGTAACAAGCTGTAACAAGGATGCAAACTGGTGTCTGAATATACAGAATGCACTCCAAGACAAAATCATAGGACTCCAGTCAAAAATTGAAGCAAAAAAAACATTAGTTAAACTGACTGATCCACTCAGTCACCACGCGAATGCCCTAACTAACAATGAAGTGCCACATTTTGAATTCGCAGAGGTCACAAATTCAGAAGTCCTCCAAATCATCTCTAGTCTACACTCAAGGTGCCAAGGGGACCCTTACCCCGCAACAGTCGTTAAAGACTGCACCCCCAAACTCACTCCATTCATCACCAATCTCATCAATGCCTTTTTTAAAAACAATTGCGTACCGACTGACCTAAAGAACGCCTGAGTATTACCCTTACTGAAAAAACCTACTCTCAACCCAAACATGCCTACGAACTGCCGTCCAATAACAACAGTACCCTTTCTACTGAAAATTCTAGACGGTAGTTTACCTTCAAATAAAGAAATATCTTGAAGCTAATAATATCCTTGGGTTACGACAGTCAGGATTCCGTCCAAGACACGGGCCAGAAATAGCACTCCTGGATTTAATAATCCAAATGACGACCTACAAGATCGAGGGAAATTAGCCCTACTTCTCTCCTCCTTGATCTCTCGGCTACATTCGATCTCGTGGATCACAACATCTTGTTCAAACACTTGGCTTTAGCAGCACACTTTTCCCATAACGCCACCCATTGGATAAAATCATTTCTAACAGACACGACAATGAGAGTCTTCTCCCCCAAGGAGGAAGCACCTCCCACTATTGTATCATGTGGAGTACCCCAAGGATTGTGTGTATCTTTAACATTATACAACATCTTTACCAAGCCATTATTTGAATGTCTGGATGATTTTGGTGTCCCCTACACTAACTATGCAGATGACACCCAAATCCTCATACTAAGGCTGTGGATCATGTTACTGACACTGCCACACTCAATGCCATTTACTTAACCATCCAAGACTGGTTGGCGCATCACAGGTTGTGCCTGAACGACGGCACGACCGAGTTGCTTCTCATAGGCTCTCAACTCAGGCTTTCTAAACTAATTGATGCCTTCAAATCCTTTAGGTAAAAACACTGGGATTCTACCTGGAATCATCACTCACTCTCTCAAGACAAGTAAATGCTACAACATCAGCGACAACCTACACCTGTAAACTCATGAACGCATGCAGACCATTTTTAACACCTGACCGCTGTATTACTCTGGCCAGAGCCCTAGTCCTGACCCAACTCGACTACTGCAACGCCCTATATGCTGGCACCAAGATCCATAACATCTGGAAACTCCAGGTTCTGCAAAATAACACCCTTAGAGTCGCACTCAACATCCCCAAATCAGCTCACATCTCCTCTGCAAGACAAAAACTCCACTGGCTTCTGGTACAGGAACGTATCATGTTAAAAGCACTCACCCTGACACACAAATGTCTTCACCGGGTGGCCCCCTCTTACCTGTCAGACAAAATCTCAAAACCCCATCATGTAAGGCCTACAAAAGCAGCCTACATGCACCTTCTCGCCACGCCAAGATTCAAACTTCAAAAAGCGGGTGGCAGTAGCTTTCCTACAATTGCTACCAAGCAGTGGAATACACTGCCGATCCAACTTCGAGCATAAGAATCCTTTCGGATATTCTGTAAACAACTCAAAACTGACTTCTTCACACAAAGCCTGGGTAATTAACATACCACACTCATGTCAGTTGTACTTATCATACGCTCATTAGCCTTATTGGGACTCCTCTAAGCAACCTTGTAAATGTATCATACCTCAACCAATTGTATCAATTATTGTTGAGGACTATTGTATATATGTAACCTTTGTGTAAGAAATTGCCCAAATGCCTTTTGGGCTTGGCGCACTATATAAGTAACAAAATAAAAAAATAACATTTTAGATTTTGATGGTTTTTTAAATTAACATTTCAACTGAATTGTGTTTAAAAAAACAAACAAAAGAGAGAGAGATATCCAGTAAAGCAAGCAAACTAGTCAAAACATCACATGCAAATGTTACGGCAACTAAGCACAACAATTTGCAACTTCTTCTGAGACTTTCAGCAAGAGTGACCAGAATTACTTGGGACTGTGTTGCACTCATGAGCTATATTATTTGAATCGTTTGCCAGTTTACTTCGGATGGTTTCAACGAAGTTAGTGACCAGTTTACAATTAGGGGCGGTTCACTAGTTAAATGTCAAAACATTAGTCTTGCTAGTTTTGCGTGCATATTTACATGGAAGTGTCTTTGGTTTATATTGTTTGTGTCAACCGAATATAATAAGAACATCTGGGTGAATTATGCATACAAACATGTTGGTGGGTAGAAGGAAGACCTAGTAAATGATTGTGAGCACGTTATTGCACTTTAAGGTAAGGGTTGCTAGTACTCATTAGTAATTATTAAAAGAACTTGTGTACATTTTTTGAATGAATATAAGTGCTAGTTCTAAATGTTTCAACTTGCAGTCCACCTGAAGAAGGGCACTTGCTGGAACGTTGTGGAAAGGGTGTATTGGTGTGTGCAAGGTAAAAAAAAAAAAAAAACTGTACAGATAAAACAGCTTAACTTTGTGAGCCAACATAAGCACTTATGACCTGACCTTATGAAGCCTATGTCACATTGGCAGGTGCATTGAGGCTTCCCTGCGACAAGCAGAACATTCAAAATGCCTAAGAAAGCAAAGGCCAAGGGGATTCATATGTTTTTTCTGGTAGGCGTTTGCCACACCCAAGTGCCCAGGAAGGCTACTCTTAGTCCATGAGGGCTGAAACTGGAATCAAGAAAAAAAGTCAAGAACCAGAAGAAATATGTTGGGTGCTCCCTGGGTTGGGAGTGAGACAAGTGCTCTGAGCACTCTAACCGTAGAGCTGTGTAAGGAGCTCATGGTGGCAACAGTAAAGACAGGCACAAGTGATCACAGTTAAAGGGTGTATATTGAACTGTATAATGGGTGAGAGAAACGCCTAATCTAAACCTAATAAGATGGGAGCAAGCTACGACCATTCAAATAATAATAAGGCAGTCCTAGTGGCGTCTTGCCAAATAAAAAGGGCCTATACTA
The DNA here is from genome assembly GCF_040938575.1 of Ambystoma mexicanum. Classification (NCBI taxonomy): domain Eukaryota; kingdom Metazoa; phylum Chordata; class Amphibia; order Caudata; family Ambystomatidae; genus Ambystoma; species Ambystoma mexicanum. The sequence continues at coordinate 1,304,218,365 of NC_090921.1, read as the reverse complement.
AAAAATAAAGCTATTGCCAATCCATACCACTAAGTTGCAAAAGAGTAGGATAATATTCACCGAAAAAGAAAGAAGTGTTCACAAAATGGTAAGTCAGGATGGTATGGCTGGAGTCTGCTTTCCCCACTCCAGGTTTTAAGCACAGGACAAGGCGGGACTTCTGAACACAGCACACTCCTGGGCCTATCCAGCACAAGGTTCACAACTCCATTCAACGATACCAGGACCTTCAGGGGCCAAGTTTCTTTTCTACAAAGTCTCTTGCCTTTTGAAGGCCTACGGGATCAAAACAACAAACAAACAAAAGTTCCTTCGGTGATCTTGCACATTGGGCAATTGCTCTTCGCCCCTTGGATCTCCCTCCGCTGGGCTCTGATCCTTCTGGCAACGTGGGCCTCCCTCCGTCGGCGTCACTACGGCCTTTCACTCGTAATATTAACACACTGTTGTCAGGTGTATCATGCTTCACCCAAATTCACAGGCATTCCTCAACTGGGTTCACATTTGCCAATTTCACAGTTCACTTTGCCTTTTCACAATGTGAGATTAACTTCTCTTAGCTTTTCCCTTGGGATCCCTCTGGCGGGTTCACATAGCCATCTTTAACACAGTTCATGAGTTTCTAATACAGTTCATGATTTGCTCCTCATCAGAAAGCGGGTTTCCCTACTAGCTTTCTTTCTGTATCCCTCCTGCCACAGTTCACAGAACATTCTCTTCGGAAAGCAGGGGTTCCCTTACCCTAGCTTTCTCTTGGCAATGGGTCAGAGACTTTCAATTGTACAAAGGATTTGACGTGTCCTTTGTAGGACCACTGACACCTCACGCCGGCCTCTCCTAGGGCCTTCTGGTACTTGTAGTTTCTATGCAAAACAAAGGGGCCAGTCGGAGTCCTTCGAATGAGCTTTCCCAAAAGTTCAAACACACACAAGTTCTTTGTTCACCAGTTCTTCGTATTCATATATTGTTGCCGATTGCAACTGGTTTGCTATCAGCTTTCTCAGACTCACCAGCTGTGTTGAACCCGTTGTTTGGGCTTCCTTCTGGAGTCAAGGACAGTATCACAGTAGCCAGCCTGCCTCTCCGCCTGTGTTATCAACGCGGGAGGCCCCCGTGCACCGTTGACACCTGACACCACACACCAGCTGTATTCCCCGATCTTGTGATTCCCTTTTTGGAGGCTTTGTGGAGTTGAAAAGGGCAAGGGCAATTCCCTATTCGTCCTTTCAGGTCTCGCCGCTTTACTCCTCAGCTTGAGCTGCTTCCTCGTGTGTTCGGCCTTGCTCGAAGTGTGCTCTCGTGCTCTGCCTTTTATCCCTTTGGGGAAGGTAAAGGGCTGTCAGGTGTGCGTGGTTCCTGTCAGTTGCCTGACTCTGCCTGACCCTTGTATTGGGACATGTCGGGTAAATGGTTCTGGTGTTAATCAGTTGTCTTTCTCTGTGTAAGAAAGTGTTTGTGTCAGAAAAGGGGGTTGGGGTTAGAGCTGCTAAATATCCTAAGGTGTAGGATGGGGACAAATCTGTTACAGGGAATGGGTCTACCGCGTCTCGGCCATCGGTGTCCCACCTCCATTTCCTGAAGACCCCCCCCATCCAGGTGATCCTCCCCCAGGAATTGGATCCAATAGCGATGGCCGTATCCTGGCCACCTGGATGATAGATCCCCGGGGACTAGTAAGTGAGACACCTTCAGGTTTCTCACAGCTGTGAATAATAAGGCAAGTTGAAGTTAAACATAAAGTACTTTATAGAATAAGCCTCTTGCACCAAGTTGTGTTCTACCTCCATCCTGCCACTTTCTATTTAAGCTATCCCTTTTTGATTTTAGCTAACCACCCTATGACCAATGATGGTTCTCTCAACCCAACCTGCAGCATAATATATAGATGTACTTTCAACCTGGCTCTGTGATGCACATTGTGTCACTGCAGAGCTCTCTTTTTTTGTTTATTCCATTAGATAACATTGGGCTGTTCCTAATTTCTAAAACCTCCTAACTGAAACACTAGATTTGGATTCTAAATCGATGTTCCTGAATTTTTAGTCACTTATGCAGAAGTCACTATCATAAAGACTCCATAATATATTCATCCACCTGCAATTAAGTGCAATACTTCTCTTCTGCAAACCATTATAAATTATGTATTGTTGCTAATAGCCTTGACTACTCTGCCAAGTGTACCCATGTGTCCGGCAAGATCTCCTGCAAGCTAGGAAAATCATTGTAGCAGCATGTCCCTTTTTCCATTCACGGTTCTGGGTTATTTTTACTTAAAGGGCACAGCATCCCCAATCGTTCTTTTAGCTGTAGTCAACCTGCTCAGGGTTTTGTTGGAATATATTTGAGGCACCAGGGAGTTTATACTAAACTTATAAAGTATTCTGCCTACCGCCATGTTTCTAAGTTATGACTTTTTGGACATCTGGAAAACTAGAATGTATTAGTTTGGTATAACGTTGGTCTGATTTATTTTAGTCCTATATGCTGAATGATTTTCAGCTATTCGCTTTCTCCTGAATGAATATAACTAAATGTCTCTTACAGGAATAGAGTACATTTTATTGATGTATCAGGACTGCTCGGTTCCTTCAGACCCTTTTTCACTGCATGCCATCTCCAAGTTGTTTTGATATAACTTCCTCATTTTCCCTGCCTGCCCATGGTCAATATTAGCCTGTTAATTAGATTGTGTGTTTTTTCCATCAGGGAAGCAGAGATCAACTGAAAGAAGTCTGGGAGGAGACGGACGGCTTGGACCCAAATGAGTTTAATCCCAAAACGTTCTTCAAATTGCATGGTAAGGGTCTGTTTCAATAAACTGTTCTCCTCCCAAGAGCCAAACTTAAGTATGAGAACCCAGATTGATTTCCCTGACGATGCTACCCAATTGAGGACCCATTTGTCAACTTCCAGGCAATGCTTAGTTTATAAAAACGTAAGTGCGGGTACTGTTTTTCCACAGAGGCCAGCTGGCTTTCAAAGACCTGGTGCCCATTAGGTAATGTGTAGAAAATTTCCAATTAGCTATTGTACCAGCAATGCTTTGTCCATTTCTATGCATATAATACTTGACTGTTTCTTAATGTGCAGAATGCCTGTCCACCACTTTTCCTTCATCTTTCACTCACCTCCCCTTTTCTCAGTCCCAATTACCATTCAGTTTAGTTCTTCTTTCCTTCATTGTGCTAAACTTTCCTCTCCATTCCACCATCTACGTTGCTTTCCAGTACACTCTCTCTCCGTTTCAGTCTGCACTGCCTTCCATTTTTCTCTCAATCTCTTTGCCACTCCCCCTTTTTTCTCTAAACCCATCACCCTGTACGTTTTCCCGCCCCCCTCTCCGACAGTGCTGCTGCCTTACCCTCTCTTGCAGTATATACATTTATCTCCTACCCTCTCTGTGTATTTAACTTATCTTATGTGGTTCAAGTTGCACATATCGCTCACTTGGCAAGCATGTGTCATTAGTGAATGTGCTGTTGTTTTTCAACCTCTGATTGACTAAAATGATTGTGGTGTCTTTAACTTTATTTTGACATGGTAGTTTGCTCCAATTTATTTCGTTGCTGGCTAGTGCAGGTTCCTAACACACAATACATTGCCAGGCATGTTTTTACAGCAAGGAGAGACCTGTCCCACCACCACCATCAAATACATTGTGTTGAGATTAAAGTTTTAACTGGTAAAAAGCAGACTGCCTCATTCATCTTTTAGGTGAAATGCAGAAGTACCATTGAATAGAGGAATAGCACCACGATTCCCAAGACAGCAGTCAGTCTCTGGTTTGCGGTATCCAGTCATATCGCAGTTTAATACAACAAACAGAAAAACTGACATGTAAAAATAACATCCTTCTTGCATTTTATCTTGGAAAATCTCATTTTAAAGGTTAGGGATATATTTCTTATCAAGAGGGGCTTGGTGTGGGGGCTTAAGGGACAGGAAACAGGGCATATAGAGGAATTTGAGGGGGTACCCTCCTTGTAAAAAAAAAAAACGATGTGCTAGTTAATTTGTGATGTTAGCAAAACAGGTTATTTACCAAGCATAAACACTTTTTTTTAACTGTATTACAACTTTACAAAGATTCCCTAGATGGCACTCCGAGACCAGAGAGCAAATAAATAAATGAAAGAGAGATAATCTGTTGGCAGTGATTGTGAGTAGCAGTGGCTGGAATTCCGCTTTCGGCCATTCTCTGAAATCAGCATTACAGTTCCTTCGCCACTGAAATTTTGCCCGGTTTTGCGCTGTGCATGGTGTTTTGTTTCCATCATGGTTTCGTGAAGCGAGACGAGAACTTAGCACAGTCTTTTTTTTCGATCTGTACTAGTTTCATGCAGCGGCACGAGAACCTTCATGCATCTTTTTCTGAACCGTGTTCTGCGCAGTGCCACAAGAAACTTTTTGCTCAGTGTTTCGATTTCCGCAGCGACATAAGAAACGTGTTTTTTTTCAATCCGTCCTAGTTTTGGTTGTGATGAGAAACTTTGCACGGTTATCCCCGATCCGTGCTAGTTTCGCACAGTGGCATAAGAAAATGTGTGCAGGCCTTAATTGTAAACCGAGATTAGGTACGTAAAACGTTTTAAAAAAGGAGTAATCGTTTTAGTGTGCAAGATATAATTATCATTATTTAAATGTAAGGACCAGAGTGACCCATGTGTCGTTGTTTCATTACTTATAAATCTATAATGACTGTTTGTTTTTCTAAACCACTACTGGTGTGGGTGTTTAGAGAGAACTAGCCTCTGGTGGACATGGCTTTTGACTGTGTTAGAGCGAACTCACTGATAGATGAGCCAGAGCACTTTGGCGTCACTCTTAGGCAGGGGAGACAGTGGTATACAGGGAACAAATCGCTTGCAAGTGACACCAGGTAAGATTGTCCACATAGTCTATACTGAAAAATATGTAGATATTTATTCATCAAAAATAAAATGTATCAAGTCAAGAACTGAAAGTTAAGTACCCTTAAATATTTATATATAATATGGCGGCACCAATTTGCATTTGCTTTTCCCAAAATTGTATTGCTAATAACTTTTGACACACTGGACAAATGTGGCCTAAACTCTCCAAAAAAGGCTGGCACATGCTGCTTGAAGGGTTCAAGCATTATTCAGCAACCACCACCAGAAACAAGACAAGGGGTGGCTGCAGGTAAGGATTGTATTCCCAATAGAGTTATACACAGTCCAAGCGAGTCAGCAGAAAGGGTATGCAAACAAGTCTAAGAGAACTTTAAAAGGAAGACCAGCGACTCCAGGTAAATCAGATGAACTGCGGGGGGTAACTCACTCTGAGGTTTACACTGAAGTAGGCCCGGGAGTCGTGGGTGCAAACACTAGTTTCATTGTCAGGATTGGGTCCTGTCGGCTGTAGTGAAGTCTGTGCTTGATTAATCGTGTTCACAGAAGTTGTCTATAGCTGAATTTTAGGATCCAGAGGAAGAAAGACCTCTGCCTGGAGTCCCACAAAACTGGATATTGGTAGACAATGCAATTGGCATTCAACAGGCTTGAGGTGACCCAGCAAGTGTCTATGGGAAACTGTGTTGACAAAGAACTTCAGCTCTGATGGGCTAACTCAGCCTCGAGGCCACAAGCAGTGGCATAGCCTTGAAGATGTCCCTCACTGGCATCGCACAGCACAGTGAGCAGTAGGTACAGCAGATTGGCCCCAGGTTCAAGAGGGGTTCCCCCTCTGGTAATGCAGACTTTTCAGACTGGAGCAGTTCCGGGTTCCTATGAATGTCAGGAGAACATCAAAAGAAGAGAAGGATGAAGCATTCGTTATGCTCTGTTAAATTGGATTCACATGATCATCCCTGGAGTAGATTTTGAGAGGCCAACCTGTTGTGGTGTACAGGAAAGGCATTAATGCCCAGCTAAACCCAGTCAAGACAGAGTATCAGAGCAGTAAGGCTTAGACTCAGGAGCATGTGAGAGTGGTCTAGGGCTACAATGGGCCACACACAGAGCACACCTAAAAATCAAATTAGACGGAAGATGTACAAAAATAAATATGTATTAGTCCTTTGAGTACACTCTAAGCAATGAAAACCTCGGGTAAGTATTATAACACTACTTCGAAGGGATTGTGTCCTCCGACGTATTCCTTATCTTTGATAGATCTCCCAGCTTGCTGGCGTCGAAATTTTTTTTTTCAGTAGAGGGCGCTGCGCGTCGACATCCCTTGAGCCGATGTCCTTCGACCTCCGTATCGGCGCTGACGTCACGACGCGTATAAATAGACTCGCCCAGCGTCCGTTGCTCAGTTATGTTTTTCCGCGCTTCGTGGGGCCTCGGAATATCGTTTCTCAGTTCTTCAGTCAAATATATCAATTATTCGTCGTGAATACCGACTCGTACTCGATGGCTTCCTCACCCGAACCGACTCCACGGTCCGGCTTAAAAAAATGTCGAGACTGTGGAAAGAAAATGTCGCTGACAGATCCTCACAGAATCTGTTTGTGGTGCCTGGGAATCGAGCACCATTGTCCGGAGTGCGAGGACTGCATGTCCATGACGGCGAAAGCCTTGAAGGAGCGTAAGGGGAAGCTCGAGAGAGGTAAGGCAGTTAAAACTTCTTCGAAAGTTTTCTCAGCGGAGTCGAGACATTCGTCTCCTCGCCATCACAAAAGACATTCTTGTTCTAGGTCTCGAAGCAGTTCCCATCACTCTTTGAGATCTAAGCATTCAAAAAAAAGACGTTGAAGATCCCCGTCCTCGTCTTCGTCTTCCGTTTCCCCAAAAAGGGTCTCCTGCCCCACAAAACATAGCTCTCAGGCTGAGTCGGAGGAATTCAGGAAAAAGATGCTAAGCGTCTTCGAGAAAGCGGCCTCGACCCCCTCGAAGACTGCTGAGGGTGATACCCTGGGTGAAAGACCCGAAAAATCAAAAAGCCGCGAGTCGCATTACCCGGCGATAGAAGCCACTCGAGAGCGTCACCAACCCTCGAGTAAAGGCAAAGTTGCGTCTTCGCCGTCGTCGAAGATCCCTTTGACACATAGATCGGCATCGTTGACGTCTTTATCGAAGGGTTCTTCGACACACAGGTCAGTCGAGTCGACGCCGAGAAAGGATAAACCCACGGCCACCTCACAGCCAATGGCCATACCCAGAGCCTCGAGCACGAGAATGTCGTCGACCACCTCGAGTAGAATCCCGATACTCTCGAGTTCATCGAGTCCTCTACCACCTTTCTCAACGCCTTTTTCGATGGCTTTGATGGCTTTGAAGCCTTTAACATCCGCATCGACGTTTTCTCAGCCAATCATGACGAATTTGGCTCCTTCTGCTCTGGAAATGGGATTTACACCATTTTCAAGACCTGATCACTCCAGAGTCTTATCTTCTATTTATGAAGAAGGGGAGGATTCGGATCAGGAAAGACTTTTGAGTTGCAGGGATCTGCAACTCCTGCACCAGAGGAATTTACCTCTGAGAAAGGTAGGTTGAAAGACCTCCATGAATCCCTACAGGAAGCAAGTGGGTTGGACACTTCCCCAGAAGTGAAATTTGCCACACCAGACCCAGGGCAACATGCTGAAACCCCTTATAGAACCTTGATGGCAAGGATAATAGAGTTTATGGGATGGTCCACACCCTCACCTGCTTTTCAGCAAGACGACCTCCCAGACATCTTGGTCAAAGGTCCACAGGAGGATCCTGTGGTACCATTTCATGCGGCATTACAAAGAAGAATATTGGCAAACTGGGAAGCACCTGAGGTAATCCTAGTGGTTAACAAAAAATTATCAGCTAAATATCGGGTGTCTTCTGCTGACCCTGAATATTTATCCAAACACCCAACTCCGGAGAGTCTGGTTGTTCATTCTCAATTTCGAGTTCTGCCATTTAAGCTGACCTCTGCCCCAAGGGTCTTCACCAAGCTAATGTCGGTAGTGGCTGCAAGTCTAAGGAGGGAAGGGATCCACGTCTACCCCTACCTGGACGATTGGCTGATCAGAGCTGTATCTTCGGAACAAGCTCAGATCCAGCTAGATTATGTCTGCCACTTCCTTCACAAACTGGGCTTCTCCCTCAATTTAAAGAAGTCACAGATGATGCCATCACAGAGACTCCAGTTCATTGGAGCGGTCCTGGACACTTCCCTGGGAAAAGCCTCGCCACCAGAGGTGAGGGCTCAAGATATTCTGCAGATGGTCACAAAGTTTCAAAATGCCCAATGTCTCCCAGCCTTCGACTTTTTGAGGTTGCTAGGTCTCGGGGCATCCTGCATCTTCCTTGTGCCAGAGGCTCGCCTGAGAATGAGATCTCTTCAGTGGGCACTGAGAACTCGGTGGTTGCAGTTCTCAGGGAGAATGACAGACCTCCTTCAGGTTCCGGACAAGGTGGCTCGAGACCTTCAGTGGTGGGCCTGCCAGGAAAACATCTTGAAGGGGGAACTGTTTTGGCAACCATGGCCGGTGATAACAGTAGTCACAGATGCCTCACTCACAGGGTGGGGAGCCCATTCCAACGACTTGACCATCAGCGGTCGTTGGTATCCATCGGAGTCCAGACTACATATCAACCTGTTAGAGCTGAGAGCACTCAGACTAGCGCTGAAAGATTTTCTGCCATCTGTACAGGGGAAAAATGTCTTGATAATGACGGACAACACAGTGGACATGCACTACCTCAACAAAAGAGGAGGCTGTTAGGGAGAATTCTCTGTTTAGGCTGAATTTCCTAACCTAGTGAGTCCCCCAGCAGCTTTGCTGGATTTCTGGAGTTTGTTTTTTTCTCCTGCCAAGAGTGAGACTCTTTTTCTCCCACTCTTGGACATGATTTGTGGTGTTCCTTTGAATGTTAATGTGTTTTATGGGCTATGGGGTCCTTTACTCCATAGGGTCTCATGTGTTTTTTGTATATGTGTTACACAGCACCCTCCGTGCAGTAGCACCGGGGTGTCATAGTGACCCCCCACCATAGACTCCATACCCTGGGACTGACTACTGTCTCCCAGGGCATGTAAAGTCACCATTGGCTTTACTGGTCCCAAATTAACAGAACCAGTACAAACCATCATATTGTGGACGTACTGGTAGGGGCAATTCGATTGCCCCTGGGTCTGTTATTCGAGGGGGCACTGTCCTGTCCCCCCTCGTCGAGTTTTGGCGGGTGGCAGTGGATACTACTTTTTATATTCAACCGCGTATATATCTCTATGGATTTTCCCATTGTTCGAGGCTAATACTTTTTAACCTAGCCTCTAACATACCGCCGGTTTATTTATTTAATATTAATTCACTGGTTGGTATTTTCTGCCAGAACTCGGTTTTAAAATGGCGTTTGTGTTCGCCTCTGTAACTCCAAACCAAAGGTCGAGCCCTTTGTTCCACTTTTTGGCGGGCTTCTCCACAGAAGCCTCCAAAAGTGGTGCCACTCTGTCTGGCTACCACAGAGGGTGTGGGAGGGCGTTTAGGCACCCTGGACTGAATTGCCTTGGTAACTCAAGTCGCACTCTGGTGTGATTGGCCCACCACTTAGCATGTTTGATTGACAGCTAGGCTGAGTGAATGGGGGTGTGCTGCATAAAAGCAGGGCTTTTTGGACTGGAACTTCAGAAGTCGCCACAGGACCTGAAAATCCAACGAGGGAGAAGCTGAGCCGACCTGCTACGACGACATCACCAGTGGAGCCCTGCTGAACCGACTCACCACTTCCCAACGACAGAGGAGATCTCCCTGCTGGAGAGTCTTCTTCCCCTGACTGGTGGGCACAACCAGTTTACCTTCTTTTTTCGCATCCCAGGACTTCTTGTGGTCGAATTGCCCGTGCCAAGCACCCCGGCAACCGGATAGCCACTTACCACTGGACTGCGAATAAAAGGACCGCTCCTTTTAATTGAGAACTCTGCGGCTGGTTTCTTCCCTGGCAGTGCAACGGACTCCTGCTTTCCTCCCCGACGAGATCCTCTCTTCCTCCGGACGAAGCAACGACTTGCAACCGCTGCCAGGAACAACTGCCCCCGCTGGTGCGTTCTCACCATTTTAAGGTACCGTGTCTGCCAGGCCTCCCTTTCTAAAGATTGCTACAAGGTAACAATAATCCCTTAACCTTCTGGACTGGGCTGGCCGCCTTGACCATCTAACTGGTCCCTTTCTTTTTGGTCCAACTCTTTCTGAACTTATTGCAAGACTTTTGGGCACTTTGAACCATGTGACCTTGGACACATTTCGACCGGAGCCTCTTAAAGTGGGTCCGGCCTTGTTAACTTTGACTTTACGGTTTTAACCTGCCTTCTCCTCCTACTGTGTTCTGCTGAAAGTGTTGGTATCTGTTTCTATCTTTGCTCTTCCTTGTAAACCGATTGATTAGAGTGCCATCTTCGTTAAGCGCTCACCGCTGTCTGAAAATAAATGTTGCTTTACTTAAGACTTGTCTAATCGTTGAAGGGAGTGTATATCTTTTAGTGACCGTGTTTTTGAACTGCTTGATATTAGTGCCAGTGTGTTTTACTAGATGTGGTTTTAAATAAATAATTATATCTCTTTTACACCAAGCTCTGGTCAGTGTTTGCTTGTTCTACTGTGTTCTTTTGACCTATTGTGAATACTCTGTATACTGCCTAACTCTTCTTGAGGGAAGTCTGACTGCTCAGCCACAGCTACCAGGTAAATCTGGGTGGTACAGACTGCTACCAATTGGGTTTACTGCCAACCACCTGTAGTCTTAAATCTTTTGCAGTGGTCCCAGCGGGAACTGCACATGTTTCTACCTAACAGAGGTGTAGGATCACTGCCACTGTGCACAGAGGGAATGCAGCTCTGGTTTTGGGCAATTCAAGAAGGAATCTCTCTATCGGCAGAAGAACTTGACGGCGGACGCTCTGAGCAGGCAGGGCACAGTCTCCCACGAGTGGGAACTAGCTCAGGAAGTCCTTCAGGAGATCTTCGCCCTTTGGGGAACCCCTCAAGTGGATCTATTTGCCACCAGTACCAGCAGAAAGTGCGATCTGTTTTGTTCAAGGGAATTTCCCCCGAGAGGAGCTCTAGGGGACGTGTTCGTAGTGGACTGGGAGTTTCCACTCCGGTATGCATTTCCACCAGTCCTTGTCATTCCTCAAATGATCAGGAGGTTGAGAAGATTCCGGAGGACCATGATCCTAATTGTCCCAAGCTGGGCCAGGAGAACGTGGTACCTGGACCTTCTGGACATGTCCATCTGCCCTCCAATTCGTCTTCCACTCAAGGAGAATCTTCTCTCACAGAAGGGAGGTCAGGTTCTCCATCCAGACATCAGAATCCTCAACCTTCATGCCTGGCTTCTAAAAGGTTGAGATACAAGGATTGGGACCTCCCTGATGACGTCATGGAAGTGTTGCTTTCGGCTATAAGGCCAGCAACAAAGTCTTCATACCGCTGCTGTTGAACAAATTTTGCAGCTGGTGTAGAGAAGAGAATATCAACTCCTTTTCATGTGGTACACCAACTGTGTTATCCTTTCTACTCTACTTGGCAAATTCAGGCCTTCAAGTTGGCACTATCAAGGGCTATCTCGCAGCGCTATCGATCTTCAAGAGCACTGCAGAGAAGCCTTCGTATTTCAAATTACCCTTAGTAATACAATTTCTAAAGGGATTAACTAATGTCTACCCTCCAAGACCTTTCCAGGTTCCTTTATGGGACTTAAATTTAGTCTTAAATTTCCTGATGGGTACTTCTTTCGAACCACTCCACTCCTGTTCGCTAAGATTTCTCACCCTTAAAACTGTCTTATTAGTGGCTTTAACATCTGCTAGAAGGGTGAGCGAATTACAAGCTCTATCTTGTAAACCCCCTCAGACAAATTTTCATAAAGACATGGTTGTCCTACAGGTGAAGCCTAATTTCCTCCCAAAGGTGGTTTCTGAATTCCACATCACTCAGAAAATTAATTACTTTACCTTCATTCTATCCGCCTCCCCATCCGGGGAAAGGGGAAGAAAGGCTACATAGGCTGGACCCAAGGCGGGCTTTAAGCTTTTACATCAGCAGACTTGCTAGGATTAGGCAAGCAGACCAACTGTTTGTGGGTTACTCAGGGCACAAGTTGGGACTACCAATAACATTTCCAGATGGATTATTTTGGCCATCCTGGAATGTTACAAACTGGCAAGGAAAGAGCCTCCTCAAAATCTTAGGGCTCATTCAACCAGGGCTATCACAGCCTCCTCGGCCCTCCAAAGAGGGGTTTCCGGTTCGAGACATTTGTGCGGCTGCCACATGGTCTTCCGCACATACCTTCACAAGATTTTACAACCTGGATTCCTCCTCTAGTCAAGAGACTAGGGTTGGCAAAGCCGTATTACAATCGGTTCATTCCTAAAAGGAAACATGGCGTTTTACTTCCACCTCCAATTGCACATCACTGCTATGGGAGTCTGTCAAAGATGAGGAATACGTTGGAGGACACAATCCCTTCGAAGAACAAGTTACTTCTTACCTTGTAACGTTCTTTCGATGGGATGTTCCTCCGACGTATTCCTTATCGCCCCTCCCATCCATCCCCGCAGTAATACTTCCCTTGTGGTTGCAGCTTGCGCTCCTTCAAGGCCAATAACCAATTCATGTAAAACAACTGTTAACGTCAAAACGGAACTGAGCAACGGACGCTGCGCGAGTCTATTTATACGCGTGGTGATGTCGGCGCCGATACGGAGGCCGTCGAGGGACATCGGCTCGAGGGACGTCGACGCGCAGCGCCCTCTACTGAAAAAAAAATTCCGAGGCCAGCAAGCTGGGAGATGATATATCAAAGATAAGGAATACGTCAGAGGAACATCCCATCGAAAGAACGTTACAAGGTAAGAAGTAACTTGTTCTTCTCTCATATACATACAAACATTCACCATTAGGGATTATGCAACAAGAACACCAACACTTTAACTTTAGAAACAGTTATGCAATAGTTGGCAAAGTAAAGGGCAATACTGTAAATAACTGTGTGTGGTAAAGCAAGCGAGAGAGAAATGGAGACAATAGTAATTTAGAACCAAAATAGAGCAGTAAGTTAATTAGATAGGCACTTGCAGATAAACCTAAGGCAAGGTCCCTAGTTATTAAGCAGTCCAATCCTGGTAAGAACTTTGGCCTAGTGCCCAACAGTCACAAGTTCCACAATATGCAGTTCCAGGCTCCGGTGATACGGTCTGAAGACTGGACACCCTTGGCATGGCAAGATGCAAAACACCCTGGGACAGACTACCTCAGGAGACCTCCAGGACACGATAAGGGATAGCAACAGGAGTCACTGCGATCAGTGCAAACAAGAAAGTGACCCTGAATGGCTTCTCTCCGGTCAGGAAGGCTGAAACTGCAGGAGCAGGTGTCTTGTTACACACATTGAAGATGAACAGAGTTCCAAGGATAAACCTCAGAACGGCGACCAGTGCAACAAGGTATCCCAAGAGGGAGCTGGTCAGTCCACTGGGTAGCCCAGGGACACTTCTGCAGACTCAGCATGCATTGATTCTCGAGCAAGGTTCGGGCACTGTGGTTACCAATAGCCCAGGGGTTGACGCACCAATCAGGACCTTCTAGAAATCAGAAAAGAGCTGCAGGGATTCAGCAGGACTTGACTGGGGGCAGTGCTGGTCTGATACATTGGTCATCCTCGGTTCTTCAGCTGGCTGCACTTCATCGGTTGGGATACTTTGAATCTATGGGATTCAAAGTATCCTAACCGGACTTCACTTGAAGGTGATGTCAGCAGCTTTAATAATAAAGTCATTCCACTAAAGGGGAGACATGGTCTCTCAGTACTTTTAGTCTTGTGGAATGACCAGTTTCCCCATAACAGTGAAAGCTCAGGGCTTTACTTGCCTCCAAAAAGTCAGGTCAGGCAGCAAAGAATAGCAAAACTATAGTGTTCCATTGAGGTGTATGGGAGGAAAACCGCAAAAATAATCTTTCCTAACACTGTCCCCCTTCCAGACTAAGGACAGTGGGATCTAATCCACCACTGGATGGGTTTCCTATTTCAATTAGTTCTACATTCTGGATAGCCCATCAACTTTGTTATTTTGGGTGCCTGGTAAATGCTCAATAGTAAAGTCAAAGCCTTGAAGGCTTATGAACCACCAAGTAGTTTTGGATTCGCTCCCTTCATGTTCATCAGCCGTTTTAAGGGCTTCTGGTCTCTGTGTATGGTGAAGTGAGTTCCAAAGAGGTGGGGGTCTACACATCCCTGAGGCCCACACAATGGCAAAACACTTTTTCCACTGTGGTCCACCTGAACTCCCTGTCCTTAAGCGGGCGGCTGATAAAACAAATAGGGTGTTCTCTGCCTTTGTCATCTGACAGAGGACTGCACCTGTTCGATTTGGCCTTTCCATGATGATGCACTTCAATTGGGTCAGAGGTCTCCTGGTATTGGGGTTCTGCAGCTCTGGAGAGACACAGCACCTCGGGAGTTGGCTCTGATTAAAGCGTGTCTTGGAACTGGTTGTCCCCACCAGTCAAAGGGAAGGATATATTCTGTGTCACAGGAAACGGGGACAGGACAGCAGTGGTCACCTCACGGTATTGCAAAAGGTCTGCAGGGTCTCTGGTTCTCTTCTTCGGTTACTTCAGTTTCCAGTGGTCGACTTGTCTTGCACCTCAGAAATCTCACCTTTTTATACAGCTTCCTCTGCAATCTCTCTGAGCAATTTACATAAAGGAGTGGGTGGCTGTCCATTCAGGACAGCCAGACCCCCAGTGGGATCTGGTTCCATTCAGGCACTCTGACAGGCAGAGTAGGGGAGTGAAAAACTCCTGCGACACTTCCTGCCTGCCCAGACACACTGGACACTAGGCAGGGACACCCAAGGGTTCTCACCAAAGGCAAAACACTCACACAGACTTCAACCCCTGAGGACGGTAGAAGGGCTGACAAAGCACAACCACGCTAGTAATGGCAAAAAACAAAGGAGCCACCCAGTATGTACTTGGGTGACCCTATTGTGCCTAACCGGGGCTATGAACATAGCCTGCGGGAGAAAATAACACAATAGTTGGTCGAACATGTCCACTGCCACCAGCCATAACTAGGAGATTGTCTATGTGGCATAATAAAATCACAGGAGCAGAGAGAAGGGGGAGACTAAGTATCCCCTTGGCACTCCATATAAGGTGGTATGTGGCAATCACTCAGATTATAACGTTTTAGCAGAGATACTAAGTAACTATCTATCCTTAATAACTGCAGTTACTTTAGGATATAGAAAAGAATCCCAAAGGAGAACCCAAAGGGTTCCCAGCAACACTACCCATAAGGAACTGTGTGCTGCAAAAGTAAATTACAGGTGCCTTAAACTAGATTTGGAGGAAAGTAGACTCCATGGGGCAGCAAAACACAGAGAACAGAGTTCCAAAAGACAGAGCCATGAGAATGAATGAGTGGAAAAAGACTATTTGTATAGGATTTAAAGAAAAAGGTCCAGAAGTCCAGCAGAAAAGTGCTGGGGATCTCGCTAGGAGAGGGGATGAAGCATAAAAATGATAAATCTCTCTACCAATAAGGATCTTCAACATTCAAACAGCCCAGGGTTGCACAAGAAAAATATCTCAAAGGTAAAAATCGCACAGCTATAGTAGAGGGTATCGGTGGGCACCACTTATATATTGTTACTACGTTCCTGAATAATTCGATATGTTGATCGTTCTTCTCAAATCATTTGTATCTGTATATGGAGCTTCAAGGTCAAAAAATAACCCAATGACACCAGGGTTATATATAGTCTGCACAAGTCCAAAAAACAGCGTGGTAACCACCCTGTAGAAACCGAGCTCACTTATTGCTGCTCAATGGAGCTAAATTTGTTACTTAATGGTTAAATTCAACTTTATGTACACATATGTTGAAAATACTTTTTATCTGATAGAACCTTCTTTGTTTTTTCGTCCCACAATTCAAACTTTAGTTTCAATAACTTCATAGAGTATATTTGTAAAATGATCTCCTTGTGTTTAATTTACACAAAAAAATCAAATGGCGAAATCAAAATTCCTCGTCTTCAGAGTACAAGTAAATGACAATGCATTTCGGTGCAGTGCACCATCATCAGGGCTTTAGAATAAACACATTTTCAATCATTCATTTATGTCATGCATGTACATTCATTATATTCATTTTTTCATTTACAGTTGGAAAATGCATACATACCAATTTCACATAAATCGTGGCCATAGTGTTGTAAAGAACATAGAAGAAAGTAAAAATAAATGAACCTTTTGTTAGTACTATGCTCATTGAATCTTAAGTCAAATCACCCGTTGCATTTGCCCAGTCAACATACCTGAGCTTGTGCCTGTTAGAATCCTATTCGCCATAAATCGTTACGCGTGTGGATATCGATAGTGCCTGCAAGTTTAAAAGATGTAGCTGTGAGACATCCCACGAACTACTGTTGTCATTGCAATCTTATCCGAGCGGTTTACTGCTTACCTTCACAGCGTGTTCGTTTCCGCATTCAGTTTCCACACGGATACAGGACTCGTGTACAGCAGTTAGTTGTATTTAACTGTTACCATGGCAATGCAATTAGCGTCGTCCATCGACCGGGAATGGTCTTCATGGACGCGCCTTACGTCCCACCCTCCTGTGGAAGCAGGTGGGCGGGACGTTTCGTTGCCAGGGTTACTTCATGTAGATGTACAAGTCAAGTGTAGTGACTCATCAAGTATCCTTAGATACAAAGAATACCTAAACTGCTTAAAGCTGTATGCCTCCTGTCTATTACTCGACGCGCCGTGGGTATCTCTAGTGCGCGAGAATGCTTTTTACTTCTACGATTCTTGCATGTCGGAATAAGTTATTTTTAAAGGTTACCTTTTAGAACTAAATTAAACGGAATTCAACAAAATTAAACAAAACATCATGGGATTTTCTCCCTGTTTCGAGTATCCCATACATATGGTACCATAGATTGCTTTTAGCATGATAACAATTGGAAACCCACTGAAGTTAGACTTGGTATGATAGGAGTCATGTGACAAAATCAGTTGTATCTCATCAACAAATAACCTTCAATGTTGCACACAATAGGGTGTGTATAGTTCAGTTATCATCATTATGCCCCCTGGGGGTTATACATGATCCATTTATGTTCTACGTGGCCATTTTGGTCGCTACTATTATCTTGACTTATAAAAAAAAGTATGAGCTAGAAAGCATCGGTCTCAAGAGAAACAGAAGAAGAGGATGGATTTAAAGAGTTTAAAGGCAAAAGTAGTTTCAATCCAGCTATTAATGTACCATCCATAGAGATCTATCGTAAGCAGAAAACTGACTATCAGATCTGCTGACAAAGGAGGGGTACTGGTACTACTTGATACCATTAACTACGACATTGAATGTAGATGACAACTAGGCAATCAAAATACCTACGCCAAATTGGAATCAGATCCTACCCTTGAAATCAAACATAACCTTAATGAGTTATTAACGAAAGCCGAAGAATTATGCTGGATAAACCAAAACACTAAGAGGTTCTTAACCAACAACTTCCCCAAGATACCCCATTTCTACATGCTGCCCAAAGTGCACGCGGATCTAATTAATCCACCTGGCAGACCAATTGTTGCTGGCACAAACAGTATACTACAGCCACTAGGAGTATAAATAGATTACTTCCTACAACCCTTAATACAAAAAACAAGTACATATGTAAAAGACACTACTCACTTCCTACAACATCTGAGTGGGACCACATATGCAGCAGACAACATTTTATTTACTATTGATGTAAAAAGCCTATACACGTCCATCCCGCACGACCAAGGAAGAACGGCAGTCAAGTGGTTATTACTTAAAGAAGACAACATACCAGCCCAGAAAGAATTCATAATGGCACTATTAGAGTTCATAAGTGAAAACTCATACTTCCAATACAAACAAAAATTTTATTTGCAAACTGCTGGAACTTCAATGGGCGCAACCATGGCACCCTCTTACGCCAACGCATTTATGCGTAAATTTGAGTCAGAGTATGTTTTGGAATGGAAAGATCAATCTGTGGATCCGGTATATCAATGACATTTTCGGTATTTGGAAAGGCACAGAAGATAAATTACGAGGTTTTCTGCCTTACCTAAACACAATAGATGAACGATTCAATTTAAATCCGAATTTTCAAAAGAAAGTATCCATTTTCTAGACGTTGAAACCAGTAATACCAACACCGAATATAAGACCAACATATACAAGAAACCTACTGACAGAAAAAATATTCTCCACAAGCTCAGCTTCCATCAACCGAGTTTAATTAAGAACTCATCCTACAGTCAGATGTTAAGAGTCAAGAGGATCATAAGTGACCCAGCGGATTATGAACAGGCCATAGCAAAGATGGGAGATAAATTCTTACAACGGGGCTATGTAAAATCTGAGATTGAAGAAGCAGAAGCGTGATTAATGAACAAAACAAGAGAGGAACAGTTGAATCCACCACAAAAAATTAAGGAGGACCCCCCCAATGGTCTTTGTGTCTAAATTTTCCAAACAAAGTAGCAGGATTAAGACAATAATTAAAAAGAATTGGAACTTTCTCCTTCTGGATGAGAGAGTTGAATCACTGTTCAAAAAGCCACCTACATTTGCCTGTAAACGCAGCGAGAATCTGAATGACAAATTGGTGGATACCAGGAATTTTAAAACCGTAAAAACACATCAAGAACGGGGACATTTCCGTGCCTGAACTGCAGCAACTGTGGTTTTATACAGAAGGGCAACATAGTGAACCACCCACATACAGGAGAGCCAATAAATTTATGACACTTTGGAACATGCACCACGAACAGTGTGATCTATTGCATTAAATGCCCTTGCAGCATGTACTATGTAGGACAATCTACGAGGACAGCGAAAGTAAGATGGAACGAGCACCGCTCGTGCATCCGGAACCATAATAAAAACTCAGCTGTAGCAAGACACTGGGACAACATATCACAAATAAGATTTTAGATGCTGGAAGTGGGGTGAAGAAGGTGGAACCACATATGAACATCCAACAGAGTCTTGACCGCAGAGAATCATTCTGGATAGACAAGCTCGGAACTTTATCCCCGAGGGGTCTGAACGAAGAGATCAATTATGCATGTTTCCTTTGATCGTTTAGAACAGACATTGACTATGTGGACCTGCAGATGGCCTGTAACATTCAGAGTTAACTCTGGGTCTCTCTCACACACCCTATTGTTTGCAACTTTTTTATATGTCAAGATAATAGTAACGACCAAAATGGCCAGGTAGAACATAAATGGATAATGTGTAACCCCCAGGTGGCATAATAACTGAACTATACACCCTATTGTGTGCAACATTGAAGGTTATTTGTTGATGAGATACAATGATTTTGTCACATGACTCCTATCACACTAAGTCTAACTTCAGTGGGTTTCCAATTGTTGTCATACTAAAAGCAATCTATGGTACGATATGTATGGGATACTCGAAACAGGGAGAAAATCCCATGATGGTTTGTTTAATTTTGTTTAATTCTGTTTAATTTAGTTCTGAAAGGTAACCTTTAAAAATAACTTATTCCGACATACAAGAATCGTAGAAGTAAAAAGCATTCTCGCGCACTAGAGATACCCACGGCGCGTCGAGTAATAGACAGGAGGCATACAGCTTTAAGCAGTTTAGGTATTCTTTGTATCTAAGGATAGTTGATGAGTCACTACATATGACTTATATATCTACGTGAAGTAACCCTGGCAACGAAACGTCCCGCCCACCCGCTTCCATGGGAGGGTTTGGGCGTAAGGCGCGTCCATGACGGCCATTCCCGGCCATAGACGACGCTAATTGCATTGCCATGGTAACAGTTAAATACAACTAACTGCTGCACACGAGTCCTGTATCCGTGTGGAAACTGAATGCGGAAACGAACGCGCTGTGAAGGTAAGCAGCAAACCGCTCGGATAATATTGCAATGACAACAGTAGTTCGTGGGATGTCTCACAGCTACATCTTTTTTAAACTTGCAGACACTATCGATATCCACCAACGATTTATGGCGAATAGGATTCTAACGGGCACAAGCTCAGGTATGTTGACTGAGCAAATGCAATAGGGGATTTGACTTAAGATTCAATGACCATAGTACTAACAAAAGGTTCATTTATTTTTACTTTCCTCTATGTTCTTTACGACACCATGGCCGCGATTGATCTGAAATTGGTAGGTATGCATTTTCCAATTGTAAATGAAAAAATGAATATAATGAATGTACATGTATGACATAAATGAATTATTGAAAATGTGTTTATTGTAAAGCCCTGATGATGATGCACTGCACCGATAATGCATTGGAATTTACTTGTACTCTGAAGAAGAGGAATTTTGATTTCGCCATTTGATTTTTTTTTGTGTAAATTGAGATTCTTCAGCATGGGGTCTGGCATGGATTCACATGCTCATGAATATTCCCCGTCGTCAGGCTGGGAATCCTCGGTAAAGAAAAAACCAGTATCAGTTTCGTTTCTGATCTGTCTTTCGTAGTAATAACCAATCACTGATCTTTGCGTCATACTGACCACAGCCAATGACTGCCCTCTACCTAAGCCCCGCCTCTGGCAGCCATCTTCAGATTTTTACCGCACGTTCATGTGTTGGGATCCTCGTGCTATTGCTCTCGAGCGTTAGTGCTATTTTTTTCACGTTTTTTCTCAAAAACTTCGTTTTTTCGGTCAAAAGAGCCTCAAGCTCCACCGACTCTCCATCCGATCAACGGGGACCCGTGTCGGATTCGTCTGCGCCCCTCAAGGGTGAAGATTTCGTCGAGCTACGCTTTTGGAGGACTCCAGAAGTTTCTCAGGCCCGGTCATGGCCCAGGAGAAGGGAAGCTCGACGGCCGGAAAGCTGTTCAGGGTCTGCCCTGGACGCCAGCTGCAGAATGTCTTCAAGGGAAATCCGAGCGGTCTTCTAAGACCTTTGAGGACGCCCCGGCGACGGGGGTCCAACATAAGGCCAAGCACCGCGAGTCCGCTGGCACCGGGAGCGCCGAACGGTCGGGCTCTACGGGCGCCAGGCAGGGCGCACCCTCCCCGGCACCATCAACCATGAGCCAACGCTCTGGGTCGGGTAAGAGGAAGGCCGAGCACCCGGCGAAGCTCCTGGAGAGGCCCCGGTCGAGCTCGAAGGCGGAGGGGGAGCGAGGCAGTGTCCCCCCCTCAAGGATAAGGCGGTGAGCGCACCTAAGGTGGTGAAGGCCTTAATCCATCCGGCCAAGCCCTCTATCGAAACTGTCGCGGCGGCCCTGGCTCAGCCTTTGGAGGCTACACCAGTGGTGGCGACCTCAGGGCTCAGAGTCTCCCTGCCACCTCGGAGGGAGTCCTCTTTTGTGCCCATCGATAGGACCCCCGTGAAATCCCCCGTGGGGAAGAAAAAGGGGGGGCAGGGCGTCGTCGTAGATTCGGCCTCAACCTCGGAGGAGGAGCTGGTCGAGGTCTTAAGCCACAGCCTCGGCGTGGAAGAAGACCGGCCCGTCGGATTCCCCTCTGCCAGCGCCGCGAGACAACTCGGCGGCCATTTTGTTGGCTATACAGTCCTTATGCTCAGAGATAAGGACGAGACTACGGTTGCCGACGGAACCTCTCCCGTCGGGGGACCCAGAACCGGGACCTTCTGGTGTTCCCCCCTACCAAGAAAAGAAGGATCCACCCTCCACCTCCTTTTCAGCCGTCGCGCCCCTTCCAGCCCTCCTCCCCGTCCACCCGAGGGGATGATACGGGGACTGACACGGCAGCGACGGGTACGGACGACGAGGTATACGACGAGGATGTACTGTCGTCGCCTCCCATCAGGGCTTCTCCGCCCGACGAGATTGGATCGTTCGACTCCATGATCACCAGGGCATCCAAGCTTTTCCAACTCTGCCCTGAGGAGAAGAAGAAGGAAGGTTTCCTTTATCAGCGGCGCGAGGCCAAGAGGAAGACGGTCCTCGCGGTGCCTCTACTGGACGACATTTGGGATGAGGGCCTCGCCCTCCTCAAGAACCCTTCCACTACGCCAGCTAGAAGAGACCGGTACGAGAAGAAGTACCGGGTCCCGGACACAGCCCCCCTGTGCCTCCGGGCTCAGCCTACCCCGGACTCCGTCGTCTCCGCGGCGGCCAGGAAGAAAGCGGGGGGGTGCGGCCTCCACATCGACTTCCCCACCGGACGGCGAGGGAAAGAAATTGGACGCTATGGGACGCAGAGTCATCTCGTCTGCAGCGACGACGATTAAAGCGGCCAAAGCCTTGGCTATCGTGGCCCGCTACGACAGGGAGCTTTGGTACAAACTGGCTCCCCTGCTGGACTTCTTGCCGGACGAGAAGAGGGCAGAGGCCCTGGAGATCCTGCAGGAAGGTGAGGTGGCTTCGGACCACGCCATTACCGTTGCGACGGACATCGCCGACACTGGGTTCCGCCAGTTGGGCAACGGCGTTTGCCTTAGGCGGCGTGGATGGCTCAAGGCTACGGACTTCCGTCAAGACGTTCAGACCAGAGTCCTGGACATGCCCTTCGATGGGAACAACCTGTTTGGGAAAACAGTGGACGATTCCCTTCAGGCCATTAAAGCGGACACCGAGACGGCCCGGGCCCTTGGAGTTCTGCAACGACGACGGACGCCCTTTCGGAGCAGCGGAGGCAAGGGCGCCTCCAAAGTTTCCGGCGGCGGTTTCTCCACCTACCGTCAAGCGGCCCGCTCGTCGTCTCAGGAGGCCTACAGAGGACGAGGCAAGTCTGGCGGACCCCGCCGTCGTCGCCAAGGAGGTCAAGGCGGCAAAGCCTCGTCGAAGCAGGATTGAACCGGCCGTGGGGTCGGGCCCCCACCGAAGCACCCCGGTGGGAGGCCGGCTGGCGAGCTTCGTCAGCGTGTGGGAGTCCATCTCCACCGACCGTTGGGTGCTGGACGCCTTGGCCCGGGGCCACGCGCTCGAGTTTCAAAGAAGGTATCCGCGCGTCCCCCCCGTGGCCAGGAAAGAACTTCACGTCCCTCAACTTCTCCTGGAGGTAAAGGCGATGCTCAGGAAGGGCGCCATCGAACTTGTCCCAAAGAGGCTTCGGGGCTCCGGAGTTTACTCGAGATACTTCCTCGTGAAGAAGAAGACTGGGGGATGGCGCCCCATCCTGGACCTGCGACGTCTGAACAAATTCATCAAGGCGCAGAAGTTCCGGATGGTCACCCTCCAGCACGTCCTGGGTCAGCTGGAGGAAGGAGACTTCCTGTCGTCGTTGGATTTGGAGGATGCCTACTTCCATATTCCCATCCTAAAGGGGCACCGAAAATTCCTCAGGTTTGTGGTCCAAGGGCGTCATTACCAGTTCAAAGCCCTCCCCTTCGGACTACGGTCGGCACCCAGGGTGTTCACCAAGTGCCTCGCACCGGTGGCGGCGCAGCTGCGCCGCGAGGGGATCCACGTCTACCCCTACCTGGACGACTGGCTCATCCGAGCCAAGACGAGGGAGCTCGCCGTGGTTCACACGGCAAGGACCGTCCAACTTCTCACGGACCTGGGATTCTCCGTGAACTACGCCAAATCCCACCTGTTACCCGCGCAAGACGCTCTGTTTCTGGGAGCGAGGCTCAACACAGTGTCCCTTCTGGCCTCCCCGTCGGAGGAGAGGACCAGGACCATCCTGGGCAAGGTGCAGCGGATGTTGGTGGCCGACGCGGCCAAGGTGAGGTCCATCAAGTCCCTCCTCGGAATGATGTCTTCCTGCATCTACCTCATTCCCATGTGCAGGCTCCGGATGCGCCCGTTGCAGGAGTTCCTGGACGCGCGCTGGATCCATACGACGGGCAGCTTCGAGGAAAGGATCACACTCGACGAGAGTTTCCGACGAGCGATCCGATGGTGGGGCACCCGTGCGCATCTGACGGCGGGCATGGACTTCCAGACCCCAGCCCACCAGGAGACAGTGACCACGGATGCCTCCCTGGAAGGGTGGGGAGCGCACACCGAAAATCTGCACGCAAGAGGCCTTTGGCTCCCGACGGAGAAATCCCTACATATCAACGTCCTGGAGCTCCGTGCAGTGTTTTGGGCCCTCAGGTCCTTCCTTCCGTCCCTCAAGGGCAAGGTGGTGAGTATCTTCACCGACAACACCACCACCATGTTTTACATCAGGAAACAGTGCGGAACCAGGTCCCCAGCACTGTCCAAGGAGGCGCAGGACCTGTGGCATTGGGCCGTCGCCCAAAGGATAGTTCTGGTGCCGTTTCATCTGGCAGGGATAAAAAACACCATCGCCGTCTCACTCAGCAGGGAGCTGCGCTCGTGCCACGAGTGGGAGCTACGCCAGGATCTAGTGGATCGCCTCTTCCGACGGTGGGGCACACCCCAGATCGACCTGTTCGCGACGGCGACGAACTCCAAGTGCCTGAGGTTCGCCAGCAGGTTTCCCCAGGTGAGGAGCATGGGCGATGCTTTCTCGTTCCCCTGGGAGGGCCTGTTCCTCTACGCGTTCCCTCCTTTGCCACTGCTAATCCGGCTCGTCAACCAGCTCAGGAGGTCACGGTGCAGGATGATCCTCGTCGCACCTGCGTGGCCGAGGCAGATATGGTTCCCGGACCTTCTGGACTTGTCAGCGTCCCCGCCAATCAAGCTGCCGGTGGACGCAGATCTACTCTCCAGGGAAGGAGGCGCCATCCTCCACCACGACCCGAAATCGCTGAACTTGCAGGCCTGGCTCCTGCAGCGCTAGAGTTTGGAGGATACGACATACTGGCCGACTGCAGAGAGGTTCTTGCAAAGGCCAGGGCGTCCTCGACTCTTAAATGCTACGGACACAAATGGTGCCACGCACAGAAGATTAACCCTCTACGGATTACGGCTCCCCAAGTACTGCCGTACCTGCTGACGCTGGCCAAAGCTGGACTGGCACACGCGTCCATCAATATTCATCTTGCTGCGATCTCCCGATACACCAGAACCACGGGGCGGACGTCCTTGTGGTCTCATCGTCTGGTGAAAGAGTTCATGAAGGGACTGTTCAGATCGTTCCCGCCGGTGAAGGCTCCGGCCCCGGCGTGGGAGCTCAACGTGGTGCTGACCAAGCTCATGGGACCTCCGTTCGAGCCTCTGCACTCAGCCCCGTTGAAGTTTCTGTTGTGGAAAACAGCGTTTCTTGTGGCCATCACCTCCGCACGACGAGTGGGAAAGATCCAGGCCCTTTCCTGCAAGGCCCCGTACTTGACTTTTCACGACACGAGGGTAGTGCTCAGGACGCACCCCTCCTTCATGCCCAAGGTACCGTCAGACTTCCATCTCAACGAACCCTTGGTGTTGCCTGTGTTCTTCCCGTCGCCTTCGTCGCCGGCTGAGAGGACTTTGCACTCGCTGGATGTGGATAGAGCGCTGAAGTTCTACGTAGACCGCACGAAGTGTTTTCGGAAGACGTCACAACTCTTTGTTAACTTTGGACCTGTCAATCAGGGGAAGGCTCTCTCGAAGGCTTCCATTTCCAGATGGCTCTCCGGCTGTATCATGTACTGTCACCGGTTGGCAAACCGACCGCTGCCTGGCCGTCCGAGAGCCCATTCCACCAGAGCGATCACAGCTACCACGGCGTTCCTATCTGGTGTGCCCCTGCTGGACATATGCAGGGCTGCTACGTGGAGGTCGACGCACACCTTCACGAAATTCTACTGCGTCGACCGGGATCCCAGGGAGGAGTCCAGGGTCGGCCAAGCAGTGCTGCGCAACCTGTTCGCCTGAGGTGAGCCTGGTGAGGAGGTAAGATGCTTAATGTTGAGTTTGATGTAATGCTTAATGTTGAGCCTTTGCCACCTCCCGTGGTTGTGCATGTGTGTGCTATGTATTCTTTATTCATGAGCATGTGAATCCATGCCAGACCCTATGCTGGAGAAGGAACAAGTTACTTACCTGTAACTGTTGTTCTCCAGCATGGGTCTGGCATGGATTCACATGCGAACCCTCCCGCCTACCCCTCTGCGGCTCTTCACTTGGTCATACTGCCACTTCACGTGCTTCCAAATCTGAAGATGGCTGCCAGAGGCGGGGCTTAGGTAGAGGGCAGTCATTGGCTGTGGTCAGTATGATGCAAAGATCAGTGATTGGTTATTACTACGAAAGACAGATCAGAAACGAAACTGATACTGGTTTTTTCTTTACCGAGGATTCCCAGCCTGACGACGGGGAATATTCATGAGCATGTGAATCCATGCCAGACCCATGCTGGAGAACAACAGTTACAGGTAAGTAACTTGTTCCTCATTTTACAAACGAAAAAACAAAGAAGGTTCCATCAGATAGAAAGTATTTTCAAAATATGTGTACATAACGTTGAATTTAACCATTAAGTAACGAATTTAGCTCCATTGAGGAGCAATAAGTGAGCTCAGTTTTTACAGGGTGGTTACCACTCTGTTTTTTGGACTTGTGCAGACTATATATAACCCTGGTGTCATTGGGCTTGTCTTAGCCGCATTGACAAAGTAACCAAAAAGCCATCTGATAAAAAGTTTTAAGGATACAAAGTACCCTTACTGCGCTTCACTGTAAGCTGATGTGTGCAGTTGTAAAAATTCCAAAACAGACAGCCTCTCAGTACAATCTTAGGTACGAGTCGTTTTCCCCATAGGAATGAGCAAAATAGCAAAGGAAGTAAAGCAAAAGTGTTTACTGACCTCCATAAATCAGGACCGGGTTAAAAAAGGAAGCAAAAAAACCTGTGGGGGACCTCATACGATTCTATAGATGGAAGGGCGTACAAAGAAATATTTCCAAATGGGGCTAAATACATTTTATATTCTGCCTAACTTGTATTTTCTTTTTAAAGCACCATTTGTTGGCATTTTCATAGAACCAAAGAAACATCACAGTATTGGAACCATTTGTGTCATAACTGAATGCAACAAACGAATGACAGTGATGTTGGTATGCCCATGAATCAATTTCGCAGTGTAATAAATACTTGTATTTCATGCATCTCTCGATTTATCCAATTTTTTGGGAATTATAGATTTTTTTCTTCAAGTAGCATACATATATCAATGTTCAAAGACCATTTTCCATACCTGGGTATCTCAGCACTTCCGCATAACATAGCAATATTCAGTTTCACCAACATCACCACAGTGGACAGGAAGAGTTCTTTGTAACGATTTAAAGATGTTTCACACCACACTGAACCTAGCAGTAACGCTTTGGTTTTTCCAGTACATCACAAACTACCACCAGAGCTATTTTCTCGCGGGTCCAGTGCCAGAATCTGCATTTGTGGAGGCATTGCCATATTATGCGGAATAAGGTGCCTTCCATAATTTTACAGTTTAAGCATTGTAGATGACTTGCTCTGCCATATTTAAAGAGCACTGTATGCACATAGAAGATTCTTTGTAAAATCTTTAGTTGGACCAAACGAAGCCTGGATGATATTGCCAGCTCGCATTGAAACATCAGTACCTCTGTCCATTCCTCCACGTGAAGGTGGCCAATATCATTTTCCCATTTAGCTTAAAGGTTGGCCAACTCATGAGGTGTAAACAGTTATAGTCTGATATAAAGCAGAGGTAGCTTTGATTGATAGTAGCTTTGATCGATATTTTTTCAGTTAGCACGTTTACCTCTAGAGGCGAATGAGGCGAAATGTCATGGAAGTTCTGTACGTAGTGATTTAAGGCATGAGCAAATTGAATGTAATGAAACAGTTAAGTGTCGGGTAAACAATATTTGTCTTTAAAATCCCAAAGCGAGAGAAGGTCCTTGTCTTTCACCGTCTCAGCCAGACCGAGAATATTGTAAATGGATACATAATGCCTTGTTGTGCCACATTGGTTCGGGAAAGTGTGAGCGTGTCAGCCCATCCCATACATCTTGTAACATCCTTATCCTCCCTTAACACTGTATAGGACTTGAAGTGATGCGACCGCTTTCATCCATGCGTGTTCAGTGTTTGTGGGGCAGGCGGGGATCTTCGTGCAGCCGCTCATTGGCCGTCAACAATTGACCCGCCCAATACTGCTCTTAATATTTGGTAATCCAATGCCCCCACCCAGACCATGTGTTGCAATGTTGCTAGAGCAATACGGGGCTGGGATCCACCCCAGAAGAGGTCCCTAAGGACTGCATCTACTTTATTAAATTCTGTTTCGGATACCACAAAGGCGGTATTTTGTAGGATGTACGTGTATCTAGACAACATTAATATCTTAAACAGCACAGCCCTCCTTAATAGTGTAATCTGGAGAGATTTCCAGTGTTTAATTTCTTGGGTGAATCGATCCGTGATTGGTTGTTTTATTTAATACATTTTGTCTGGTCCCTGCATACCTGTATGCCCAATAATTTAAACATGTCTTGCGCAATGTTGTAAATGCAGTTTTCGGTATTGCTAGGTCACCACCTTGTATTGGAATCAGTGTTGACCTTAAGTCCACTGAGTGCTCCATATTCTTGGAGGATGTGTGTCTTTTTCGACAGGAATGCGTGGGATTCCCCAAGAAATGTAATAGGTCATGGACCCCAGTCGGATCGCCAAAGGTTCAATGGCCAAAGTGAGCAGGAGTGGAGAAAGGGGGCGTCCCTGGTCCCTTGTACCAGTGGCAATATTGTAGAGGACGCCCCATTCACCCTAATCTCCGTAACCAGTGTCTCATAGATGAACTTGATCCATTGCAGTAAGTCATCGCTGAATACCATTTGCATCATCACATTCCAAAGAAATCCCTGCAGTATAGAATCAAACTCTTTCTCAAAGTCAGTGGAAAGGATTGATAATGTATTGTGGGTAAGCAGGGCCTGGTCCTTTACTGCATGTAGTTGCATGATATTCATCCGGGTGAACCTGTGGGGTGAGAAGCCACATTGGTTGGGATTAATCACGGAAGGGATGACCTTTAAAAAACAGTTGGCCATAATCTTGGCTTACCCATTAATGAGTGAAATGTGTCTGTAAGAGAGGTATATTTCTTAGCGAGAACTACCACTGTGGCACGTCACAGGTCTGGAGGTAGCCCACCAGTGTCTTTGCTCCTGCGGAAAAGGTTGAGCAAAGTTTTTGTGATCTTGTTACCCAACTTCTTCCATAGCTCCATTGGAAGTCTGTTCGGACCAGGAGTTTTCCCAGAGTGAATGTTCAAGATTGCTTCAGCTATCTCCTCTTCCATGATATCTAAGTCTAGTTTGAGTTTCTGTTGTTCAGAGATCTGGGGTAGCGTAATAGTCTGAATCACAGGATGGTTTCGGGTCAAGGGTAATCCAGTAGAGTGATTTGTTCAATTCCCGTACATGCCACCATTCTTTGTCTAATTTTTCTAGCCACGCCAGCAATATCCCTGCCTTATCTCCTGCATTGTAAATTCTGCTTTGTTTGTCCCAGTGAGACTGGCGTGCGTTGTCGAGGGAGAGATTACAATATTGCTTCCTCGTTTTAAGCAAGAGTCTGAGTGTCCATGGATCCCCTTCTAAAGTATTCCTCCTCCAGCCTCTCCACCTCTGTTTCTATTACTTCTGTCTTGTCATGCAGAGTAACAATATCACTTCTCCTCCCCCAAACCACTGTTTTATAACATTCCCATAGTGTCGCTGGGTTGGCAACTGATTGTGTATTCATCGTAACGTACTCTTCCATTTTGTCTATTGAGCCATCAAGTATGTCGGGGAAGCCCAAATAATAGCTGTTTAGATGCCTTTGTGTCTTTGATCTGGGACTAGTGCCTCTTACCTCTATTAGTAGTGGTCATTGATCAGAGATTTCCCTTGGTAGGAATCTAGCTGAGGTTCCTCTATACGCTTCCCACTGTGAAATGATGAAATAGTCTAACCTTGACACAGAGACCTGCATTCCCTAGTGAAAGCAGAACCCCTGTTCTTGGGTGTGGACCAAGCGCCAAATATCCATCATGCACATCACAGAGACAAAGGTGTATAGTGTGAGTGTTTGGGGGTTTGGGTTTCTAAACCACAAGTGAATGCCATCTCTTACGAGGTCCATCACGTCATTAAAATGCCCCCCCCCACCCCCAGGATCCAAAAGTCAGTCAGGCATTGAAGTATCAGGGACTGGATTTCTTCCAAGATTTTCAAAGAAAATAGCATGGCAGGGTATACATTCAGAATGCCTAGGGTTTGCAACCCATACTCCTCCTCTTATGAAGACATCTGCCGCAGAGATCTTGTTTAACGGTCGTGAGCATGATAGGTAGGTGCTTATTTACCATAATCAGGCCTGGCCTACCGGTTGTTCAGTGCCCCAACCGGCAGTGTTGGAGTGACCCGGTTTGAAACTAAAGGTCCCGGTGTTACCGGTCTTCAATGGGGAAAGTGAGATATCTGTCTCTCCTGTGGGCACCCCACTCTCAATCCCTAAGCACCCTCCACCTAGGTGATCATCCCTCGCTTCTCCACCCCCGAGGGACAGGATCCAAAAGCGATGGCCTTTCCCTGGCCACCTAAAAAGTGGATCCAGGGGAGCAGGAGTGAGAATACCCTCAGGTTTCTCACAGTAGATGTAGTATGTGAAGCCATTTGATGCTTGGGGCCATGTATTTATTTGTTTGTTTAATTTTCTCTTTTATATAAGGCGACGAAAGGCCGCAAGCATCGGTGCACCTACAAAAACACAAGCGGCAACAAGAAAAAAAAAGTCTGGTGACACTAATTTAGTGGAAACATTTTTTTAATTGTTGCTGGAAGCTGTTGTATGGCTTCAGTGATCTGAGATCTAGTGGCAAAGAGTTCCAGATCTTTGCTGCAACGGTGGGGAAAGATCTTCCATTGCCGTTTGCCAGTTTAAATTTAGGACTTTCCACTAATGCTAAGGTGATGGAACGCAGCTTTCTTGCAGGTTCATAAGGAGATACCAGTCTTCTGATTGTACCCAGGTACTGTACCCAGGTACTGAGCCGTGTAAGGTTTTGTGGATCAATGTTGCCGCCTTGAACTGTAGGTGGGCTTTCATCGGAAGCCAGTGCAGGTATTGATGACATTGAGTAATGTGTTCTCTTTTGGACTTCGTTTTGACGATGCGTACCGCATTGTTTTGAACGACTTGCAGACCTTATACATTTTTCTTCGGGGCACCAATCAAGAGGGCTTTGCTGCAGTCCAGTCTGGGCAGAATGATAGCCGGAGCAACTGAGTCACAATTGGGTTCTGAGAGAAAAGGTCAAAGATTTCTTTTTTTTTTTGTGACAAATCTAACGAGAAACGGGAGAGAAATCGCTTCATGCTCTAGGATAAGGTTAGGTGGAAATAAGTTTTCGGCACACTGACATGGACGTAGTGCAGTCAAGATCCTCGTCATGTCAGAACATGTGATGGGAGCGATGGAGAACTCTGTGTGTTTTTCTGTGGGTACAGTATTAGTGGCCACAGGAGTATGACTCAGGTTTTTACCTAATTCATGTCTGATCTTGGAACAGGCCCGAACTATTTTGGCTTCAAAAGCTTGTTGTGTAATTAGGCAGTCCTGATTAGAAGGGTGTACCTGATTTGGGTATGTTTTTTATGATTTTGTAAGCTTCTTTGGATGATTATTAGCCTCCTCAATTTGTTTATTGAAGAAATGTCCCTCGTAAATTGCACTTTTGTCTATTTTCTCGAAATCTTTCCAGTTTGCTTTATTTATCTCTGATGGATTTCTTAACCAATTTCCTTTCTGCGTTTCTTTTTTCCTTCTTCATTGTTGTAAGTTCTTGTGTGTACCATTTTTGTTGTGTAGTGTTATATCTAACAAGTTTGGTTTTCATAGGGGACACTTTGTCCAAGATGCCACCTGTTGTGTGGTTAAAGGCTTCTACAAGGTTTTAGGGTCCTCGGGGGGTCTACCTCTGATATAGAGGCCATGATTTGGTCTAGTCATATCTTTAGATCACAAGCGGTAATTTATTTTGTTGAAATTATGGTTTATTAGCTTGGCTGTTTTTTTGTTATTGATGCAAGGGTTAGGTGGGTAGATTTGAAATACTACGGAGTAGTGGTCTGACCAAATACACAGGGAGGTACTGTCACTCTACGCTCAAATTTCTTGCCTCTACCCAATCTAAGATGTTACCTTTGTCGTGGGTTGGCGAATTGTTAATAACATGGTAGTCGATGTTCAGGTTGTCAACCAGGTTGGCAGCCTCTTTATTGGTATTGCTGTTATACCAACAATTAGTCTCCAGCCAACATGGTAGAGCAGTTTGTTCTATCTGTTTCTTTTAAGATATGGGTGAGCTCCTCATTGAAGTTTGGTATGTCTACTGGCAGGCGGTATAATACCACAAAGTTGATGCAACTATGTGCACTGTGAGTCGTTTTAACATGAAGAATTTCACAGTTTGAAAAGATGCATGGTGTTTTAAATAGTCCCAAATGTTTATTAGCGATGGTGTGAGATATTTCATAGCCATCTGGAATTGCTAGTGAGATCATGGGGCCATTTGTGTCCATAATCGAAGTCTCTGTGATACACATAATATCCAGATCTAATTCAATGATATAGTTGTGTGTATTGATGGCGTTCTTACTAAGGTAGCGGGTGTTTAACAATGCATATTTCAGTGGTTTGGTCGAGGGTTAGCGTTGTGAAGTGGTGTAGGAGAAGGGGGCTTTATATCAAGGTCCAAGTTATTGGGTAACAATGGGGTAAATATCTCTTCAGTGGTTTGTTCATTGATTGGTGATTGTAATGCGGCCGGTGGGGAAACATTCTGAGGCTGAGGCTTTCTTTGCATATCTCCTCTGTAACAAGGGCTTTGGTTACAGTGGTTGCCAGCTCATCCACTGTGGGTGTGACTTGAGAAACAACTTCACTGTCTTGTTGAACCACCGCCACCTGTGTTTGTAGCGGTAGCGAGATGTTTTGGAATCCTAATTTAATCTGCAAGTATTTGTCAACTAAAACGCCTTGTTTTTTGGGCAGCGAGCAAGAGGTTAATGCTATCAAGGTAACCCATAGCTAGACAGAGTGGGGGTTATAAGTCAGAGAAATTTGGAGCTTAGCCACGGCAAGTAAGAGACGTCTTAAATAACACGTTCATACGTCGGGCGAAGACGTGCTTACCTATTAGGATACCGACTAGAAAACGTTGCTAAGGGGTTGGCGTCCTGCCGTCGCTACTCGGACCGGTGAAGACTGGGCTTTGTCTCGGATGCGTCGGCGCCGATGCGCCCGTTCACCCAGTAAATACAATGCTGGCGGTTCTGGGGAATGTAGTTTAAAAGTTTAACTGGCATATAGTTTCTAACACTGGAAACTCGCTAAGCACTGCTTCAAAAGCAAGATCCTAGGGACTTGCATACAGTGTGAAAGCGGTAGTTATGAAGCATTTAGTTTCAGCACTTAAGCCTGCAAGTATTGACACACATCCTCTACTCTCTGCGATCTCAAAATACAACCAATCCAGGTGGATGTTCAAGAGTAGCTGCGAGTGGGATGAGCTTTGTGGGACCCCACAAGCTGGTGTGCTTACTGCTGACTTGAAGTGGCTTAGCCGGGTTGTTTACGTTCTTTATGTTAGGAAGGAGTTTCGTAGCAAGGCTGTGTCATTAATCCTTGTTAGGCAGGATTTTCAGTTTCTGTGCTAATTCCCTTTAATCTTGGAGATCCCCAAGCTCTTTTGCTGGAATCTGGGATCCTTTTGATTTTTAACCTCCTGAGTGAGTGGAGTTTTTTGCCACTCATGTATTTTTCTCTGACTTGAATTTTTGTAACTCTTTAATGGAGTCTGGTAAACTCCATAGGCATCTGCTTTTTGCATAATGACACGCAGCATCCTCTGTGCAGTGTCACTGAGAAGTCCCTTGGACTTTTCCTAATGTTTAAATACCTTATGTTGTCTGAACAGCTACTCTACAGCTTACATTACCCCTTCCAAGATAAGCATGCCTGCTCAGCTACTGTACCGACTTGTAAAGGACAGGCCTATATTTAGAGTTGGGTCCCTAATACCAAGAGATCAGACCAGTTGGACTTTCCCAAATCTTGCCTAACAATCCCTAATTCATGGACTCTTTTAATGAGTTTCATGGTGGACTGTGTCAAAGGCTGCTGAAATGTCTAGTAGTATTAGCGCTGGGGTGATAGCGTTTCTTTTTTTTTTACCCTACCAGATGGCTAGTAGTGCTGTTTCCATTCCCCTCATGCGACTGAAACCTACTTGTGCCTGGTCAAGTATCTGATTGTTTTCTACATGTTCCAGGGTTTGTTCATTTACCTAGGTTTCTAGACGTTTTGCTGGATAAGGGAAGTTAGGTTGGTAGTTAGGTCTTCTGTGTTCCCTGAAGGATTGTTGAGGAGCTGTTGAATCTATACTGCTTTGAAGCTTCACGGAAGAACTTCTGTTGCCAGAGGTTTCTGTTGTCATGAGGTTCCAGAAGTATTCTGCATGCATCTCTTGGGAGAGGAAGCTCACTTAGGTGTTCCCTGGGCAAGGGTCTGCTGCCAATCCTGCTTTGTTGCTTTTTTAATTCACTATTTTGGTTCGGTTTTCTTTCGAGATCGCTTAGTAGTTTAATCTTGTAGTTTGTTCCAGAGCTGGGTGATTAGTAGAATTGTTGTTTTTGTTCTTGGGCATATCCTTGATGACTTGCTGGACTTTTATGACTTTGTTTTTGAAGTGGTTTGCAAGGTCATCACACAGTTTCTGGGAGGGAGTAGGTGTGTTGCTGCAGCCTGTCCGGTTTCTTAGCACGTTGATAATGCTGTTATCTTTCAGGATGTTGCTTGTTTTTGCGATGGGTTCATTGTAGTATAGTTTTTATTTGCTCTGAGGGTTTAACGTTTTATATCGTCTTACCTGTCCCTAGTTTTCAAGTTTGTTCTGTTAGTCGTAGTTTTTCCCTCTGTGTTCGAATTTCCTGGTTTTCATCAGAGCTCTGAGTTGGGGTACAAACCATCTTGCCGACATTGTCTTTTGGGAAGGGCTGAAAGGCTTTTTTGGGAAGGGCTGAAAGGCGTTTTTGGGCAATCTAGTGTTTGTGTGATCCATTTTTGAATGTCCCAGTTCTTTCTTCCAAGTGAAGTGTCTCTAGGACAGCATTCAATGGGTTTGTGTATTCTAGTCGGGTGTTGAGGTTCATGGTGTTTAGGGATTTCCAGTTTCTTTGTTTCTTTTCTGAATTATAGTGATTTTTAGAAGTTTGATTGTATTCACTTTGATGCGTGGATCACGACTGCTATAAAAAGGTTGTCACTCCAGAGTATGAGCATTGGGAGTACAGTTTGACCAGGTTTCTTTTGCAGATAATTGCATTTAGGGTGTGTCCTGCTGAGTGGGTTGCTCTCTTCACCATTTGCTGTCGTTGGATTGTTGCTATTTGAGATGTTGGTGTTCTCCAGCATGGGGTCTGGCATGGATTCACATGCTCATGAATATTTCCTGTCGTGAGGCCGGGAATCCTCGGTAAAAGAAAAAAAACAGTTTCACTTTCACTTACAAACTGCATTTCGAAGGGATTGCGTCCTCCGACGTATTCCTCATCTTAGATATATCCTTCCAGCTCTGCTGGCCTCGGAAAAATTTTTCTCGAGAGGGCGCTGCGCGTCGACGTCCCTCGAGTCGATGTCCTTCGACAGCCGCCGTATCGACGCTCGATGTCATCCTGCCTATAAAGGCCGCGCGCAACGTCCGTTGCTCAGTTCCGTTTTTCCGCGCTTACTCGGTGCCTCGGAATACCGTTGCTCAGTTCTTAGTCAGATTAATCCTATTTACCTCGAGTTATTCGATCCGTACTCGATGGCTTCTTCGTCGGAACCGACAACTCCTCGATCCGGCTTCCAAAAATGTCGAGATTGTGGGAAAAAGATGTCGTTGACCGATCCTCACAGAAATTGTCTGTGGTGCTTGGGAGCTGAACACCATTGTTCGGAATGCGAGGACTGTATGTCCATGACAGCTAAGGCCCTGAAGGAGCGTAGGGGGAAGCTGGAGAAAGGTAAGACTTTTAAAGCTTCTTCTTCGTCGACGAAGTCGAGACATTCGTCTCCTCGTCACCATTCGCGCTGCAGGTCTCGGAGTGGGTCTCATCACTCCTCGAGATCGAAGCACTCGAAGAGGAGACGTCGAAGATCCCCTTCTCCGTCTTCCTCTTCCTCTGTTTCGCCAAAAAGAATCCCTTGCCCCACGAAACATAGTTCCCGGGCTGAATGGGAGAAATTCTGAAAAAATATGATGAGCGTCTTCGAGAAAGCGGCCTCGACCCCCTCGAAGACTGCCGAGAGCGATGCTCTGGTCGAAAGACCCGAAGGTCAAAAACGCCGCGAGTCGCAGTACCCGGCGAAAGAAACCTCTCGAGCGCGTCTCGAACCCTCGAGCAGGACTATGACCTCCAAACCTTCCTCGAAGGTTCCGTCGACGCCGTCGACGAAGGTTCCTTCGACGTCGAGGTCGATGTCTTCGACGCCGTTGTCGAAGGGACCTTCGACACACGGGTCTGTCGACTCGACGCCGGCCTCGACACCGGCGTCGACGCCAAGAAAAGTCACGGTGACCACACATCCAGTGACTATCCCCAGGCCCTCGACGTCGATGGCGTTGATATTGTCGAGTAGAATTCCAATTCTGTCGAGGTCCTCGAGGCCTCCACCTCTGTTTACGACGCCACGCTCGAAGCCTTCGACGTCGGCGTCGACGACATCGACGTTTTCGAGGCCAATAATGACAAGTTCGGCACCCTCTGCCTTGGAAATGGGATTTACTCCCTTTATGAGTTCAGAACAATTGAGAACTATATCCTCAATTTTAGAAGAGGGTGATTTGTCTGAACAAGACACATTTGAGTTACAGGGACCTGTAACCCCAGTTAGAGAGGAATTTTCCTCTGAAGAGCGCAGATTAAAGGATCTTCATGATTCTTTACATGAGGCAAGTGGATTAGACACTTCCCCTGAGGTGGATTTTGCTAAGCCAGAACCGGGGGAGCATGCTGAAACCCCCTACAGAGCCTTAATGGCTAGGATTACAGAGTTCATGGGGTGGTCTGCACCTTCACAATATTTCCAGCAAGATGACCTCACGGATATTCTTGACAAAGGCCCACAAGAGGATCCGGTGGTGCCCTTTCATAAAGCTCTTCAGAGAAAGATCATGACAAACTGGGAAACCCCAGATGTAATACCAGCAGTAAATAAAAAACTGTCTGCAAAGTACAGGGTATCTTCCACAGACCCAGAGTTTTTGTCTAAACATCCATCCCCAGAAAGTCTGGTGGTACAAGCAGCATCCTCTACCGATGTCAAGACGGCTTATCCTAAAGTCCCACAGGACAGGGGCGATAAAAAATATGATGCTATGGCAAAGAAAGTCTTTTCAGCATGTAGCATGGCGTTAAAGTCGGT
This sequence comes from Ambystoma mexicanum, assembly GCF_040938575.1. Taxonomy (NCBI): domain Eukaryota; kingdom Metazoa; phylum Chordata; class Amphibia; order Caudata; family Ambystomatidae; genus Ambystoma; species Ambystoma mexicanum. Next base: position 1,304,181,110 of record NC_090921.1, on the reverse strand, counting down.
TAATGCTATGTGCACCCTTGCTAGGTTCAGCCATACACTTTGGGAGTGTGCTTCTACAGCAGCTGACTGCATCCCGGAGGGAGAAGAAAGGGATGCGTTCCTGAATATTATACAGGACGGTAAAGACGCTATGTGCGAATCCCTCCAGACGGGCATTGATTCGGCTGACAGTATCAGCAGAGCAATGGCGGCAAGTACATCAACCAGGAGATTCGCTTGGTTGAGAAAGTCGGGTTTTTGCCCCAGATGTGCAAGCCAGGCTCTTGAACATGCCATTCGATGGCTCTTCTTTGTTCGGGAAAAAGGCGGATGACAGTTTAGAGAAACTGCAAACTTCAAAAGCTGCAGCAAAATCCCTAGGAGCTGCAATCCGTCAGACTCCTTTTCGTCACACAGGAACCTCTGCGAGGGGCAAGTCCTTTCGCTTCTACTCCGCATTCGGAAGAGGTAGAGGACGACCGGCTCAAAGGGGTCAAAGAAGAACTACCCGAGGTGGACGGGGTAGATATTCTAAAGCCGCAGCAACAGCAGGTGCCTCTTTACCATCGGCATCTGCATCAGCCGCCCCAAAACCACTCTGAGGACTCCCCTCACAGGGCACCTGTAGGAGGCAGGTTGACTCAACATCTGACCTTATGGCAGGCTATCACGTCAGATGCTTGGGCATTGGAAACAGTCGCCCAAGGTTACTGCCTGCCTTTCCTACGTATACCTCAGAGTCATCCACCGGGGATCAGCTCTCAGAAAGCTCCAGATCCGCTCCTCTTGCAGGAAATTTTGGACCTGCTAGAGAAAGGTGCCATAGAACCGGTACCTGTAGCGGAGAGGAACAAGGGCTGGTACTCCCCTTACTTTCTCATTCCGAAGAAAGACGGAGGACTGAGACCCATCTTGGACTTGCGAGAATTGAACAAATTCCTCAGGAAAGACAAATTCAAGATGGTCACTCTTTCTCAGATCCTCCAGGCCCTTCAGTTTCAGGACTGGTTGGTATCTCTGGACCTTCAGGACGCTTATTTCCATGTGCCTATCCATCTCAAACACAGGAAATACCTGAGGTTCGCAATTGGCAACTCTGACTATCAATTTCGAGTACTGCCATTTGGGCTGACCTCCGCCCCGAGGGTCTTCACCAAGTTAATGTCGGTAGTGGCTGCAAGTCTAAGGAGGGAAGGGATTCACGTCTACCCCTACCTGGACGATTGGCTAATCAGGGCTGTTTCTCCGGAGCACGCTCAGATCCAGCTAAATCACGTGTGCTACTCCCTTCACAAACTGGGCTTCTCCCTCAATTTAAAGAAGTCTCAAATGATACCATCGCAGAGACTCCAGTTCATAGGAGCGATCCTGGATACTTCCCTGGGAAAAGCCTCGCCACCAGAGGTGAGGGCTCAAGATATTCTACAGATGGTTACCAAGTTCCAACATGCCCAACGTCTCCCAGCCTTCGACTTTTTGAGGTTGCTAGGCCTCATGGTATCCTGCATTTTCCTTGTGCCAGAGGCTCGCCTGAGAATGAGATCCCTCCAGTGGGCACTGAGGACTCAGTGGTCACAATTCTCAGGGAGAATGACAGATCTTCTTCAGGTTCCCGGCAGGGTGGCTCGAGACCTTCAGTGGTGGGCCTGTCAGGAGAACATTCTGAAAGGAGAACAGTTTTGGCAACCCTGGCCGGAGATAACAGTAGTCACGGATGCCTCACTCACGGGGTGGGGAGCCCACGCCAACGACTTGACCATCAGCGGTCGTTGGTCTCCATCAGAGTCCAGACTACACATCAACCTGTTAGAGCTGAGAGCCATCAGACTTGCGTTGAAGGCTTTCCTGCCAGCTGTACAAGGGAAGAACGTCCTGATAATGACGGACAACACGGTGGCCATGCATTACCTCAACAAAAGAGGAGGCGTAGGATCACTACCCCTGTGCAGAGAGGCGATGCAGCTCTGGTTTTGGGCAATCCAAGAAGGAATCTCTCTTTCGGCAGTTCACCTAGCCGGAGAGAAGAACTTGACAGCGGACGCTCTGAGCAGGCAGAACACAGTCTCCCACGAGTGGGAGCTAGCTCAGGAAGTCCTTCAAGAGATCTTCGCCCTTTGGGGACCCCCTCAGGTAGATCTGTTCGCCACCAGCCTAAACAGGAAATGCGACCTGTTCTGCTCAAGGGAATTTCCTCCGAGAGGAGCTCTGGGAGACGCGTTCATAGTGGACTGGGAGTTTCCGCTTCTGTACGCGTTCCCACCGGTCCCTGTCATTCCTCAAATGATCAGGAGGTTGAGAAGATTCCGGCGAACCATGATCCTAATTGCCCCGGATTGGGCCAGGAGAACGTGGTACCCGGACCTTCTAGACTTGTCCATCTGCCCTCCAATTCGACTTCCTCTCAGAGAGAACCTACTCTCACAGAAGGGAGGTCAGGTTCTCCATCCAGACATCAAAACCCTCAACCTTCACGCTTGGCTTCTGAACGGCTGAGGTACAAGGATTGGGACCTCCCTGATGATGATATGGAGGTGTTGCTTTCGGCAAGGAGGCCAGCAACAAAGTCTTTATACCGCTGCCGTTGGAACAGATTTTGCAGCTGGTGTAGAGAACAGAATATCGACCCATTTTCATGTGGTACACCAATGGTTTTGTCCTTCCTACTATATTTGGCAAATTCAGGTCTTCAAGTTGGCACCATTAAGGGCTATCTCGCAGCGCTATCTATCTTTAAGCGTACTGCGGAAGAACCATCCTATTTCAAATTACCCTTGGTAATACAGTTTCTAAAGGGGTTAACCAATGTTTATCCCCCAAGACCATTCCAAGTTCCCCTATGGGATTTAAACTTAGTACTAACTTTCCTGATGGGTACACCTTTCGAACCTCTCCATTCTTGTTCGTTAAGATTCCTTACCCTTAAAACTGTTTTATTAATAGCACTTACATCTGCTAGAAGGGTGAGCGAATTACAAGCTCTTTCTTGTAAACCCCCTCATACAATCTTTTTTGCAAGTGAAGCCTAATTTCCTCCCAAAGGTAGTTTCTGAATTCCATATCTCTCAGAAGATTACCTACCATCTTTCTATCCTCCTCCTCACCCGGGGAAAGAGGAAGAGAGGTTACACAGACTAGACCCTAGGAGGATTTTAAGTTTTTACATTAGTAGACTAGCCAGGATAAGACAGGCAGACCAGCTGTTTGTAGGTTACGCAGGTCACAAGCTGGGGTTACCAATAACTAAGCAGACCATTTCCAGATGGATCATTCTAGCCATTCTGGAATGTTATAAACTGGCAGGGAAAGAGCCCCCTCAAAACCTTAGGGCTCATTCGACCAGAGGTATTGCAGCTTCATCAGCCCTCAAAAGAGGCGTGCCGGTTAAAGACATATGTGCGGCCGCTACATGGTCGTCTGTCCATACCTTTACACGTTTTTACAATCTGGATTCCTCCTCTAGTCAAGAGACTTGGTTTGGAAGGGCTGTACTGCATTCTATTCATCAATAGAAGACAGCGTGAAGTCAGTACTCCCTCCTCCGAATATAGAATACTGCTATGGGAGCCTATGTAAGATGAGGAATACGTCGGAGGACACAATCCCTTCGAAGAACAAGTTACTTCTTACCTTGTAACGTTCTTTCGACGGGATGTTCCTCCGACGTATTCCTCATCGACCCTCCCATCCATCCCCGCAGTTCTACTTCCCTTGTTTTTGCAGCTTACGCTCCTTCAGGGTGATTAGTCTAGTCCAGACAGTAATACTGTGGGCTACAAAACGGAACTGAGCAATGGACGCTGCGCGCGGCCTTTATAGGCAGAATGACGTTGAGCGTCGATACGGCGGCTGTCGAAGGACATCGACTCGAGGGACGTCGATGCGCAGCGCCCTCTAGAGAAAAAATTTTCCGAGGCCAGCAGAGCTGGAAGGATATATCTAAGATGAGGAATACGTCGGAGGAACATCCCGTCGAAAGAACGTTACGAGGTAAGAAGTAACTTGTTCTTCTCCTTTAAACCAATCGCACTCCTCTTGTGTCATACTACCCCCATTCAGTGACAGTCCTCTCCCAAAGCCCCTCCTCTGGCAGCCATCTTCAGATTTTTACAGCACGCTTCAGTGTTGGGAGTCCTCGAGTTTTGCTCCATGAGCTACTTCTACATTTTTTCTTTTTTTGACGGAAAAAAGTTCCAATTTTGTACTAAAAAGAGCCTGTGTGCTCTATTCTCCAACTGCCGACAGCGGGGATCCGCTGCCGGTGAATTTCAGCGCCTCTCAGGGGTCAAAGATCGTCGAAGTTTCTTCGAAGTTTCCAGAAGGCCATCAGGCTTCTTCGCACCCTCCGACCATGACAGAGGAGAAGGAGGAAGGAAGACCCCTCTTCAGGCCCTGCACCAAGTGCGGGCTACGGAATGTGTTTGTGGCAGACAAACGTCTCCAATGCCTCTACTGTCTTTATCCGGACCACAAGGAAGGAGAGTGTGAGATCTGCCTCGGCTTCTCCAAGAAGACGATGAAAGATCGGCACAGTAGACTGGCGGCGTGGCTGAACGTCAAGGCCTCTGCCCCAGGCTCCAAGCAGGGTCATGCCTCATCCGTGGGGGCCCAAGACCAAGGCCAAGCACTTAAAGTCCAGTTCCATTGGGGTCTGCGCACAAACGGGTCCCGTGATGGACAGGGCGCAATCAACATCACCATCCGCCTCCATCACCAGCCAGCGATCAAGCTCCTCAAAGAGCAAAACGTCCAACCCGGCTAAGCTGCGGGAGAAGCCTGCGAAGCCAGGGACGGAGGAGAAGACGGCCGAACTGGCCAAGAAAGCCCATGCGGCTCTGGAGAAGTCTTTGTCGATGATAGATCTGTGGTGGCTGCTCTTGCAAAAGGTGCCCATAGTGCCAAAGGTGTCCCTGCCTCTGAGGCTAGAAACTACTGCAGTGACTTTGGTGAAGTCTGCAGCACACCAGAGAAGAGGATGCCGTCTCTGAGCCCAGCTCTGACCCCTCAGGGTGGGAATAAAGGGGGTCAAGGAGGTCCCAGGCCAGTCCCAGGTCATGGAAGTTTCATCCACAGACAACGGGGACCTGGAGTCCTTACACACGGTCCACAAGGACGTGGAGCAAGAAGACGCCGACAGCGCAGGGCCTAGTTTAGCTGAGGAATGTTTCTCTGGACATTCTGTCGACCCTCCACACTTTGGTGTTGGAGATCCAGAAGAGGATGCCGCAGGGCCTGGTTCCCATGGACCCACGGATCAACCTCTGGCAAAGAGGAAGCGTCATCAGACGCCCCCGTTTCAGCCTCCACATCCGTGTTGGGCGCCCTCACCCCTGATGGAGACGGAAACGGCCACGGCGATGACTGACGATGACAATATCATCACAGCAAGTGGCGGGTCCCCACAGCCGAGAGTGTCCCCACCGGATGAGGTGGTGTCCTTCCATTCCATGGTCGCCAAAGCCTGCACGCTTTTCCTGCTTGTGCCAGAGGAAACCGAGAAGGAGGGTTTCCTATTCCAGAGACACGAGGCCAAGAGGAAGACCATCATGGCGGTGCCCCTTCTGGATGATGTGTGGGAGGAGGGCCTGGCCCTCTTGAAGAATCCTTGCATGGCTGCGGGCAAACAGGGTAGGCTGGAGAAGAAGTACCGGGTGCCGGAATCCGTACCAAAGTGCCTGAGGTCGCAACCATCGCCGGATTCGGTGACTTTGGCGGCCATGAGGAAACGGTCGGCTTATCCATCCTCATCGTCTTCATTATCTCCGGACAGCGAGGGGAAGATGGACGCCATGGTAAGGAAGGTCATTTACACTGCGGCGTCCACCGTCAAGGCGGCCAATGCACTGGTGATCCCAGCCACGTACGACAGGAAGCTGTGGTACAAGCTGGGCCTGAGTCGGGAGCTCCTACACGACGACAAAAGGATGAAAGTGGTCGCCCTATTCCAGGAGGGAGAGGTGGCATCGGATCACACCATCACAGTGGTGTACATTGCCGACACTTGGTTCCCGGCAGATGGGCAACGGTGTCTGCCTTCGTAGTCAGGGCTGGTTGAAGGCCACGAATTTCCACCAGGAGGTCCAGGCGAGGGTGCTGAACATGCCTTTCGACAGATAACCATTTTGGGAAAGTCATCGACGAGTCCCTGCAGGCCATCAAGGCGGATACAGATAATGCCTATTCCCTGGACATGCTCCAACAGCACTGCTCTTCCTTTCGCTCCTCCAGAGGAAAGTCAAGCAGGTCGTCAAAAGGTTTTTCCTAGTCATACCACTAACCTTCAAGATCCGCGACTCAGGAAGCCTACAGAGGCCGTTCCCAGGCCTATGGTGGAGTAGGCCAGCACCGCCCGCAAGGCAGGACGCCGGCGCCAATGCAGGCCTGAACCGGCCAGGATGTCACGGGGGGCCCCCCCACCAGTGCACCCCGTTGGGAGGCCGGCTGACTGGTTTCGTCAGTGAATGGGAAAAGATCACCACTGACAGATGGGTGCTGGACTCTCGCGCCCAAGGACATACCCTGGAGTTTCAGCAGAGGTGTCTGCGTATCGCTCCGGTGGCCCAGCAGGAGCAGCATATCTCTCCGCTCTTGGAGGAGGTACAAGCCATGCCACGAAAAGGGGCGATATAGCTATTCCCCCGACGGCTCTGGGGCCCTAGAGTCTATTCCAGATACGTTTTGGTCAAAAAGAAGACCTGGGGCTGGAGGCCCATTCTGGACCTGCGACGTCTGAACAAGTACCTCGAGTCCTAAAAATTCGGGATGGTCACATTGCAGCACGTGCTCGGCCAACTGGAAAAAGGAGACTTCTTGATGTCGCTGGACCTGGAGGATGCCTACTTCCACTTCCCCATTCGCAAAAAACACTGAATGTTTCTACGCTTCGTAGTGCAGAGACGGACCTACCAGTTGAAGGCCCTTCCTTTCGGCTTGAAATCGGCCCCCACAGTGTTCACAAAGTGCCCGGCACTGGTGGCGGCCCATCTGTGTCTACGGGCGATACATGTGTACCCGTACCTAGATGACTGGCTCATCCGGGCCAACTCTCCGAAGTTAGCCGTCAGACACACAGGGACGACCGTCCAGCTGCTGACGGACCTGGGGTTCTCCATCAATTATCTGAAGTCCTGCTTGACGCCATCGCAGAACGCGTTGTTCCTAGGAGCCAGACTCAACACTGTCTCCTGCCTAGCGTCGCTCTCTGAGGAGAGAGTAGCGGCCATTCAGGGGACAGTGCAACATGTGTGGTCAATGAAGACTGCCACAGTGCAAACCATCAAGTCGCTGCTCGGCATAATGTCGTCTTGCATCTACCTTAACCAGCTCTGCAGGTTACGGATGCGACCTCTTCAGGAGTTCCTGGATGCTCGCCGGATACAGGTGTCCGCAAGCTTCGTGGACAAGATCCCGCTTGACGAGGAGTTCCGTCAGGCGATACAGTGGTCGGGCGTTCGCTCCAACATCGCCCGAGGCGCAGGGTTTCAGAACCCCCCATACCAGGAAACTGTCACCACGGAAGCTTCCCTGGCAGGCTGGAGAGACCACACCGGACGTCTGCACAACTGGGGCCTGTGGCTGCCGGAGGAGAAAGATCTCCATATACATTTCCTGGAGCTACGGGCAGTGTTCTGGACCCTCAAGTAGTTCCTTCCGTCTCTGAAGGGCAAGGTGGTGAGGATCTTCCCTGACAAAACCACCACAATGTTATACATCAGGAAGCAGGGGGGAACTCGATATCCACCACTCTTCAAAGAGGCGCAGGACTTGTGGCACTGGGCCGTTGGACAGCGGTTGTTCCTTGTTCCTCTTCACCTGGCGGGAATTGAGAACACCATTGCAGACTTCCTCAGCAGGGAATTGCGCTCCTGCCACGAGTGGGAACTTCTGCAGGACCAGGTGGACTGCATTTCCGTGAAGTGGGGCAGGCCTCAGATAGATCTGTTTGACAGCCTTGAACTCCAAATGCCAGAAGTTTGCTAGCAGATTCCACCAATCGAGGAGCCTGGGGGGATGTGCTCTCCTTCCCGTGGGAAGGCCTGTTTCTGTATGCGTTTTCTCAGTTGCCTCTCCTTTTATGAGTCATCAATGCACTCAGACGGTGCCTTTGCAGGATGATACTCATCGCCCCAGCGTTGCCGAGGCAGATTTGGTATCCGGACCTTCTCAGCCTGTCCGCGTTGCCTCCGGTCAAGCTGCCTGTGGTTCAATCCTTACCCACAAGCCAGGATTGCTGAACTTGAGGGCTTGGCTCCTGCAGCCCTAAGAGTTTGGATGATATGAGTTTGCGGCGGACTGTAGGTAAATCCTTGCCAAGGCCAGGGCGTCTTTGACTTTGAAATGTTATGGTCACAAATGGAAGCGCTTTGTGACATGGTGCCGTCCCAGAAGATTTCCCCTCTGAGGGTCACAGCCCCTCAGATTCTTCCATACTTGCTTTCCTTTGCCAAGGCGGACTGGCGCACGCCTCCATCAAAGTACATCTGGCGGCGATCTCCCGCTACACCAGGCCTCCAGGAAGATCTTCACTTTGGTCTCATCAACTTGTCAAGGAGTTCCTTAAAGGTTTGTTTCGATCTTTCCTGCCGGTGAAGGCTCCTGCCCCGGCGTGTGAACTCAATATGGTGCTCACGAGGCTCATAGGACCCCCACCTCAAGCCTATGCATTAGGCCCCTCTCAAGTTCCTCTAGTGGAAAACTGCTTTCACTGTGGCCATCACCTCTGCCAGGAGAGTGGGGGAGATCCATGACCTGTCCTGCAAGAAGCCATATCTGACTTTCCACGAATCGAGGGTGGTGCTGCAGACTCACCCCTCTTTCATGCCAAAGGTCCCGTCGGAATTCCACCTCAACAAGCCTTTGGTGTTAACTGTGTTTTCCCCAAAGCCTTTGTCACCGGCTGAAAGGGCCTTGCACTTGCCGGACGTTGCTCGTGCCCTGAATTTCTATGTGACATGCACAAAGAGTTTTCGGAAGAGTTCTCAACTGTTCATGAACTTTGGTCCTGTGAACCATGGGAAGGCTTTGTCCAAGGCTTCCATCTGAAGGTGGCTCTCCGGCTGCATCATGCACTGTCATCGCTTGGCCTGCAGACCACTGCCCGGTCGTCCGAGAGCCCACTCCACCAGAGCGATTGCTGCAACGAGGGCGTTCCTGTCTGGGGTGCCCCTGCTGAACATCTACAGGGCTGCTATGTGGAGTTAAAAGCACACCTTCACAAAGTTCTACTGCGTCAGGGATTACAGGGAGGAGTGCAGAGTCGGCCAAGCAGTGCTATTCGCTTGAGGTGAGGTTCCAGAGATGAGTTGATTCGCTTCTGTTGAGCCTTGCCACCTCCCGTGGTTGTGTAATGTTGTACTGCTGTGTATTCGTTATTCCTGGGCATGTGAATCCATGCCAGACCCCATGCTGGAGAACAACAGTTAAAGTAACGTGTTCCGTTTAGCTGATATTGTCTTCTTCCCACCATATCTTGAAGTCTCAATACGATCAGTTGGTCATATTAGTTTAGATTAGTGCGTGACTACCTTGAATTCTTTAGTTTTGGTCAGGAAAATGATGTGCGTTCCACCATCGCTGAGGAGTTAACCTATCTCTGTGTTGTTTGTCATTGATCTGCCACGGACTATGTTGCAGTGAACCTTTTTGTTAACTGAGGTTAGTTTGCCCTTTGGTGACTGTTGGGTGACAATGGATGCAGTCACACACTGTGTGGACTACATAACACTTATATGCTTGGTATTAAGTAACCCACCTTTTGGTATAGGTCTGTACTACACAAGTTGGTAGTGTGACTGAGCAGCCAGGCCTATCTCAAGAGGAGTAAATGTGAGCTTTAGCAATGAAATTCGTAAATACAAGTATCCAAGTAACACTTGGTTTCAGTTATAAATAATTATTTATTTAATTACCATGCAATTTTAAATAAGCATTCTTTAAAAGGGCAATTTCTGTAACAATGTAAATGCACTTTTAAATTACTTTTCAGATTATGAACAAGTTAGTGGATAATCTTTGGATATGCTTCTTACACAATTACGACAGGACATTAATGACATTTATAGATTACACTAGTTACTTTGCAGATTTTGAGGTTGCAGAAAGGAAAGGATTAAGGAAAGAAAAAGGTTAAACGGGTTCTCAGTATATGTGTTGCCACTTAGATCTTCCAGTGAAATCTAGACAAGCCTTTCCCAGCAAGAACAGTCTAAAACAAGTTACCACCCATGAGGGACAAACAATATCAAAGTCAATGGGCTAGAAGAGTTTGCAGGGAGCCAGGGCAGCCAAGGTCAATTGGGACACAGTCTGTGGAGCTGAAGCACTTCTTAGAATCAAAGTCTTGCACAAAGTTAGAGAGTTTGTGTAAAATCACTTGTAGGGTCACAAGCTGTTAAGCCTGTGAAAGGAGAGTTGGAATCAACTCTAAAAGTAAGCCACTGCAATTCCCAAATGAGAAAAGCAAAGCAAAAAGACAATGAGGGAAGTACCCCAAGTCGAAACAGTACCTGTGTTTTGAAAAAGAGTGATCCAGCTGGTTTCTGTCCTGTTACTCCGGTGCAGACCATGTGTTCCTGAGCCTCAGTTGTGGGGACAAGAGCGAGGACGTCTGGAAGGCTCCTGTGGCGGTAGTTTGGAGGTCGTCGGCAGCTCCAGGCTCTTTTCGGTTCAGTAACACTTTGCGGTTTCAGCGCTTACTAAACCGCACCGTTGTGGATCTCGGATACTGGTTGGGCTTCCTTCACTGCTTGGGCCCTGCACTCTGGTGAGGGGACCCAAGCTCTGGTCGTCCTGCTTCTGTAGGGTCCTTAGGAGACCCATGGAGCTTCTGGCCGGATTTTAGACGTTGCACTCGACTACAGATCTCTCGACCCCTGGCACTCAGTTCTTGCAGCAGCGAAGTGAAACCAATCTGGGAAGCTGGTCCAGTGGAGTTTGTCTCGGGGTTAGTTGGTCCCACTAACCCAAGAGAAGAAGTCGTCCCTTCCGGAGCTTCTCTGTCGAATTGAAAAAGGAGTTTCAGCACAGCAGCAGGGCTTCACCGGGCAATTCAAAGGAGGATGCAGAAAAATCCGTTCACGGTTTCTTCGTCAAGTATTTGTCCCAGTGGTTGACTCTGCCTCTAGTCCCAAAACCCTTGCCTTTTAAGAAGGTTTCTCCCATTCAGGCACAGCCTAGGCTATCAATCACACAGCAGGGTGACTGTACTGAAAGGACAGCCAGCCAATCAGGACTTGTTGTATTCGGGCAATCCTAGAGACAAAGGACAAGGAATTTTCGGGAACCTCCCTCACATCCTGCCTTTCCAGATACACTGGAGCAAGAGGCGGGCTTCAGGGCCGAAGCCTGCTAAAGGCAAAACAAAGAAAGTGCTCAAACCTGGCTCAACTCACAGAGTAAAACCCAAGAAAGACCTCACAAACAGAAAATGGTGAAAAAAGACCACCAGGCCATTTTGACAAAAGGGTCACCCATGGGTGCTGTACTGCAGCTGAGGATTCAGCCTGCGATACAAAAGAACAATGGTAGGTAAAATTAAATCACTGCCACCAGCCATTTAAAGTAGTGAGGGTAACATAAAAATGTTATATGAGAATGGAGGATAAGGAGCTATTAGGCAACCCCCCAGCACTCCACATAAGATGCTGTGTGCTGGACCTACAAAGAGAAAAGGTAAGTAAAGTCAATTTCACTTTACTAGTCTTGGGAACAGTAGTTCACAAAAGAAAAAGTATTTAAACCTTATGAGAAATCTTAAGGATTTATCTGTGACACTGCACTGAAGGTGCTGTGTGTCACCATACAAAAAGTAGATGCCTATGGAGTTTGTCTAACTCCAAAAAAAAAGTGAAAAAAAATAATCCAAATCAGGTCAAAACACATGAGATAGTGAGAGAAGTGTCTGACTCACTCGAGGGTTACAATTAAAAAGTTCCTGAAGTCCAGCAAAAAAGCTGGGTGTCTCTAAGGTTGAAGGGAATTGGCACAGAAATGAGAATTCTCCCTAACAGGGACTGTGTTGGTAATTTGGTTTAGCGTGGGATTGTCTTTCCATGTGATTCTGTGTTAGGTTTTGGTCATTGAGTTGTATGAGATTTTTTATTGGTTCCATTTCTGCATTGAGTAGTTCAGAAAGGTTTCGTTTTAGATTGATGTGTTTTTCGATGTCTGTAGGTTTGTGTCGGTTAAACTAGTTATCTTGCTGGTTTTTACTGATGAACGGTGTGTTGTAATTGCTTGGTTCAGTTTTATTTTCTTTCCATCTCTGGTATGTCCCTTGTGTTTCCTACATCCTTTCTTGTGTTCTCTTGGTGATTATGAGTGGCTGATTGTTGAGGTGTGTTGTATGTTGAAAGGTAGCCCGACAGATATAGTGATTTTGGTGGTGCTCTTGCGAAAGGGCTGTCTGCACAGAAACAGTTTAATGTAGTGTTTCTTGATGTTCGTTGGTTCCTTGGCGTGGTGGGTTGAGATGATTGGTATCCTTCTATATGGTTTGTTTTTTTAATGCATCATCTTGTGTGCCGGTCTTTCCTGATGTGTCGCATTTTGTTGAACTTTTTAGTTGTTGGGTAGAGGGCTTGCTGGTCGGTTGTCCTTCTTTGGATTTGATCTATATTGATTGGAGGATTGTTCTGTATTTGGTTGTTTGTATCTCAGTGTGGCAGGGTGTAAGTGGCACACTGTCGCAGGGGCATGCAGATCAAGCGAGCACAATTTTGGTTGTTGGTGGTTCTGCCTTGGTAAGCGATCAGAGTCTATTATGGGGGGCGCAACAAAGCTTCACACTGGCAACATTTCACAGCGTCATGGTCTCATAATGTTTAAGTTTAGAGTGGTAAGATCTCAAATTGACCAAGCCTCAGATTGGCAGATGCACAGCAGAAGCTCACAATAGCAGGTTCTGTAAGTGGAGAAGTTGGATAGGTGTAGTTCCTTAAATGGGCTCAATCTCACAAGGCCAAAGCCTTCTAGAAGTATGGCCTCACAGTAGCACAGTCTCTGTAAGTGCCTTATGATGGCAAGACATACAAATAAAGCTCCCAGTGGCGGATTCTCCCATTGGCAAAGACTCACAGCCGGGGAGAATCCCAATGTCAAATTCTCACAATTTCCTGTTCTTGTGCGACCTCTCCCCTGCCCTCTTTGCCGCCCCCAACACGCCACCCTGACCCTGGATTGGCTTTTTCTTCAGAGGAAGGCAAAACCACCTTCTGGGACCAGGGCTGCCTCACTCCATCTTGCGTCCTGGCCCCTGCAAGGTGACTCTCGCCTTTCCCACACTGTGCGCTCCCTGCTTCCCTCTTTTCTGCTGTATGCGTCCTTCTGCCTTTTGTTTTTCTATGGCCTCTGGCGTACCTGGCTTTCTTGTGCAACTTCTCCGCTGCCCTCTTTCCTGCCCCAAACCCACCTTCCCAACCCCTGATTGGCCTTTCCTTCATAGGAAGGCAAAACCACCTTCTGGGATCAGGACTGCTCCACTCCATCTTGCGTCCTGGCCCCTGCCAGGTGAGTGTCCCCCCTTCCGGCACTGTGTGCTCCGAGCTTCTCTTTTCTGCTCTGCCCCCAAGAGGTGAGTGTCCCCCTTCCCGCACCGTGCGCTCCCTGCTTCCCCTCTTTACTGCTCTTTTCTGCTGTTTGCATCCTGCTTCTGCTTTTCCTTTTTCTACGGCCTCTGTCGTACTTGGTTTTCTTGTGCGACCTCTCCTCTGCCCTCTTTGCCACCCCATCTCCGACAACGGTTTGGCCTTTCCTTCAGAGGAAGGCAAAACCACCTTCTGGGACCAGGACTGCTCAAGTCCATCTTGCATCCGCCATTGCCCCTGCGAGGGGACTTCCCCTTTCCCATGCTGCGCGCTCCCCGCTTCCCCTCTTTTCTGCTGTTTGATCCTCCTTCTGTCTACGGCCGCTGCAGTACCGGGCTCTCATGTGCGACCTCTCCCATACCAGTTTCCCTCATTTTTTCTGCTTTTGCATCCTCCTTCTGTCTTCGCTTTTTCTACGGCCTCTGCGTACCTGGCTTTCTTGTGCGAACTTGCCCCTGCCCTCTTTCCCGCTCCTGACCTGCTTCCCCTACCCCTGATGGGCCTTTCCCTCAGAGGAAGGCAAACCCACCTTCTGGGACCAGAACTGCTCCACTCCATCTTGAGTCCTGGCCCCTGCAAGGTGACTGTCCCCTTTCCCACACTGTGCACTCCCTGCTTCCCCTCTTTTCTGCGGTTTTCATCCTTCCCCTCCCTTTCCTTTTTCTACGGCCTCTGCTGTACCTGGCTGTATTGTGCAACCTCTACCCTGCCCCGACCTGCCTCCCCTACCCCTGATAGGCCTTTCCTTCAGAGGAAGGCAAAACTAGCTTCTGGGACCAGGACTACTCCACTCCATCTTGCGTCCTAGCCCCTGCGAGGTGAGTGTCCCCCTTCCTGCACTGTGCGCTCCCTGCTTCCCCTCTTTACTGCTCTTTTCTGCTGTTTGCATCCTTCCTCTGCCTTTCCATTTTCTAGGGCCTCTGCCGTACCTGGCTTTCTTGTGGAACCTCTCCCCTGCCCTCTTTGCCGCCCCCTAACCTGCTTCACCTGCCTGGCCTTTTCTTCAGAGAAAGGCAAAACCACCTTCTGGGACCAGGAATGCTCCACTCCATCTTGCGTCCCTGCTCCTGCGAGGTGAGTGCCTCCCTTCCCGCACTGTGTGCTCCCTTCTTGCCCTTTTTTCTGCTCTGTTCTGTTGTTTGCATCCTTCTTCTGTCTTTCCTTTTTCTACAGCCTCTGCGTACCTCTCTTCCGACACCAATTTAACTTGCCTTGTCAAGGTGCGCATCTGGCTTTTGGATCTGCCTGTCCCCTGGGCCTGATTTGTTTTTGTTTAATTTATTTTCCAACTTCTCTGCACTCCTTGCGTTGCTCTGTAGTCTTGCTGCTTCCTTCTCCAGCCCACTGTCCCGCCTCCTTTACCGCTCGATTGGTTGAAGCGATCCACTTAGCTAAACCACACACAACAGCCCTCTGGTAAAGGCCCTTAGTCAAAGGGCAGCTCGTTTAGAAGCAGCTCCAGTCCGTGTTTTCCCGCTTTCACCTGGGAAGCCTGCCGACGTGAACCAGAAGCAACTGACAAGGTAAGAGTTGTCTGGGTGGGGAATACAACTACTACTGTATTCCGGAAAGCCCTACCGTCTCTCTCATCTTTACAAAATAGCTTACCAAGGTCTGCTAGCTAGTAAGTAATAGTCCTTTCACTGCTGCACTTCAACCGTTAAGTATCATTTAATTAACTCTTGGATCCCCATCTTAGACATTTCGGGAAATCTAGGTGTTAACGCATTTACTGCTGTATCCCCGATTTAGGGGTTTCCCCCTCTATCCAGATATCCCAAATCTAGGTGTTATTGCTGTGATGCTGGAAATGCATTGGAGGGACAGGGCCTCCTTGTCATTGTCCTGTACGCCATTATGTGTGTTCTGTGTTCTGAACAGGAGTCCATGTGGGACTCCTGGCAGTGTAGCTCTTCCTCTTTTTGGTTCTGGTGAACATAGACCCTTGGGATACCCTTATGGTGCCCATGGGTGGGGGGGTACAACCCTATACCCCTAGTGTATGATTTTGAGCAACTGTGTGTGGCCCACAGAGCAAGGTATGGGCTGGTGGTAGCTCCATGCTGAATTTGACAGGTACTCTGAGTATCCTCAATTTTGGGATACCAAGGCCCTCCCATAGGAATCAGTGGATTGTTGATAGGAGGCAAGATGGCCCCTGTGTCCTCTTGGTTTGTATTACCTTGTTATCCCAAAGTCTTGGGAAGCCCTGACTCTGTCCCTTCCCCTGACTGGCTGTTTGGTGGAAGAACCATATATGGTATTGTGGGGAAGTACAGGCCAGACTGGCTGGAGCCTTCCCAGTGACTGTATGTTGTGGGTACACCCTTGGGGTAGGACCTGTGTGAATAGAGTGTGTGTCCAATATGCATTCTATGTTATGGGTGTCTGGAATCTGTGTGTGTGACACAAAGAATGAGACAGCCCTGCCTGAAACTGACATGAATACAGTGTGGTATGCTGAAAGGCTGGGTGCTTGTCCCAATCCACATGCCTTGTTATGGGTGGCTGGGTGGAAGTGAATGGCCTGACAGCACTGTGACCCTGATGGGCTGCCTGTGTGCATGAATGCCCTTCTGACTGATTGGCTGACTGAGCTTGGCTTAGCAGTCAGTGTGAATGAGGGACAAATGTGTATATCTGGGGACCTCTCAATTACCAATTTGTTCAGAAGGTGAAGTTGAAACTTGAAGCTGCTTATCCTTGAAGCCCATCTGGAAGAAGAATTGCTGCTGTTTCCTTCGAACCAATCTAAAAGCTGTCGAGTCTGTCGAGGACTGATCCGAGAGAAGACCTGGCTAGGAGACCTCTCCCCGAGTGATGAGGAAACATTGTGCAGCAGCTGATCTTCATTGAGGCACCCTGGAAGCCAGTCCCGAAATTGGGTCCGCTGAGAAATCTTGAAGTAAAGCGCAAAGACATTGAGGCCATCGAAATCCATTGCCGTCGACCAGGGCTCGGAGGATTTCCAAAACCGCTGGAAGCCAGTCGAGTTGTATTGCCCAGAAGCGGGGATAGCTCGACGCCGTGTTGCTCGATGACCGGAGCCGCAACCCTCCACCTTTGCCTAAGAACATTGGAAGAAGGGCTGCCTTGCCATCACCATCGACCGCTTTGTCCCGCCGGAGAAAGCCGAGGTTGTCGACGACCGAGGAGAATCCGCTGATGGGTTTCCTGTTACAAAGATGCAGACAAGTGAAGATCCGAAGTCCAGCCGTGGTCATGTCCCGATTACTGACACTCGGCGCCCGCTGCCGGGCCTACGTTCTTGGAGTCTTCTTTGCGGCACCAAACTCTTTTCTTCGAGGACTCTCGACGCTGAGGTTCACATTTCTTTGAGGACTCTCGACGCCGTGTGGCTCCTGCTTTAAAAGGAGTCAACCCTCGAGGGATCCATCAACGAACCGCCGAAGAAACTCTTCTAACTCAGGTACATTGGGGGTAGTGGAACATTTTAACCAGGAAACAAGACTATTTAAACCTTAGTTGCCCATGTGGGGGGGATCCTCACACAGAACTGTCTCTTGGTAGTTGGACCAAGTATTCTGCATTGTTTAAACTAACTTGTCTTCCTTCCTATGTCCTATGCTGATACACATTACTGTTTGATTTGTATGCCATTACAACTGTCAGCAGTTGATGCATTTTAAGGCAGTCAATAGCTAAGTGTGGTACCACATAGACATTGTATATATTTGCCATATTGGATTTGCCAAAGTACAAAGTGTTATTAATTGATGTATATATCTTCAACCTTATTTTTATATAACGAACTGTGTTGGCACATAACATAGCGTGTGGACATTCCTTTGTTGCGGGCTTGGGGACTACACTGTACTTAAGAACCAGCCTGCATCACCTCCTGAGAGCTTAAGCCTTGATTTCTCGTCCATTCTACCATATAGAGAATCTTGGCTGGGGTGCTCTGTGCTTCTACTCTGCCATATAGAGGGCATGAGTAGAGATACCCCCATCAGTCTTTACAATTTCATTTACTGTTGTGCTCTCATTTTAGGCATTCTCCCTCTAATCATGGTGTGTCAAATCTAGGTGTTACTACATTCACTGTTGTGCTCCCATTTTGGGCGTTTCTTCCTCTGTCCGGGTGTCCTAGATCTGGGTGTTGCTGCATTTGCTGCTGTATCCCCAATTTGGTGTTTCTCGCTCTATTCATGGTGTCTCGAATCTAGGTGTTACCACCTCACCCCCAGATGATCGTACCCGTCCTACCGGGTCACTGTCCACTCCTCAGGCTCTCAATCTAGGGAGACCACAGCTGGCGAGGCAAGCCAATCGCGTAGGACCTAGGAAAACGGCACCGAAGATGAACTCCATCTGAGTTTAAGGTATTTATACCTTGCACCACGTCTGTGGACAAAGGCTGCAGGCACGGGTACCCATCCATGCACCTTATAATGCAGCTTAGGCTATTCAATTCCGGTCTATCAACTCGCATAGCCGTCCACACTGAAACCCCTGACGTACCTCAACACCTCTGCCATTAGTATGCAGAGACAACCTACAAAATATTTTGCTTTAGCTGGGTACACATAGTCGCTGGCACTAGCACTCTATCCTAAACCACCAACAGCACCCGCCCACGTGCTTGACCTACAGGCTGCTTACTGGAGCCTAGCCAGCACACCTAAGTCGTAACCTGGCAAAATGCACGCATGCATCTTAAAATAAACTCTTAGAATCTCCCACACATGGACTTCGGTCACTGAGGGCGTTCCAACCACAAAGCGCATTGCTGCCATACAAATGGGGAAAGGGCGCTTTATACATTACAAATACAATACAACCTGGAAACCAAACCTCAACAGCACCCATAACTGAGCATAATAATTATCTTCCCATAGCGAAGCACAGCTCTATCACTCCAGGAGATGCCAACCACTGTCATACAACCTATCTGCAGACTTCTGCACACCACCACAATCCCAGAGCTTAATAGCTCCTCTGACAGCAAAATGCAATAGGACCTGCTCTTGTCAAACTTTACCCATCAGGGAATTAACACGCAAAGCCACCATCGCAGGCTCCCATCAGCGAACTACATTTGGCCCGGTTTCCTGTTAACCTTGTGTCAAGCTCTACCTATCTGGGAATCAACCCACAGAGCTACTACTGCAGAGCATCATAACACATATGTTTCAAACATTACGATTGGGCCATATGTCACCTATCGGGTACACAAGGCGTTATATGCTCAAGTCAGACAACCCTGGCCTACTAAGGAATAAGGCTAAGAATGGCCTCACCCGAGGCGCTATAGAAACTGTGCTTGGTATGACTTCTGAGAATTATGCACTACGGCTCCATCCAATCAGTTTTCTAGCACCCCTGCTCTCGCTGGGATAATGTTGCGATTTAATTCCACACCTGTAACCACAAACGTGTCAGGAATTTACCAGCCACCGGCCATAAACTATGACCAGGGACCTGGAAAATGGGCCTTCTGACACCTACAACAGAGCCTCAGAAATGAGGACCCTCCGACCGGGCAAACGCAACATACTCTGCACCAGCCAGAGAATTTCTCTCTCAGATATCAAATACTGCGAACCATCGGAGCAGACACGGCCAGCTCATCAGGTTCCGGAAAGTAACCAGGAACAGGGGCCTCCTACCAGTAAGCAGACACTCACTCCTACCAATATACTCATTCTCCACTTTGCACCAACAAGCAATAGAACGCAGCTATACCCCTCTATCGGCTGCACACATGCCTACACCACTCCTTGAACACCTCAACAGTTGGTTAGAACGCAGTTTTCTGGTGCTTGTTAATCTGCTTAGAATCACATGCTGTGCATATAGTCCGACATCTAGTGGTAATTGCAGAGTATTGCATCTTGTCTTTCGAGGATCGAAAGAGGACGTCGACATGGGTGTGCCTGTTACACAATCCCTAGCGTGATGTGTAGTGTACCCAAAATCCTTCACGCGTCGAGGTCCCTCAGATTGTTTTTTTCCACCCACCTAGCTGGTACGCTTATGCGGAGCTCCTACTTATTGCTAAATTGTTATATTTTCCGACCTCCGGTCATTTATTAAATCATTCCCTCTTCGGCGATTACTTCCTAAACCACCGCCGAATACAGCAAAGAACATGCTTTGACAGTGGATGCTCCGGTTGGTGCTGCCGACCGTGTGGCCGGGCCTCCTGGCCGGCCTATACAGTAGGGAGAGTGGGGTCTGGAGGGGAGGAGGGGAGTTTCTATTCTTTTCACAAATGTCTTTCCTTCTCCCCTCTCTTTGCTCTTTTGGTTTTGCCGTCGCTGTCTCACACCTGAGCTATGGACAGGACACCATTTAAATTTTGGCCTTCCTGTAAGAGAAAATACCCCTGGAAAGACCAGCACCGTCGGTGCAATATTTGTCTTCCCCTCAATCACGACGAGGCGTCCTGTGAGCATTGCGTACTCCTGCGTCCTAAGACGATCAAGGAGCATGGAGTAAAGCGTTTGGTGGCCTGCGCTATGTCACAGGCCGAGGGTAGCTCCCCCGCCGCAGCAGCCGCCGAAAGGGATTAGGAGCTAAGTGATGGCTATGGCTCCGATCAGGCTGCCATTGACCTCACATCGGAGCGTGTGAGCTCCACGACGTCCGTCCCCACCCCCACCAGGCACGACGATAGTCTGCTATGGGGAATGTACACCCGGGCAACAGGGGCACACACGATAACCTCAGGACCAAACGCACAACCCACATTACTGCCGCGGTCTATCAGTCGAATCGGTCCAAGACGCCAACTGGTACGTCGAGTTTCTCGATGGCACTCGCCGATTCACGAAATCGGCAGCCCTCCCCGCAACTGCATCAGCGGCATGCGTCTGGGCAATCTACAAGTAAGGGCGCTAGCACTGAATCTCACAAAAGCGTTGAGACGCCTCCTAAGAGCGCGCCGATGCATAAAGCTGCGGTTGCGTCGAAGTCTGTAGCACAACCATCTAAACAGCCTAAACCCCTTCCGGTAACACTGAACATCAGCGAGAGCCTCGCCAAGATCGTTTCTGCGGCAAGTAAACAAAAAGACAAGTCTAAAGACACGTCTGAACGCCTGGAAGGGCGGGAGGATTATTCTGAAAGCCACCAGTCCTTATCTAAGACCCTCGTTGATAAATCCCAGCGTTCTAGGCTAGGGTATCCCCAGTAGGAGCCCTTTCCCGCTCTGGACCCATCTGGCTCTTCTCCATGGACCAGAGAGAAATGTGAAGTGTGTATGGACAGGTTGGCTAGATTTGTGGACTTCTCCGAGAGGTTCACCCCTAAGAGACCTAGGGAAGACGACCTTTATCCTGCAGTGACCAAGTTTCAGAAGACATCCTGCCCTCTTCATGAGGAGGATTTTGACCTTACAGATCAAGAAGAGCTCCTTGACCCTTACGTGCAGGAGGATGATCCCTTTGTGGATTACACTGATCAGACCTAGGATTGGGGGGATGACCAGCAGGGGGATGACCCATTCTGGCTGTCACCCACCTATACCCTGGACCCAGATACCATATGTATGGACCCTCCCTGCTCCCCTCCTCAACGCTAGGCTTCACCTGTCGATGACCAGATGGCGGTTAACGCCATTCTGAAGGCAGCAGAACACTTCCAAATAGCCATGCAAGAGGCGGTGTTAGATTCAGACTTTCTGGAAGACCTATTAAAGGAGAAGCCTCCTGCCAGCCAGGCTAACCCTTTACTCAATTCCATTAAAAGGCGCATCGCCCCTTCCTTGTTAATTCCCTCTCAGACTAGGGCTGTGAACTCTCAGGTGGAAAAATTGTTTCACCCCTCACCCTCTGACCCCCTATATATTAGAGGTCATGCCATCCCAGATTCTCTTGTGGTTAAGACTACAAGAAAAAGGGCAGGCGCCCCCTTGTCCACGGGAGAGGCTCTGCCGGACAAAGAATGTAAAAAGTTGTATGCTCTTGGGAAGAGAGTCACTACTGCGGCAGCATACTCTACCCGCATAGCCAACAACACCACGCTGTTGGCCAGCTATTCTGATGTCCAATGGAAACTGCTACAGGAAGGCCTTCAAGAGGTTCCTTAACCAGTGCATTCTCATCTGCGTTCAATTGTTTTAGAGGGTCAACAGGTAAACCACAACATCCTCAAGAACACTTTGGATGCTGCTGAGACGGCAGGGAGAACCTTGGCTCAGGGTACCCTTTTAAAATGCCACACCTGGCTGAAAACTCTGGTTTCAAATGAGAGACACAGGCGTCGTTGATCAACAAAGTTGTGGAAGAGTCGAACTTGTTTGGCAAGGCCGTTGATGAAGCTCTGGAAACGGCCAAGAAGAAACACAAGACTTTAAAGACTTTGGGCCTTATTACGAGTTTGGAGGCAGCCATGCCCTTAATAAGGGCATGGCTGCCTCCAAACTCGGGTCCGGGTCCGTGGTCCCTGAATGGGGAAATACTCGGCCATTCTGACCTTGGAGGGCCCGATATTTCCCCATTCAGGGAACATGGACCCGGACCATCCCCATTCGAGCCCCCATAGAGCTCAATGGTAATGGGGAGCATGCTAACAACGGGCCCGTTAATGACGGGCCCGTTGTTAGCATGCTGGTCCCCTTTCGGGATCCGCAAAGTACGCCTGGTCTTACCAGACGTCCTGAGCGGGGTCCCGCGAGGGGACCTCGTAATGAGGCGGTACGGGGTTAACGGCGCCGGCACCTTTACCGGCGCTGTTAACCCCTTACCGCCTCACTTGTAATTTAGGCCGTTTGAATCAGATCACTCAAAGACCCTTTCAACAGAGAGGGTGAAGTTCTTGTCGTTCCTTTCGTGGGCAGTCCTACTCCCATTCCCCCCACACCCAACATGGCTCAGGCAAAAGTTGGTCCTCAGGACAGGTGTCTGCCTCCACAAAACCTTAACCACCCAGAGGACATCGCTGTGGGAAAGGTAGGGTTCGCAAAGCCACCCCAGAAGGCTCCCCGGCCTCCGGTTAGAAATGACTCTCAAGTCTGGGTCCCCTCCCATACCTTCCCTGTCGAGGGACGTATAACTTAATTTCTGCACGCATGGGAGGGATTACCACAGACCAGTGGGTGCTGAAGACTGTCACCCACGGTTGCTGCATCAAGTTCAGTCGACCACCTCGATTCAGACCTCCAAGATCGAGGCGCCAAACACCGGAACACCTGAAGATCCTGCGGCAAGAGGTGGAGATCCTGCAGGAAAAGGGTGCAATCGAAGTCGTCCCCGTTCTACAGGTAAACAAGGGTATTTATTCATTGTACTTCCTTGTACCTAAAAAGGATCTCACCATGCGCCCTGTGCTTGACTTGCGCCCAGCGAACAAATTTGTCAAACCAAAAAAGTTTTGAATGGTAACATTGCAAGAGAGGTAATTCCTCTACCTACGCAGGGGGATTACATGTCAACATTGGACATGAAAGATGCATACTTTCATATTTCAATGTGGCCGGCACACTAGAAATACCTAAGGTTCATGATAGAGGATAATCACTATCAGTTCAAAGTTCTTCCCTTCGGTATTGCCTCAGTCCCAAGGGTAGTTACAAAGGTACTGGCAGTTTCAGCAGAAGACCTGCGCAGGCAATCCATCCCAGTGTATCCTTACCTCGACGACTGGCTCGTCACAGGTGACTCCTACGGAACATGCCTAACACTGAAAAGAGGATAGACCACTTCTCCAGCATTGGATCTTTCATGGATTCACATGCTTAGAATATTCCCCGTCGTCAGGCTGGGAATCCTCGGTAAGTTATATAGACATTTTCCATAGGAAAAATTCCGACACTTTTGTGTCCCATCTATGTCGTTTTGGGCCGCGCACGCCGGCGCCACAAGGATGTAGGGGTAAATATAGCCCCGCCGGCTCCCTCAGATTTAAACCGTCTTCCAAAGTAGTGGGATTACCTCACGTATCTGCTATTTGGTTAGGTTGTACTTTCTACTTCTGCGACTGTTTTTTCTTCTCGAAAAAATGTCTGGAAAGGCGTTGTTTCGTCCGTGTGCTACATGTGGTCTTAAGAAGGTGTACGAAGGGGATGGTCATATGGACTGCATTTACTGTCTTCATCCTCACCACACATGTGAAATCTGTCAGGGCTTCTCCCAGAAGACCCTCAAAGACCGAAAAAGACGCCTTGTCGATTGGCTCAATGACGGGGCGGGTGCGTACCCGGCATCGGAGGTGGGCTCCACGGCCTCGAGAAGTAAGTCAGAACCCCTGACGAATAAGGCGCATTCTGCACCCCTCGGAGAAGCATTCGGAGAAACATTCGAAGGCCCCCTCTTCACACAAGGCGTCGTCGTCTTCCTCCTCCTCTAAAAAGGAGAGAAAAGAACCATCTAAATCCTCCTCAGGAGACCGTCATAAGTCTACCTTGAGTCGAGAGGCCTCGGCCAGCAAGTCGGGCCCGAAAGCGGCGGGAACACCTCAAGGCCCTGCGCCACTTGCTTCGTCGACGGCCCGCTCGTCGACGCCTGCGTCATCGGCGGCTCCTCCCACAGTTCAGACTGCGGCTGTTGGAAACATATCGTCGTCGACGGTGGTTACGTCTATGGGATGGCAACCAGAGGTTTTCGACCCCGTTCCGCCTGAGGCCCTGCTGCAACCAGAGGCGGGTTTTTCCATCTCATCAGCTGACGAGGAACGTGGCTCGGTCGCGCACCCAACCGATCTGGGGTTGCAACCAACCAGTGCGGTGACACTCTTGAGTGGGGGTACCATCCCTATGACCTCGTCATTACTGAACCCCCAGGCAGTTCAGTCCTTGGAGGTGCTAAATACGCTACAGACGCTGTTAGAGCGTTTGGACACACAGATACCTCGGCCCAGTGCCCCGGCACTGCTACAGTCTACGCCACCCGTCGACGAGCCGGGCCCGGCTCCTCGCTCGATGACCAGGATTACTGCCGCTTCCCAAGTTGTGGAAGATCGCCCTCGCCCACAAGAAGAGCGGAACCGGCAGTAGAAAAAATTTGGAGAAAAAATTCAAGGCTCCGGAATCGACTCCCAAGTGCTTGACGTCTCAACCTTTGCCGGAATCGGTGGTATCTGCGGCGGCGGCTAGAAAGGCCAGGTCTCAACATAAATGCACGACCCCGCCGGACAACGAAGCCAGGAGGCAAGACGCTTTTGGCAAGAAGGTGCTGTCGGTCGACGCAACTACAGTTAAAGCAGCCAACTCCTTGGCGATTATGTCTAGGTATGACAGCAAAATGTGGCACCGGCTGGATCCTATCTTGGAACATTTGCCCGAAGAACATAGAAAGTCCGCCATTTTGCTAGTACGGAAAGGAGAAGAGGCCTCCAACCATGCTATAAACAATGCTGTCGACCTAGCCGAGTCTGGATTTAAGCAAATCAATAATGGCGTAGTACTACGAAGACAAGCCTGGCTCAAGTGCACTACGTTCAGACCGGAGGTGCAATGTAAAGTCTTGGATATGCCGTGTGAAGGGGAACAACTGTTCGGTGAAAAAGTTGATGAGGCCTTGAAGGGCATGAAAGAGGATACTGACAAGGCGCAATCACTCTCAGCCCTCCAGAGTGGTAGGAATTTTCATTCCTTTCGTCCTTTCAGAGGGGCTTCTGTTAACTCCCGGTTTGGGTCATCTAGAGACCGAGGTTTCAACAGACCCTCCAAACCTCCAGACGGCGGGGTGCCTACCCTTCGTCGACGAAAGATAAACAAGCCAAGAACCAACAATGACATGTTTCAGGACGTCCTGGGGAGCCGAGTGCCTCGTCACGTCGACGAGTGGGAGCGCATAACAACAGACCAATGAGTTTTGGACACGATTCATCTGGGCCACTCTACAGTTCAAGGACAAGCCAACACACATTCCACCGGTGTTCTCGGCTCAGCCCCACCTTCAAATACTACTGCAGGAGGTGGCGCTTATGCTGCAGAAAGGGGCTATAGAACTGGTCCCGGCGGCAGAAAAAGGACAGGGAGTGCACTCCCGTTACTTTGTCGTCAAGAAACCAAATGGAAAATGGCGCCCCATTCTGAATCTACGAGCACTCAACAAACTGCTCAAGAATTTAAAATTCAAAATGCTTACGCTCCAGGAGGTGATCCGATCGATACAACCCGGAGATTATTTGTTGTCGCTAGACCTTCAGGACGCATACTTCCATATCCCGATGCGTCAACGACACAAAAGATTTCTGCGGTTCGTCGTCGGACGAACCAACTAATCAGTTCAAGGTCCTCCCGTTCGGACTAAAATCGTCCCCCAGGACGTTCACCAAATGTCTGGCTCCAATGGAAGCCTGGTTAAGAAAGGAAGGTCACCATGTGTACCCTTATTTGGATGACTGGCTAGTGAGGGGATTGTCTCCGGAAAGGGCACAAGAAAGCCTAGATGCCACCATGTCCCTCCTACAACGTTTGGGCTTCGCAGTGAACTTCGACAAGTCCTCATTAAAGCCATCAAGGACCTTGGTCTTTTTGGGGGCAGAGTTCCACACACAGTCGGGGCTGGTGAGGCCATCCCTCGAAAGGATTCACAAACTGCAACAAAAGGCATTGGAATGTAAGGTCGACACCAGAGACTCAGTGCGAAGGTACATGTCCCTGCTGGGGACCATGTCGTCCTGCATACCCTTGATCGACAATTGTCGCCTCTTCATGAGGCCTCTTCAGGAATTCTTGGCGGATCGATGGGCACAGAGTCAAGGGCGCTGGTCGGACAAGTTGACCATCAACGGCCAGCTCGTGCAGGCTCTTCAATGGTGGAGAATTTCCATACATCTGACGTAGGGAATGCCCCTGCTGGAACCTGCATTCCAGAGGACAATGGTGACAGATGCTTCTCTAACTGGGTGGGGAGCTCATCTGGAGTCCCTACAGGTTCAGGGTCGTTGGTCATCGGAAGAATCCGCCCTTCACATCAATCGGCTAGAGTTGAGGGCGGTGCGTTGGGCCCTGAAATCCTTTCTACCACAGATAAAGGGCTCAGTGGTGAGAATCATGACAGACAACACGACAACAATGTTTTATCTACGAAAGCAGGGAGGAACTCGCTCCAGGATCCTGTCGACGGAAGCACAGGAGATCTGGCATTGGGCCCTCCAACACGACATACATCTGTTGGCGTTCCACTTACCAGGAGTAAAAAATGTGCAAGCAGACGCTCTCAGCAGGGAGATGAATGGTCTACACGAATGGGAACTGAACGACCAACAACTGCACCGTGTCTTCGCGAAATGGGGTCATCCGGCCCTCGATCTCTTTGCGACGAGAGACAACAAGAAATGCTCACAATACGCG
This sequence comes from Ambystoma mexicanum, assembly GCF_040938575.1. Classification (NCBI taxonomy): domain Eukaryota; kingdom Metazoa; phylum Chordata; class Amphibia; order Caudata; family Ambystomatidae; genus Ambystoma; species Ambystoma mexicanum. The sequence goes on along the minus strand of NC_090921.1, from coordinate 1,304,154,284 downwards.
AGCAGGTCAAATGAAATACCTGAGGGTTTACCAATAATGTTCATAATAAGTAACCGCCAATTCTCACTAGTGACTTTAGCCACCACTAATGGAGGCTTAATCTGAGGCCTGATCCACTGCCAGAAAAGTCTATGGTTATTACATTGCACAGTGGTAGTAAGCGCTTTCCATCTTGCCAGTTTCTGCATATAGTGATGATGCTTTAGCCAAGCACAATACAACCTTTTCCTTATGAGTCCTGCCAGTGCTAGTACCTTGTGATGACAAAAAAGGACAGCTCGTAGATCCCTCTGCAACTTTTCTTAGCTTCCCGAATGTTTTTATCATAGTTATGCCTCTGGTAACCACTATTATATTTCCAAGAACGATGCAACATTATGGGGCATAAGTAGAACCAGCATATTGGAGATAACTTTGGGATAATCCACAATACAAACTTAATCATTGAAGTATAACTATCAGTCTGAACTATTGGGTGACGAGCAGAAAGAGGCATGGTCGTTCTAGTGTTACTCACTAAATTAGGGCCCATACTGTTATCCACTAATACAGTTATACCACTAAAATCAATGTTAACCAAGTGTTGGTTAACCAACTGAAGATTAGAAGAATTCCATACCAAACTGTTTTTACCACAATTAGTATCGACGGACCCCATCTTATCTCATCAAGCACAGGCTCAATGATTTCAACGTCAAGTAGTATCATCAATGGAAAGTGATCACTCTCCTCTCTAGGGAGAACAAATAAGTCCAAGTCTCTATTAAGTAGTGGAAGGGAAGAGAACACATAATCAGTTGTGGAGGCCGTATTTCCCAAAACTCTTGTAAAACTCCCAGGACAATCATGTGGGCATCTTCCATTCATCATGCAAGTCCACAGTACCTAGCTATTTTGCCCATACTATTCCTTAATGGTCTGTTTTAGTTTGTAACAATTTTGATTCGGGATAAATGCAGGACAATAGACATTTGGAGAGAATCTAGCATTGAAGTCTCCTTTCAGCACCATTTGATAATCCACGACAGTGGGTAGAAATTAGTTCAGCAATGAGACGATTCAACTCCCTTGTGTTTACTCGTCCTGTTGGATCATAAAGATTGATGAGAAATCTCAGTGCTTGCCCACCCACCAACTTCCCAGTTAACCTGCCAACACGTAATCTGAACAAATGTTAAGGTTGCTCAAACTAAAAGCGGTATCACAGCTGATAAGTAATACTCCTTTTGGATAACCTAGGAGCCCTTTGGTAGCAGGAAACTGTACAGCGACTCTACTATCCAATATCACCTCTTCAGTCAGCCAAGTGCCCTGCAAAGCAATAACACTAAATAGGCTGAGATTGCTGAACAAGCATTCTTACTCGAATAGGTGCATAAATACTTGCATATTCCATGGAAGTATTTGTATGCCTTGATCAAGGTCGTTTCGAAAAGTTATTGGGCAGGAAGCCAGTTTAATGTCTTCCTGTGAAGTAGAAACCTTCATAAATTGGACAGCTCTATTACCATTGGGATTGGTCACAACCATGTTAGTCGATGGTTGATGATAAAAATCAGAGGAGGCCTTCTACCCTGTTCCCCCGATTGTGCGATGCACCAGCCTCATAGAAAATTCTGATCCCTACAATTTCTGATATTTTAACAATTGAGCATTCATAACCAACCTATAAAAGTCCACCTCACAATGATGAATGTAATCAATGGTGGTGTCCTGATAAACATGAACAAAAATGGTTAAACATACTACACTAAAGCAGCTTTGGGCATGGTTACAACAACATGGCAATGTGTACTAGCCGCATTTGTTAACCACTATGCTCCTTCCGGGGAAAATTCCATGAATTATAGGGTTACTGTTATATGGTTGCCCAGATTATGTGCATTGGGGCACCCATCTAGTGCGTTATATCCATCTTACTGCTAATATGGGATGAGTGATGGGGTCGTTTTGTTGGTTTAACCCCTTTATAAATGGCCGCCACATTTGCAGGATTAGCATGTGCCTTGTGGGTGGTACTTGATCAACCTTTCTTAACTGTGTATATTTGGCGCATTTTTTTATTATGTTCTGCCTATTTAATGAATTTTAGTATTTCTGCTACATGGTTGCCCAATTTTTGCTCATTAGTGCGCCCATCCAGTTCATTATATCAGTTTTACTTTCAATATGGAATGAATTGCCAGGAAGGTTTTGTTTGCTTTCACCTTTGTAAAATGGCCACCGTATTTGCAGGACGGACATGCCCATTGTGGGTGTAACATGATCGACCTTCCAGCTTATCTGCAGCTTGATCATGTGACCATTTTACAGGAAGAACACTGTGCACTGAGGCCATTACTGGTGTAAGGCAGGGAGAACTCTGGCTCTGTTACACTCCGACAGCAATCATTGAAAATGACTTCCACTAGCTAAGTACGGCGGGAAAGCAAAGAGTGGCTAAGTTTGAGTTGGAAGCGGCCTCTCTCTTGCTCTAGCCCTAGCTTTGTGAGACGTACGAGGTGCGGTTTGACTCTGTGGTCCCGGCTTACTCGTGTTTGGGCAGAGGTTCTTTCCTCTAGCCTTCTGCAGGAGCTCGGAGGCGAAAGGCGTGGAGATTGACATGGGGGCTAGGAGACATAGCCCGGGAGCTGCTCCATAGACAGTGCGGATGGTGCGGCCACAGCCAGTGGGTAAGGATTTTTGAAGTAACAAAGGAATTAGACCTTGTAAATCAGGATGGTGACTTAGCCACGGAAGGCAAGGAGCCACAAGGCCCCCTAAACGATAACGATCTTAAGACTCGCCCAAATCACCAGAGAACGAAAACAGCATGCGAATGGTGGACGATGCTGTGAAGCACGTGTGTGTTACGGAAGGGCTCACAAGGCTAAAAAAAAGGCTCGAAGCAACAAACAAATCATTATGGAATTGAATCTGAAGGTGGAAGGATAATAATTAATCAAGAATTAATCAAGAAAAAACAATAGACCTGAAGTCAAGGGAGGAGGGGCTCCAAGAACCTGAACAACCTGCAAGTGGTGCAGGACTTGAGAACGACTGTGCAAATTTTAGCATGAGTAACGACAGTCTCGTGGATTTTGGGGCAACAGACTCAACGAAAGTTACGCAGCAGACAGTAAAAGAAGTGGACAATAAAATCCTGTGTTCACCAAATGTGCACTCAGCAACAAAAAAAATAACAGTAACATTCATTGATTAAACATGGGAAACGATGTCACCCAAGCCCCCAGAATGTGGCTTCCCAACAATAAAATGCAAAAATCATCTATATGGCCACAAAAGGGGACCACATGTGTTTGTGATCTAGGAAGAAATATATGGAAACCCCATAATTTGTCAGCTTCCATGAGTTACCCCTGCTTTACTTTTAAGGGGGCGTGGGCTCACGAAGATCATGCCCGCTTAAAAACATTCTTTAAGGCAGCTGAACGTAGACATGCGCCTGTGGAGCTGGAAATTCCGGATGATATATTGTTGGAAACATCAAGAACAATAGAGAATGAAGAACGGACAGCGGGTCAAACCCCTCAAACATGTCAAACTCAAAATAAAAAAGATACCCGAAGAGGAGTAACAAAAAACATTGGATCTCAGGCGATTGAACAGAAAGGAATGCAGAACAGTCAGACAAACCAAGAGTCACAATCGGATAATTTGGTAAAAATACCAATACTGAGTGACACTAACAAAGAAGATGATCTTGTGGGACCTAACCTGCATGGATATCCTGAGGAAATGTTTTTGTTGGTGTCTACAATGACGGCAATCCTAGCGCTGTTCATGAAATTATATGAGGACATAGCATCTACCTTAAAAAACCATACATCCTTACTGGCTATGGTACATTCTAAAATAATCTTTTTGGAGGGCTTTATTTCTTCAGTACAGAACAACCTGGACATGAGTAATGCAAAAGTACCACAACTACTGCACGATATTCTTGAACCAATATTAAAGGAAAGGCAGGAGAAAAAATAGATGGCCAGGAGAGATTTCTTGGCGCCAAGGTTGGAAGAGAATCAAAATAAGCCATAAACAAGTGACATAAACTGAGAAATAGACCTAAACAATCAGATTACCCTCCCGATAAGGGACGAGTCGACTGGTCAAGGGATGGTCCAGACATCAGCTAAGTTAGGGCCCCTAAAAGAACAGACAATAACGACTCGGATAAATGTGGAAAAGGAGATACACCAAAGCCTGCCCTGCAAGGGGAAGGGCGACTCCAATTATGTGCGAAAGAAGACCGAACGGAAAGAAAGGAAAAATCTAAAAAACAGCAAAATAAAGTAATTGTAGGGTGCAAACAGGCAGAGGTAATAAACTTAGATAGGACGAAGCGAAGGGGTAAAAGAGATGAAAAAACACCCCAAAACACAGCCAGTCGTACATAAAGATACAAATTTGGATAAGATCGATTTAGACGTGTCTCTGGGAATGAAGGAAAATCTAAAAAACAGTAGAGGGCAAGAAATCTGCGAAATCTTTAGAAAGAACACATCAAAGGATATGCAGAAACAGACGACTGGAGAACTAAGAGGAAAAATGCAAGAACTTCAGTACTAAAGTCCAAACTTATAAAAGAAAGACAATCGTAACTAAAAAAACTTTAAAAAATCAGCCACAAACTATTAAGCAAAATTTGAATGCAAATCGAGCATTCTTTAAAAAGCTAAATCTCCTAAAAGAACAACGCACGCTGAGTAGAGGAACGGTGGCGATCAGGCCAGATGAATAGAAAGGGCCTATACAAAAAGAAACACCAATGATAGTGGAAACATCAGATAAAGAAGAAATAGACAAAGCCCTCTTAGATCTAACGACATATTCTATATCGGACAGAGATGAAAGAGTGGGTGATGAGGAAGATATGGAGTATGATGCGGATAAAGAAGGTACGATGGATTCCAACCTTGACGAGAGTTATAGAGACTGTATTGAGGAAGACGAGACTGAGGAAGAGAAGGCACTAGAGGAAACAGAGAAAATACAACAGGAATACCATACAGGTGGCAGACAATCTCGGTATCTATTGAGAGGGAATATAAACAAAGATAAAGATACTAACAGAAAACCAACCGGACCGAGAGGGATTAAAAACGGATACAACGCCGATACGAAAAAAAGAGAGACAAGACAGGAAGATGTCAAGTTGGCTGAGAACCACTTTATATCACTGCTGCGAATTAAACACCACTAAGAAAGAGGAGCCTGTCACCGTCAAACAGGTTAATGAATCGAAACCAGACGGGTAAGACGAATAAAGGGTCGGTTGAGGAAAAAACTAAACACATCGACCAACTAGAGGGTCTTTTACTGGAAAGGATGCTATACTACAATGATGGGTTAATCCTCAATAGAGCAAACGTGGTAAGATTGCTACACCACATCCCAGCACTGAGATTAATAACTTCCAAGGATATAGCTATATTTGAATTCCTTGAAGATGACCGGACCGATAAAGAATTATTACACAGTCTGAAGGTTGGTAAAACAGCTACTTTTGGAAGAAGCCCACCAGTTACGTCCAATGGGCTTTAATCTCTGTGAATATAAACAACTACACATAGACAAATAAGACGAAACTAGAGAAAATGAACAGCCCAACTCAACAAAAAGGGCATATTTAAGACTACAACTAGTATGTCGAGCAGAAGAAGGAACAACAAAACTTCGGGCCGTCTCCAAAAGACAGAGAACACAAAGAGCCTGAAGGGGAGAGTGCAAAATGGAAGTGGTTGGCAAACCTGGCAGCTGAACAAATGCAATATCAATAATGTTCAAATAATTCTGCAGAGGAGCAATGGACGTTGTTGACGTGAGCTGGAACACAAGAGGATTGGGCCATCTATTTAGAAAAGGTGATCTTCAGGAAATGAAGGTAAACATCTTGTGCATCCAGGAAACATGGCTACTAGACGCCACGATCTTGGAGGGATATGAAGTTTTACTAAACCCGGCGCAAAAAGGAGCAAACCGAAGACCAAAATCGGGTCTGTTGGTGGCGATTAAAAACGACCTGAGATGGTCTGTGGTCAAGATCCAATAACCAACTCCATGTATCCAGTTGGTAACATTAAAACTGGATCAATTACCAGAAACCGTTCGAGTTCTGATAATCCTAAAGTCTATTGGAATCCAGTAAAATCTGCAAATACAACACTACCAGAAGACATAATGGCCATAATAGATGAACATAGGGGAAAAATGGGCAGACCCGATGTTTATAATAGTGGGAGACTTAAACTGTTCCTGTTTTAACACGATAAATCAGCCCGCAGATCAAGATCTGGTAGAAACAACGAAAACATTAAAATGAGAAACACGTTGGAGGAACGTAATTCAATTAAGAGACTGTATAATTCTGAATGGAATTCTACAGGGGGACGTTCTGGCCTGATCAACATGGAAAGAGCCCTATTCCACAGACATTTTGGACTATATATGCATTTCATCTAACATGTCACATATAGTGGAGAGGTTCCTAAAAATGACTTGCAAAAGTATCAGTACCAATAGAAAATGTGTTTATGGATATCTGACATCACTGGTAGTAAATCCAGGCAGAACCATTTTATGAATAAAATCGGAAAGTCTTCCCAGGTTGAACATCAAACTAGAAAATGTTATCATGCAGACACAAAATCAAACAAACGATGACATCATTGATTATTTGCCATTATTGAAGGAATTCAAAACAGTCCAGAAAACAGCTAGCAATAAGCCAACAAGTTCAAAGAGACACGTCTACGATAAGCAAATAGTAGTCAGAAGAAGAGATCTCAACAAAAACATCAGGAGATTAAATAAGAATATGAACCCAGAAGACGGGACTAAAATACATAAACTAAAACAAATATCATAATTGGCTTCTTGGAGACCAAAAAAATATGGTAAACCAAGACTCAATAAACATGCTGGAAATAAATGTTAAATAAGAACACAGCGGAAATGTGGGCAATCATTAATGAAATAGATGCTCCACAGAATGCTCTGATGGCCAATTCTATTTTAGCAGACACGTGGTTTGAATTTTATACTCCACTACAACCAAGAACGTCCTCAAAGGCATCTTCAATGGTAGATATCGAGGCATTGGACGTACAATTAGACATAGATATCGTCTCCATTGAGGTAATAATCAAGAACCTCAAAAACTCCAGAGTCCCGGGTCCTGACGGCCTGACAAATACCATATTGAAAGAAAATTCACGAGAATGGGCAATATTCGTACAGCACCTAATCAATCGTATAGCAGCAGTAGGAAAGGTGCCAACTTCTTGGAGAGACGCGATAATCATGCCCATCTTCAAGAAGGGGCTAAGGACTAATCCTAACAACTATCGGCCTATAGCCCTTCTTGATGTGTTGGGCAAGATATGCGCGACTGTTCTTCTGAAAGCATTGTCCACATAGAGTGTGGCAGTAGGAAGAAGAGATCCCTGGCAGTCAGGTTTTGTGAAGAGAAGAGGGACTTCACTAAACCTATTCTTGATCAATCTGCTGAAGGCAAGAACCAGGAGTTCTAAAGATAAGAAAGTATTTGTTGCTTTCGTAGATTTATCAAAGGCATTTGACACGGTCAGTCGAGGAAAACTTTGGGATAAACTGTCTCAATGGCAATGTGAATTAAAGATCTACATACTGATACGACCCTTTGAGTTAGACTGGATAAAAGAGGTCTAGCATCCAATCAGATCCTGACCAGTACGGGTCTGAAACAGGGTTGGCCTCTAGCTCCAGAACTATATAATCTGTATGTTTCTGACATAGATGAAGCATTTGAAGTAACACATGCATTCCTGCCGAAACTGGCCGGCACACATATTGGAAGGCTTTTGTACGCAGTTGACATCGTCCTTATGGACCAGACGCCAGTGGGACTGCAATGTCAGTTAGAAGCCTTACAGGTATACGTCGATGCGAACAATCTCTCAATAAACCCGGATAAGTTGCGTATACTTTGTTTATCAAAATCCCAAAACAACAAAACAAACAAGTTTAGGTAGGTCTTGAAAGGGACAAAATCCTGGAAGTAAAATCTATTATTTACCTAGGTGTTTGCAGTAATAACAGCAAAAGTGAGATCCCAAGAGTAGATCTATTGAAAAAGAAAACACTGAATATTACCGCACCAGCGAAGATTCTATTACGAAGATACTGTAGATTCTCGATTATTGACTTTGATATCTTTTTGTAGAACGAAAGTAATACCATTACTGGCCTATGGAGCAGAAACAGCTTTTACCCTCCCTGGGAACATTTGGTCAATTTTAGAGGGTACATTTAGGCGGTTAGTCTTGCAACTTCCATCTTCTCTCCCAGTCCAAGCAATAAGGAGAGAGCTCGCATTGACCTCCTTAAAAGCTGTAGTGAGCTGGAAGACCATCTCACTGTACAGGAAATGTTATGATTTACCATCGACGGGAGGGTTGGAAGTCCTCAACAAGCCCTTGAGCGATACCCATAAACATCAGCTTCATAAATGGAAAACGTTGTGTAAAGCAGCCTTAGAAGATCTGAATGAGGCAAAAGAGGATCTTCTTAACAACTCTTCAAAAACTAAGAAAAAACTGTACACGAAAGACTGGATTCAGACCCAATATGATTTGGTGAAATATAAAACCTACAACAAATTTTGGGCAGCCCTGAGAAAACTGACGAAGATTACAGCATATCTGAGAATCTTTCCAAACTGGTACGAGAGGTCACAACTCATGCGATTCCGATGGAACATTTTGCCCACAAATGAAATCAACGACAGAAGATCAAAGAAAGTTGGAACAAACAAATGTAGACTATGCCAAAATCAAGAAGCAATTGAATCACTGAAACATCTGACACTTGAGTGTAAGGGTTTAACTGACGAACTGAATCATTGCTTGGAAAGAGATGCGAAAAACATCATGAACAGAGAAACTGCAGTATGGTGGGATGTCTTCACTGAAGGAGAAAAAACAAGCATTACCTTGGCTTTGGTTAAACTCGTAACAACGATCTTTAAGAAAATCGATCTATTGGACCAAGAACAATGAAATGGTAAAGTGAAGGAAGCCAGAACCAAGTGACTAGAATGTGGAGGAGAAAACTGAAAGTAACAGTAACGTGTTTAAACACGATTAAGTTTTTGTTGTCTATCAGGCACAGTTTTTATTAATTTTATTTATATGAATGTGAAGTTTAAAGAATGGCTTAAGATTTTCATTGTAGTAGAACCATATGATGCCTAATAAAAAAAAAAAGAAAAAATTGGGATGGTGTTTGACTATGTTATGGACCGGTTGGATCATTGTTTCTGTATACTACCATTTCAGCTGCACATTTAAACGGGCAGGACATTTAAAGTAGCTGAACACCTTCAATGGAGGATTGCAGGTAGAGAAGAGAGATGCAGAGCGGGGAAGCTGAACCGAAGGAAGAAGTGGACGCACAGAGACGAGACGAGGCAGGCGCTGCCAAACAACCATATGTGAACACAGATAACTGGAGAGACGCAAGACCAGCAGAAGGGCTGTGGATGCTTTTGAGGAGCTGATGGGGGACTGGCCGCAAGGCTGTTGGAGATGTAGTCCTGATAAGCAGCAGCAGTTCTACTGGCAAAAGAACTTGTAGCCGGTGAAAGAACTGAATGAGGGTCTGCAAAGCAGGGGAAGCCTTCCCAGAGTAAATACTTTTTCCGCATCAACGTGCCATGATTCGGAAACACCATTAAACATCAAACACTAATGAGTCTGCTCATAGATATTGGGAGCCCCGGGGCTTATTTTGAATACCGACCAAGTTAGACAGAATGTACAGTACACAAATCCTCATATAAGAGAAGTCAATATGGGGAAAGGTAGAGTAAATAATATCACCAGCAAATGAACATTAATGAAGTTGAAAAGCAAAATCTGTACAAGTCTCCATACATAAGATGTCAATATGGGGAAAGGTGGAACAAGTAGTGCCTAAAGTAAATGAAGTATAAACCGTGAATGAGTACAACTGCGCCATGCTGAAAGAGGAAGTCCTGGTGAGAGAAACACATCAGGCAGTGAGCATTTGGGAGAAGATAACTGGCAGGGGAGTATACCAGGGGATCTACAGAACCCAGAAGGGGATTCCTGGCCGGTGAGTATACCAGGTAATCCCAAATAAATAAATGGAAGGAAAAGACATTGGGAGAAAAGATACCTGGCAAAAGAGTACACCAGGAGACCTAAAGAATCTACTTAAGAAGCTGTTGTATAAAAGAGACACTTTTGATTATTCTTCAAATATATACTTTGTGGCCATCCTTCAATTGTTTTGGGAAAAAGAAATGACTGCCACTTTTGAAGAATCATTATTTGAAAGGGACACTTTCGCCATCCTACCTGTAACAATTCAGGGGACGGGAACCACTTACTGGATTCAAGGATAGTTTGTTGAATTTTCATTTGATTTTACACACTTTTTGCTAAATCAAAACGGAGACGCTGTAATGGCCACAGGCCCCAGAACACAAAAACCACACCATCTAGTGATGGGGGCAATGGGTCACTTGACTCACATGTCCCTTTGGGACCTATACACGCATGGGCCCTGGCTGGACTCAGTCCTGGTGCCTTTGGTGCCAGGCTCATATAGAGATGTGAGCAGGAACACTTTATTTCAGTGCAGGAGTGCTTTTATTTTACAAGAACTTTCCAGGAGCTGAAAACCTTTATTCCAGAGAACATCCTCATGTGCTGACTCATCGGGTGTGGCTCCCTAGGCCTGATCTTCATGTGCTGACTCATTGAGTGTGGCAGGCAGGCTGAACCTGGTGGGCGTGGCTTCAGAAGCTACGCTATATAAGCTGCTCCATCCTTAAGGCTGGTGCTTCGCATTACTGTTCACTCGCGTGCAACATGACGCTCACTGCCGCTTGGACCAGTTTACTTAGCTTTGAAACCAGGCGTTCTCCTGCACAATCACCTCCAGGAAACCGGTGCTTCATCGCTTCATTTGCAGACTCTCTCCTGACATCCAGTGATCTTGATCCCGACGCCGCAGCACCGCACTCCGCATCCACAAACTCGGACCCTGTGAAGAAGAAAGATGAGGTTAGAACATCCGTCCTAGGGCCGCGCTGCATTTGAACCCTGCGCGCCCTCTAGTTAACAACTTACCACTGTACCGCTGCAGCTTCGTTCCTCATTCCCTCCGACTGTACCGCTGCAGCTTCTGCCGGGCCTGGCAAGATCACCTTCAAGTGGGAAAAAAGCAAACATCAAAAGTGGAACAGACAGCAATACAAGACAACAAACTTTACAATACAACAGCAGGACTGGACTACCACTTGCAAGGAACCAGTGAAGGAACTTGGTCCATATCATACAAGCGCCCCCGCCAGAAGCAGCAGGACACAGTGCTTGCCAAAACTAATCAAGGTTCCAGGGTCAGCGCATCCCACGGGTACCACGGTTTGTTTGGGAGAAGGGGTCTGGAAGGGGATCAGGCGCACAAGCTGGCATACTCACGCCCCCTTTTCTCCACGCAGGAGCAGTCTCGAGCAGCATCACCTATTACCACGAGTCCCACATAAGCGCAGAGGGCGAAGTCGGACCCGAGCGACCTCGCCCCCGGGAGGGCTGCAACCATGCCCAAACACCTCTGCAGAGACCAGGTGAGCGTAACAGACAATTGGCTCCCACCAGGGTAGTCTAACTCCAGGCCTCGATTGCCGGGGTCCTGACAGGTTTTCAGGATATTGCTCATTAATATTCATGAAGAAAAATGTGCATACATTTAGAATCATTGTATGCAAATTTATCTAATGAATATTAATGAGGTGTGTCCTGAAAACCCGTCCTGGATCAGTCCTCGAGGTCGGGAGTTGGACAACCCTGCCTTACACCTTTTGGTGGTTCATTTTTAGTGTGAGGGTCAGATATGTTTTGGACACAAGGACAGTTTGCATCATTTTGCTGACGAAACACAGACTGATTTTTAGTTTCCTAGGCGCAGGAAAACTCTCTTTAGGATAGAGACAGAGAGGCCTTTATTTTAATAAAGATGGCTAATTTTTAAAACATTATGACTTTGTGTCCGCCTCTCATTTGTGATCCCTTACAGAGCCCATTCACTGTAAACACTGGCACCTTACGTCCCTCCTGCTGTCCCTAGACCTACTGTACTTCCACCAAAGGACATATTGCAACTTGCCAGTGAGGCAGAGTTTGAGCGGGGAGATGTCTTCGATGACTAACCCACATTGATGACACTCAAGTGGGAGTGCCTACAACCTGATCCGGCAGGCATTTCCACGAATATGTCACCCCCAAGTGCACACTCTGCGCCTGCTGGAACATTTCCAAGGCTGGCTCCCACTCAACAGAGCCTTGTGACCTCTCCTTGAACATCCTATTCACACTGCAAACTTTGGTATCTGAGTTGCAGCATAGGCTTCCTGACCAGGAGCTCCCAGAAGGCCCCATTGCCTGCTCCTCCACCGCCTGTTGGGCGCCCATTCACAGGCACGCATACCTGCTCTTCCACCTCCAGTCACCCTTTCAGATACTGATACGGAGGATGACCTCTCCCAAAGTGATGGTTCTACCTACACTAATAGCTCGGATGAGTTTGATAATGTGCCAGGGAACGATGAACCAGAGTACCCTCTTCTTTGGGACTCTCCAGATGAAATCGGCACCTTCCTCGCCAAGTCTGGGGTGGCCAGAGGAGCAAATGAAGGAAGGTTTCTTGAACCAGCGACGAGAGCAAACAGCTTCCGTGGTTGCCATAGCTGTCCTCGACAACATCTGGAAAGACGGTCTTCTGATCATGAGGAATCCTTCTGCCGCGCCAAGGAAGGACAGATTTGAGAAAGAATATAAGGCACCTGACTCAGCGCCTAAATGTCTACAAACGCAACCCAGCCCAGTCCAGCCCAGACTCCACAGTGTCAGTTGCAGCTCAGAAACATTGTGCAAATCCTTACTCACTGTGTTCAGTGCCACTTGACAAGGAGGGGAAATAGCTAGACTCTGTCGGCAATCGCATCATCTCAGCAGTCGCAAATACCATCAAAGTGACTAATGCAACGGATATCCCGATATGACAGGGAGCTCTGGTTCAAGATGGGCCCAATTTTAGATTTCCTTCCAGACGACAAGAAGGATTAAGCTTTTGCTCTTCTTCTTGAGGGGGAAGTCCCCCCTGATCACACAATTTCAGTGACCATGGATATTGTGGACACTGGCTTCCGGCGAATGGGAAACTGCTGTCCTACGCTGTCAAGGTTGGCTCCTTCCGGAGATGCATTCAAAACTGGTAGACATTCCCTTCGATGGGGAAGACCTATTCGGCAAGAAGGTGGATGACACACTTCAAGCCATCAAGGCGGACACAGACTTTGCCCACTCCCTGGGCACGCAGCAGCAACAGCTCCAGCCCTTTTTGTGCAGGAAGACCTGTTTTTCAAGGACGTCCCGTGGTTATAGGCCGCCTTATCAGTCACAGTGCTACTGGGTCAACACATAATTTACATTGCAGAGCTACAATGAGGTGTCTGAGACCTACAGAGGGAATCAGTGCTATCATGGCTCCTCGCACACCAGGGGCCAATCCTCACGACAGGTCTGACCCGGCTCCACCCTCGCCCCTCCACTTTCACCCCCGCAGTGGGAGAGAAACTCTCAAAGTTCATCGAGCAGTGGCGTTTCATCACTACAGGCAAATTGGTGGTGTCGCCCTCTGTTCCTCCTTTGTCAAAGGTCGAGAAGCGCTTGCTGTTACTTCTGCAAAAAGTTCAGTCTCTCCAAAGGGGTGATCGAGCGCACCCCCCCTCCAACAACAAGGTCAAGCAATCTACTCAAGATACTTCCTCGAAAAGAAGAAATCGGGGGATGGAGGCCCACTCTCGACCTACACCTTCTCAACAAGTTTATTTGGGGCCCAACCTTCAAGATGGTCACCCTCCAGCATATTCTCAAAGATCTGCAGGAAGGGGATTGCCTTTCATCCTTAGACCTAGAAGATGCTTACTTTCACTTCCCAATCCATCTTAGATATCGAAAATATCTACGATTTATTGTCGCAGGACAACTTTTTCAGGAGGCAACGTTATCTGATGTCTGACAGGAGGCTGGGAGGAACAGGCACACTGGCGTTTTCTTCTCCTCCATCCACCCACTGACTCCGATTTTCCCAGTTGACTTTGTGGATCATCTATGGGTCGCTGGGGCCTTGGTATTTCACCGTTTGTTCCAGTGAGAGGTGCCCGGGAGTTGCCGGTTTTAGGATTATTCCGGTTTAATGGAAAAGCAGAATCTACCAATGCAGACTGCTTCAGGGCACATCACAGGTTGGAGGAAGGTGCATTTACGGGACGGTCTCCACACACAGGTGACGGCAGACGTCCTTCTAGTCGTGGTCACAGCAGCAGCTACAGGAAAGGGTCCCTTGAAGCTAGAAAGCAGAAATTCAGGGAAAACGGTACTAGTGGCACAATCTGGCAACCACAGAAGTTCTGTACTCGAACGCGGAACGCAACGCTTCTGGCGAGATAGCCCATGATAGAGTGGGTCCGTCCACGGGCAGTTCAGGGACCCTTCCAAAGGCTCTGAAGGGCTACATCCTCCTGAAGGCATGGAGAATAGTTGGTCCCACTAGTGCAAGGGCTAGAGCGCTCAGGGTCTTTGGAGATCAGCCAGATGAGCTGGGCTTCACCTGGTTGGCTACTGGAAGGAATGCTGGGCCCCTTCAGGAGTAGTCTTTGGATCTTCAGTGGGTTGCTCTTCTTCGAGGGATTCTTGGCTCCAACGATGATATGAAGAAATGGCTGCAGGGGTCCTCTCCTTATCCAAAGTCCAAGCCCACTATTGGTAACGATTTAAACCATTCAAACAGTCATGAGTTGCCAAATCAGAGACAACTACTGGTTTCGTATTTCTCCCACACCCAGACTTTCTGGCACCAATAATGTGGGCTGGAAATGGACAGTTCCTTCCCCCTTTCTGGGCCACATACAAAAAGGCTCACTAACTTGCAAAATCGGCAGCATTCCTGGGCAAGTGCAGGACCTTATAAGGGATATCCTGAGCTGGCTAGGCAGAAAGACGCCCAAACTGCAATATGGCGAAAGAACAGGCGAAAATCGTGAGGCATGACTATTTTAGGGCGCTAGGCACATTTAGTAGCCATATGCAGTAAACGCGAATGTGCACACCAAAAATAATGCAAAACATTGTAAAAATGTAACTGCTGCCATTAGCTTGTCTTTAGGCACATATAAAAGTAACCATGAATCCCATGTGTTAAAAACGAGGGTGATAAAATAAAATCCCCTATTGCACTGTAAGAATTAAAATGGCAAACCTAGTTTCCCAGTACTGATAGTCTGAAGGACTGATCAGTTTCCCCATAACAATGAGCAGGAGGTAAGGGAAGGGAAGTGAAGATGAAGGCTTTCCTTCCCATCAAAATGTAAGAATAGGATGAAACCCTAGCAAAAAGAATGGGGTTCCGGATTCCAAGATGGCGACCAGCGCAGGAGGACATGTCTGACTGTCTCTCCCCACCGGGCCGCGCCTTTCAAGCCCATCAATAATGCGCATCGGGCGAGTCTGTGCCCTAAAACCGTGAAACTAGTTGGCGTGCCAACCACGGAGGGGAGAACAAGACTTTGGGCACCTCCGAAGCGCTGAACCGAACAGGGAAGCCCGGGCTACGGAGAGTGTGGCGCAGCTGGACAGCCACACACAGCCAGACTCTGGGGCATGGGCCCATCAAGCCGGAGATGGCGAGTGTGAGCGCCCTGGCCTTGCAGCGGGAAACACCTGTGTGGATGACCCCCTGCATGGGGCAGGGCAAGACGCCATCAGGGTGCCGGACCGGGGCTTGCCTCACTCTCTGGTTGGCTCCCCCCGACCGTGGTGCCAATGCCACCACCACACAAAACCGCCCCAGTGCGGGAGTGACGCTCGGGGAGCCGGCGGACCCCCCCCTCCCTCCACACAACCCATCCGTGCTGGGAGACATAATGAGAGACCCGAACGCGCCAGGAGGATTATCCACGGTCCCCCGACAGCACTGGGGCCACGTACTAGAGCAGGGCATTCAACGGCCTAGGAGGAAGAGCTACGTAGGAGAAAACAACGCACCAGAGGCACGGAATCCCCACCTGGGCCCGCAACTGTCTCCATCCAGGCGCCCGCGTGCGCTGCCAGCAACCCCCAGGAATTGGCGCACGCTCTCAAGCACATCCCTACAGCGGTCCGACTGACTCTCCGTACAACGGGTGAGATCGCACTCCGCATGTGTTAGCAACAAATAGCACCAATGTGACCATGCTTGGAATTTATCCATGTATTTGGTCAGATCACTTCAAAATAGAAACCTTTCTGACTCTGAAACACAAAAAGGAAAAACCAGACAATACACCTAAATCTGTACTTAACAGGAACCTGACAAAAATTAAGAGCAATATGCTCTCTGAAGAAATGAATAAACTCATGACTGACTCTAAAGATGAGGACACATGCGAACACATCATATTGATGTACAATCAAAGCATGAAAAAACTACTCGACCTCCAAGCCGTTTTAAACACAAGAAAGTTAGACCTAATAACAGCCACCAAAAATGGTTTAATGCTGAAGCCATCGATCTTAAAAAAGATAAACGGAACCTCGAGAGGAAATGGTTCAAAGAACCCACTGAAACAAACAAAATGAATTGGAAGAATGCCGACCGCATTTACAAATCCAAAATTATTGATCTTAATAAAAACTATTACAACGAGCTCATTAGTACAGCGGCTAACTCCACGGGGAAGCTCTTTCAGATTGTTAAATCCATAGATAAACCCACAACACTCACCCCACCATTCCAGCCCACAGAAACAGATTGTGAGAAAGTTCAAATTGCATTCCACAATAAAATCATTAAAGCCAGAGAGTCTATTCTTAATTGTCAGACCATAAGCATACCGATCAAGATTTATCAAACAGAAACCAGGAATGGGCTAGAAAATCCCAAATTCCAATTTAAGTCCATCACTTTAGAAGACATGAAGAAAACACTCACTAACATGAGATGTACCTCATGCTCGGAAAACGTATTATCACCCAAACTGATCCTAGACAATCTGGACATTTTTGCCCCTTTCTTCAGAAGAATGGTTAATTCCTCATTTAGGGACCAAACGGTACCTACTACAATTAAAACAGTCACGGTCACTCCTCTACCCAAGGAACCCGACTTAGACCAACAAGATCCAGCTAATCTGAGACCCATAACAAACTGTTTTTTTGCTGAAAGTTCTGGACAAAGTAGCTACCGAACAGCTCCAAAGCTACGTAGACGACAACAGCCTATTACACCCTCAACAATCCGGCTTCAGGTCCAGTCATAGTACCGAGTCAGCTCTCTTAGACCTCCAGACCGAAATGTTGTCCATCTTGGAAAAGGGCAAATCAGGCCTGTTAATTTTATTGGACCTTTCGGCAGCATTTGATCTGCTAGATCATACAAAACTCAGAGAGGCTCTCGAAAACTCAGGTAACTGCTCACCAGGGGCAATTGAGTGGATAGCTTCATTCCTACAAGATAGGCAATCCAGGATTGTCTGGGGAAATAAAGCCTCAAATACCAAACCAGTGGACTGTGGCGTTCCACAGGGTGCCAGCTTTTCCCCACTACTGTTCAACCTGTACATGGGCTGCCTTTGCACCATGCTGTCCCAAATGGGTATACTTTTTACGAACTTCGCCGACGATACCCAACTGGTTTTTGAACTCAGTGGGGATCACAAAAAGGATAGCGATAAACTTTCAACCTTATACAACACCATCAAGAGTTGGATGAAGGACAACTGGACGTGTCTTAACGGCTCTAAGACCGAGCTCATGATCTTCGGGTCCACTCAGGCCAGAAAGAAACTGAGTCCCCTTTACTCCTCATTCTGTATCAAAAACACCCAAATCTCAATATCGGAAAAAGTGAAGACTCTAGGAGTTTATCTGCAGGCCTCCTTAGGAGCAGAGGCACATAGTCTACCTAAAGAAAAATTGCCAGTACCATCAAATTCTACTGAAAAAAATCAGACCTCTGCTCGATCAAAAGAACAGCACTATCATTGCTAGAGTAACCATATTTTTTTTTTTTTTTTTTTTTTTTTTTTTTTATTTTCATTTAGTTTATACAAACTTTAGAAAATCTTTTTGTATCGAAACTTATGTGTTTCTACAGTATGCAATATCCAATTGCTCCCTCAGCTCTATCCAGGGCTCGAGTTTCCCTTAAAATTTCTCTATTTCTAATTCTTCTCTTCATTTCTCAATGTCACATTTATCGAACCTTTGCACGATGTCACAGTCTCTTAGGGAGTCCTTTCTTAGTGTCTCAAAAATTAGTTCTTTTGTGTACCGATTAAGTAGGAGTTTGGTCCTCCATTTTCACCCACATGATTTCTATTTGTTTCAAGAGCAGTGTGAGTGCCACCACCAATTTTTTGTTATTACTGTAGTGTAGCCATCCCCACCATTCTTCCTCACTATACGTGGAAACTGATTTTCTTTCCGTTGCCAGGTATTTTGTTCTTAATTCCTTAAGTTCGCTGCAGTAAAGTATCAAATGTTTTAGAGATTCTGACTCTATTCGACAGAAACGGCATGTTGTATCTTCCTTTGGCCATTTCCTGTTGTAGATTTGGGCTTCCTTGGTTTCGTATAAATTCAGTCTGAATCGCAAGTATGCTCTCCTTAGGTCTTTACATGGAAACAGTTCAAGGTATTGTGCTAGCTGCGTTCTCCCTTTTGCTTCTCCAGGATGGTTCTTCATGCATTTATGGGAGTTTCTTTTTTCTATTGTTTTGATCCAATCCAACTCCATTAGTTTTTTTTTCACTCCGTTTGGGTTATTGACAAGCTGTTTCTCGTCTGCTTCTATCTCTTTTAGAATCCTTTTACAGTTTGTTTTCCATTGCTGTAAGATCGAGTGGGCCTGTATATTATTCCGTTCTGTCAAGATTTCGAATTGGGGGACACCATTTTCAATTATTTTCCTGTACAGGTTTAGCATGTTCCATGTGATTTTTGCATCTAGCGTTGCGACACCAACTTCATAGATTACACAAGCGGTCGGGTAACTTTGGGGTATTTGCAGAATCTTTTTCCAAAATTGCCCCTCACATCTTGCCCAGATCTCACTGGAGCACCCAAACATGCATTCTGCACCGAAGGTTAGGGCTGGAATTACCTTACTTTTATAGAAGTTAATCACAGGTTTGTATGAAAATTTTCCGTATTTATTATGGATTACCTGAGCTTGTGCTGTCAGCTGTTTACATTTACTCAGGGTCTTAGCTACCATAGGTTCATCTCGCAAACTTGAGTTGATGTACACCCCTAGGTATCTACTGCATTTTACTTTTTTAAGTATCTCGTTTCCGAGTGACCATTGGAATTGTCGTTTCCTTGATGAGGGACCCTTTAGATTTTCTAGTGTCAAGATCTCGGATTTCTCTGCATTGACCACCAGGCCCATTTTTATTGTGTATTCTTTGAGTGCTGTCAGTTTTCGTTGAAGCCCTATAGGTGTAAGATCTAAGATTACCATATCGTCTGCGTAGAGTAGCCAACTCAGTTTGTTACCGTTTATCGTGGGGGGCATACTTCGAACTTCTTCAAACGCCCTACCTACTTCTGATATGTAAAAATTGAATAAAGTGGCACCCAGTGGACAGCCTTGTTTTATCCCTCTGGCAGTTGGTATTGATTTTGAATGATTCCCTTGATCATCCAATCTGATTTTTACAGATGTTTGTGAATATAATTCTTTTATGGCCAGGATGAGGCTCACTGGACATCCTCGATCTTTCAGTTTTTGCCATAACGTTTCTCTGTCAACCCCATCAAAGGCGTGGGCCAGGTCAATCAAGGCTATATATACTTTCTGGCCCGATCTAATTGCTTCCATTTTTACTAAATTCAATATTAGCAAATTTAGATTGCATCCCACGCCCTTTACAAAGCCGGCTTGTCGGGCATCGATTGCCTTGCTTTCTTTTAGCCATGTGTTCAGTTTCTGTAAAAGCATGGTTGCAAAAACCTTCCCCAGTACGTCTAGTAGGGCTATTGGCCTGTAGTTAATTGGTTTCAGGCGACATCCTTTCTTGAATATCGGCACTATGATACCTTCTTTCCATGATGCAGGGATTCTGACCTCTTTTGTGATGTTTTGGAATAGTCTTTCGCAGAACGCGGCCCATTCGTCGATGTTTTGTTTCAGCATTAAATTTGATAGGCCATCAGGTCCTGCTGCTCTTGAGTCACTACATTTTTTAATGCAGGTTTCTATATCTATGCGTTTAAAGCTTAGATCCCATGATTGTATTTCCGGGAACACCGGTGTTTCTTTTTTAAGTTGTTTCCTGAACAGGGATGTGTAGTGCTTCTCCCATTCACTTTCTGTCACCATGTTCTTTATTATTGCTTTCTGGGGATTTTCTATTTCGTTTAGTAGAGACCAGAATCCTCTGGAATTTCGCTGCCTTAGTGACTTCAGCATGGCTTCCGCGTCGTTTTGCTCTAATTTGGCTCTGTGTGACTTCACCCATGACCTATAGTTGTTTTTTAGCAGACTTGTCTTTTGCTTATAATTCGTGTCATTTGTTTGCTTTATCTTTCTACAGTCTTTCCTTAGACTTCTTTTTTTTTCCGCTATTTCTTTATCGTATACGTGCTTTTTGTATTGTATTTTCTCTGGGTTTTTAACTTTCACCCTGTAGATTTCCATAAATTCACTATACTGTGTTGTTGAGGACTTCATATAGCGTGAATCAGGATTTATGGCCTCCGTAAGTGATTCTATTTCCGTAGCCGTTATTCTCAGCCTTGTTCTTCCTGGTTCCACTTCATATTGTTGGTGCTTCTGTAAGGTTTTCTTGTGAGTGGGTTGGCTCCACATCAGTGAGACAAGGTTGTGGTCGCTCTGTGTCGATTGTATCACTTTCATTGAGGACATTTCTGCAGCGATGTTTTCTGTCACAAAAAAATAATCTATGATTGACCTCTGATTACCTCTCTCCCATGTCGCTACTGCCGGAATATCGCCCAGAGTGTTTCCATTCATCATTATCATAGCGCGATCTTCCATCTCTTCGAGCCACATTATTTCCTTCCTCCTTTCCTTTGTTGATCGTTCTTTTTTCAATTTTGGTTTGGTGGGTATTTCTAGTAATTTCAAGTTCAGGTCTCCACATATCACCATCTTTGCATCCCTCTCTTTTGATTTCACGAGATCAATGGCATCTAACAGGTCGTCCATTAAGTTCTCTTGTTTAGCCTCTTGATGATTCCAGTAAATGTTATAGATATGTATCCTTATGATTTTTTGTGTGTCCTCGTAATCATTAGCCTCGACCTTTGCATATTGTATGTAGTTTGACAGATTCGTGGACTCCTTGATCACGAATCCACTCTTGTGTTTCACTAAAATTAGTTGGCCCGACATGGGTCTTCCCTTTTTTTTTATTATGGCCGGATTCATCGCCACTTCAAAACCTTCTATACACGGGCAGCTGGCTAGCCATGTCTCTTGTAGACATACGATATCGCAACTTCTCAGCACTTCGTTGGCACTGTTGGCTAGATGTGCGAATCCTCTGGTGTTCCAGGTTGCCCATGTTATGGTATTTTTGGCCCTTTGGCATTAGCTTCGTGGTTGATTATTTATGACTTTTGCTATCCATGCCCATTCTGCTAGTTCTTTTTCTGGTTTGAGTCTGTTTCCGTTCTGAACTTGCTGGGTTAGATCTTCCGTGGCGATTATATTCGGCACTGTTATTTCGATTTTTAGTCCTTTTGGGTCGACTCTCAAATCCGTCATTTTCCTACAATCATCTCCAACTTCTGTGCCTTTCTCCACGCTCCCCAGTCTTTCGTACTGCTCGACCTGGTGCTGTTGATTTTTCTTCTGTGCGCACTGATTTGGGGCTAGTAGATTATCTACCTCATAGATTTGGTATCCAGCTTCTATTATTTGCCTTTCACACATCATGATCAGGACTGTGGTCTTCTTTGAGTCAATATGTAGCAAGGAACTTGCACGCCCATATTCTTTTATCATTTCAACTCTACTTAGTTCAGTACTTCGGATTGCTCGTAATACCGGTATTGTTTGAAACAATTGTAGTATAGTATTCCTGTTTGGCGACGTATCATTCTTATTTTGTTCAATCTTTTCGATCAAGATCCTGAACTTTTGTTGGTCCTCCTTGGCGTTGTGCTTCACCAGGTTATTTAGAGTTCTCGATTCTTCTTTGGTTCTCTCGTTTCTTTCGCTCTTTTCATTCGCTATTTTCATGGGCTTTAGCATTCTGTCTGTTGATGGTTCCACTTCTGTATAGTTTGAGCCCACTTTTACTTCTGAGTTAGTCTGCATCCTCTGTTTCTCCAGGGCTAGTTTGTTTTTCAATAGACTAATTTTTAATTTTTCTTCCATGGTGTAAAATGGTTTTTTTCCCCAGGTATCGACCTCGCTTGGTTCGACCATCACGCCCTCCATCTTTTCCGCTGGGCAAATCAGGCGTATCACTCTCTTGTTTTTTGGTTCATCATTTGTGCTCTCTGGCACCCTCTCTCTTGTTGGGCCCTTATGTCTAGCCCCATCCTTCTTTTTAGGGGACGCCTCTTTCAAGCTTTCCGGCTCATCGTCTGTGTCATCATGAGTGCTGTATACTGATATGTTCATCAGATCTTCGTCTTCCTCAACTTGATTGGGTTCTTTTAATTCGTTACCCTTTTGGCTAGGCTTTTCTTGCTCCTTATTTTGATTTTGTCCAATATTTTGATCGCTCACCGCGAGTTTTTTTGCGTCCTCTTTGGTCAAATCTGTGTTATTTATTGTCACGTTTAGTGCCTTGATATTCCTAAAAAAGCTTGCTGTGTTTTTAGCATTCTTATTCTTTGGGGCTGGCAAGTTTTTTGTTTTCCTTTTGCATTTCCCTTGTTTGTTATTACCATTTATTATCCTATTTCCGCTATTCGTTGGATTGGTTAATGGATGTTTTTCAAATATCTCATACCACTCATTGTCAGGGCTCTTATTCCCAGATGTTGACTGTAATGGGCTCACTCCTCTCATCCTATTATCTTCGCGTTCATTATTGCTGTTATCAGTGGTTAGTGGTGCCTCTCTCTCTCTTGGTCGTGGATCCTCTGTTTTATCGTCCAATCTGACCCTCACGTTACTGATGTTTTCGGAGGTTGAGGAGGCGACTATAACTTCCGGCTCACATATTCGTTTGTCTTCACTTTTTTTTTCCTTACTGGTTGCTCCACCCGGTAACCCTCTATTCTTCAGCTCTTTATTGCTGGTTCCTATGTTCTTTGCTTCTTGCGCGATGTCTTTGTGCTGGTTGACCTCTTCTTTCCCCTCTGGGTCTACATTAATCACGTCGTATTTCCCTGAGATTGATTTTTTATTTGTTCCACCCTCGTTTCTATCCTCCACTCTTGTATGCTTTACTGGTTGGAGGACATTCGTTGGAACTATCTGGAGTTGAGGCTCTCGTTCTACAGCTATCATTTCACAGTGCTCCGGACACTGATCAGGTATTTTAAATTGAACATACCTTTTCTCCAGCTCTTTATTCAAGGATTGTAGTGCGTGTTTGGCTACCTCTGCAAATAACCGTTTGTCCTCGGCATTATTTTTCAGGGCGTCTTTCAGTGTGTTTGTCGCGTGTTCATATCCATGAGATGACATTTTGTTTTGTAATGTCATTTCCAAAATGTCCCTTTCCATTTTTATAATTTTCGTATTTAACAGCGCGATCAGTGTGTTCTGATCTTTGCATGTTTCGTTTAGTTGTTCATAGAGCTTTGTTAGCGGCGTTGTTGCTATTGTCGTTGCTGACATCATGATTGGTCGTAAGTCATTCACCACTTTTTCAATCATGGCTTTCGATGTTAAGGTCCTAGTCCTTAATTTCCTTTGCGGGAGTTTGATCATATTATGTTCCACCTGTTCGACTTCCTCTTTTTCTGTGTCGGTCTCGGTGTTTCTTGTAGATATTGAGGGTGACCCCGGCCCGGACCTTCTAATGGTACTTGATTTATTTGCCGATCCATTTATCTTATACTTTCCTATATCACTTTTTCTCTTTTTGTGTTTTTGAGATTGGTGGAGGTCAGAGTCCGAGCTATGTGTATGGAGGTATTGCCTTGAGTGTACTTCGGTCCTTCGTTTCTCTCTCTGTCTCGGATACAAATTTAGGTCCTCCATTCTACTGGCATCTGTACCGTTCTCTTCGTGAGCCGATCTATTTAGGATGGGTCCTTGCGGTTGGATATTTTGTTGGCGGCTCGCACTAGGGGCCGCCATTTTGGCATTTAATCGGGTTAGATCTCTGATCAACTGATCTGCAATAGCTATCGAACTTCGTCGGGGCTGTTGGGGAGAGTCTTCCTCCTGATTAAACATGGAGGAGACTTCCTCAGCCGGCTTCCATATGTCTTCTTCGGGTAGATTTCTACTTTTGTCTGATTCACACGGACTCCGACTTGTCATGCCTTCCTCGTCCTCGTCCTCCGAAATAGCATCACTCATTTCTTCAGGTAGCCATCGCTCTGGTTCTGGTTCTAGTTCCCATTGGCTGTTCATCATTTTGGGTTGTCCTAGCTTTGCCCTCATCTCCAAATTTTTAAGTAGTTTACTTTTGTCCGATGGTCTTTCTTTTGAGGGGATTTCTTTCAGGGTTTCCCATCGCTTTTGATGCCTCATTGATGTCAATTTAGGCGCACCAGACCTAGTTAGCACTGCGATGCTTTTTACTTTCTCCATATCTTTTCTTATTATCTCCTCGACATTCTTCCATGCTAGTATTTTCAGTGAGCAAATTTCCCTGCACGGATTCGCTTGGTCCGGGTTTGGATTTAGCATACTTATCTCTTTGATTAAAGGGCCATTGGGGTGCATGGCAACTCTATTTTTGACGTTGTGCCTCTCTATGAGGGTGGCATTCACTTCTTTCACCCTGTCATGGACATTCACGTTAGCTTGTTCAGGGTTACAGAGGCTGTCTCTTGTGTTACTTTGGGCCTCCAAGACCTCCTTCAGTGTCTGGTACTCCGGCTGCTCTTCTCTTTCTATAGTTGGGCGTATCGCATACTCTCCCCCTTTGACCGCTTCTCTTTCTCTTTCACGGGCCTGTGTGTCTTTTTGCGCGTCCAATTGCTCTAGTCTATCACATGGGCTGCGGTGTGGGGTGCATGGGGTTGCCTCTAAGCATTCAATCGCATACTCGACTATCTTTGGTACTGAATCTAGTGGCCCTTCCGTGAGTATGGTCTTTGAAATGTGAACATCATTTGCTCGCAGATCAAAAGATTTGCGGGGTGGCAATCTTAGCTCCTCAGGCTCGTAGCAAATTTTGGCAGCGGTGTCATCCAACTCACTTACCGCTTTTCCGTAGGCTAGCAGCGACTTTCTACCGGCCATCATGATTTCGTCCCTCTCGGCTTTCCTTAGTTGTGCTCGGGTCTGCGGGAATCCGGGTCTTCCTGCCATCATTGGCCGCCCGCTCCTAGAGCTCTCAAGGACCACAGGCGGTGCTTTCCTGCCGTGCTCCGCAATATCTGCCTTAGTGATGTGACTCCTCACGCACCGAACAGCCACAAAACAGCAGACGCCCTTTGCACCTATCGGGCTTAGCGCCGCAAGGGTAATGGGCTCGCTGTCTTCAGCGCTCAGCTGGGTCACGTGCAAGGTCACGTGACACTCCCGGCTCCGCCTCCTCCAGGAAGCGTGGTTCTGGCGAAAAGTGTCCTCCTCTCGCTCGTGTTCTCCGCGGTTGCTGCTGCTAATGTTGCTAACTCTATGAGTCAGTTACATAACCATATTATCCAGACTGGATTATGGAAACTCCTTGCTCCTGGGAGCTAACAGCAAATGTTTGAAACAATGCCAGGTGATCCAAAATAACGCCATCAGGGCTATTACAGGCAGGCCAAGGAGAGAACATATAACTGGAGACAGGAAAGCTCTTCACTGGTCGGCAATGGAACAGAGAATCATCTTCAAGTCATTCACCGTGGTCCACCGTTGCCTATATGGAAAAGCTCCAGCTTACCTTAAACAGTTTAAGTGCATGCGCCATCTAGGTGCCTTAGATCTTCCAACATAGGTTTACTGCAAACTACCGCAACGAAAAAGCAAAATGGCCTAGGTAAGGCCTTCCCGAACAAAAGCACTAAAATATGGAACGAACTATCAATATCACTGAAACTTGAATCCGACTATTCTCAGTTCAGGAAAAAATTGAAAACACTGTTATTCAGATAAATCCTGGATTAACAACAATCCTATTATGATGAAATAACAGCCTGGTTCACGTCTTTGTCCCGTCTTCAATCTTTATTGTCTTGTCTCTTTGGAAGCGCTCTGATGCCTGCGGGCTTTAGTGCTATATAAACAAATAAATAAATAAAATAAACAAGGCTTCCCGGAGTGGGGGATCCTTACATCTACTAAACGACGAATGGCAGCCACATAGCACGGCTTTTCCCATTTTTTTAAAACCAGGGGGCCCCTCCTTCATCTTGCGCCACTGCCACATCCAGCGACTACTATTAAAAGGCGCCATTTCCGGAAGCAAACGCACTAAATCCCTGAGGAAGGCCAAAACCTGCACAGTGAGTTATCTGAATAGACCCGCCCAGGGTACAAACTGTTTCATATACGAACTGCCTAAGCTATAACGGGGAATCATCCACAGAATTCTCGCTCAGGCCCCCTGCGCCCCTCACAACCCAGCTCCGCCAGGCTTTATATTGCGCATTAATGTCTAAATCGAGGGCGAAGACTCCTGCGCAGTCCCCCCCGCAGAGAAAACAAGGCAGGAATCTAAGGCAGCTCTGGGGAGCACAAGAAGGCTCTAACTCCAAGTCAGAGGAGATCCCCCCACTCAGGAGTCTATAGAAGATGCAGACCTCATGGTGACAGTGACGTAATTGTTCACTGAGGTTTTGGCTGACGATATGGAACCAAGGGTGGGGATTGATAGACTTCACAGGGTGGGCCCCACAACAGCGGCTGAACCAGGAATGAGACCCCGGGATGTACTAGCAGCTGTAACCTACGTACAGGAGGACCAGATACTCCGGAAGGCCAGGTAAACCCTCCCCCTCCCCCCGATGAGAGTGAATGGCCAGAAGGTACAGTTATATCAAGACCTAGCTCAATCCACCCTTCTCAAGAGACTTGGGATGGGCCCAGTGGTCCACCATTTGACATCATTCCAGGTGAAATACAAGTGGACATTTCCTTTCGGCCTCCTGTTCACCTGGGAACGGGCATGGCACAGGATCACGCGACCTGTGAAGGTGAGAAGATTCTGGGAATATCGAGTGGAGTGGAGGCTACACAACCCAAGCCCGAGAGGAAGATCCGGGGCCCGAACCAGCAAGACGGCTGGTCGACGGTGCACAAGAAAGGCAGAGAGAGGAGGATCAAATAGAACACACGGCTATCCAAGCCTCACCCATTCCCCCCCCCCGCACCACTCCCCAAGTTTGGATTGAACAAGTTGATCACGCCTCAAATATCAACCGGCGGGAGACGAAATGACGGACTCGCCCGATCGGCCTTCAGCAGGCCAGGGAGAAGAGTTAGAAAGATACAAATGGAATCTACAGTGGGGTTTAGGACTCCCCACTAAGGGTTAATGGGGGGGGAAGTATGGACTGGGTGTGCTGGACAATTCGTACCAGGGCAAGTAGTAACCCGTCTCAGACCTCACGGGATCAAGGGGGGGAAATTTGGGAGGGCATACAGGGATGGAACTGCAGGACGGCATACAAGCATGGCAACGATTACACCAAAAGGAAACTAGGGCGACACACGATGCTCAATCAACGACTTTGCCATGGATAGGACTAATATGGCTCTAGTGACAGTACGCTCGCAGAACGTCAAGGGCATGAATACCCCCATGAAAAAGGCCAAACTGGAAAGACCAGCCTGGAAACAGAAAGCGGACATTTTACTGTATCAAGAGACGCACATAAAAAGAAGCGAGAAAACTCGGATCAGGATAAAAAGGAGCGAAACATGTCTTTCAGTCTAATGTGTAGGGAAAGAGGGCGGGGGTCCTGGTGGCTGTGAAGAACACACTAAAAGCTCAGATCCACGACCACAGAGCCGACATTACACTAGAAGAGAGACTTGTAACCCTGGCGTCCCTTTACGCCCCAAATGTGGGACAAGAATCCTTCATACTTAACATGCTGGGAGTGTTGGAGGAGTTTGCGACATGAGATGTTATACTAGGGGGAGACCTGAACTTAGCATGGAACCCCACTCGTGATAGGAGCATTAAAACCAATAGCGACTCGAAAGCCCCCTCTGGGGCACTGAGGAAAGCGTTTGAATCCCTTTCTCTACCTGACATATGGCGGGCGAAGAATGGGGAGAAGCAAGGCTTCACACACTATTCTCACATATATAACTCGCTCTCGAGAATAGACTATATATGGGCATCTACGGATCTGATAGGGCCTACCTCCACCTCCTTGATTTTTCCTATCTCCCTTTCAGACCATGCCCCAATTGTAGCGTCTATAGCCCTCAGGAACAGGGGAAGTCGTGTGTGGTCCTGGAGATTCCCGACTGAACTAATGCAAGATAAAGCAATAGTAGAAGACATTCAAGGGAAAATTGATACGTACTTTACCGAAAACGACACAGGGGAGACCCTGCAGGAGACTGTGTGGGATGCCTTCTAGGCGGTCCTGAGAGGCAAATTAAATGCTCTGAAAGCTAGGAGAGACAAACAAATGGCGCATTGGGAACAAGATCTCGAGATTCAACTGCGAGAAGCTCAGAAAGAGGTGGCGGCTAATGAACGGGCTATGCAAAACATTCAGGGTCAACTGGAACTCCTCCAAACATGGAAAGTTGAGAAATCGCTCCTGATCACAAAACAAAGGTATTACATACTCGCCAACAAGGCAGATAAATTACTCGCCCGGCAGCTCCGGGAGACTGTTAGAGAGAGGACAATACTAGCACTAACGGACTCCAGTGGTAATTGCAAAACTACTGATGGTGAAATGGGCGAGATTATGAAATCTTTCTTCCAAGACCTGTATCGCACTGGTAATCCAAACGAGGAAGAGCAGAAGAAATTTCTTCAGAACGTAGCCCTGCCCCAATTATCGGGGGAAGCCCGGGAGACACTAGATCCAGACATCAAACTGGAGGAAGTTCTACAGGCTATCAAACAACTCCCAAAGAACAAAGCACTGCGACCAGATGGTTACACTGAGGCTTTCTACAAAACATTCCGAACCTCGCTGGTCCCCAGGCTTACGGCGCTCTTCAATACCTTAAAGTCTCGGGGGAACATCGCACCCTCTATGAACGAGGCAAAACTAGTATTATTCCCAAAGCCAGGTAAAGACCCCACCCTCCCAGGATCGTACAGACCAATCGCTCTGATAAATTTGGATGCAAAGCTCTTTACCAAAATCGTTGCCAATAGACTGACTGTGTACTTGGCCTCTCTGGTGGACGCGGCTCAGGCAGGTTTCGTCCCTACAAGACAAACAGCGGACGATACAAGGAGAGTTTGCCACATAATAGAAAAGGCGGAGCGCACAAACACTAGAGCAATATTAGTAGTGTTGGACGCCGAAAAAGAGTTTGATCGAGTCGAATGGTCCCAGCTCTTCCATACGATGGAACACATGGGATTCGGGGAATACTACATGAGGATGATAAAGTCCAATTATAAGTTCTACCTTGAGAATCTCAATTAACGGAGCCCCTTCTAGTGAGGATACGTCTAGTGCACCAAATTAAAGGAATTCAGATGGGGGGGGGGCTAGAACACAAAACTATGGCTTTCGCCGACGATATGCTGCTAGCCCTAACAGAACCAACCAAATCTTTACCCGCGCTTATGCACGAATTGGAGGCTTTTGGCGCCATCTCAGGCCTCAAAATAAATAAAAACAAGTCTGAGATACTAAATTTGACAGCCGACCCATCTGCGATTGCAAAGCTGGCTCAGATGCAAGAGATGAAACTGGCACAGAATAGCATAACATATCTTGGAATTAAAATGCACTCCTCAATAACACAGCTATATGCTGCAAATTTCCCGAACCTACTTACCCAGCTGCAAAAACCTCATGGTGGGGGCAGATTACGGCAGTCAAAATGACAATTCTCCCATAGGTCCTCTACTACTTCCAGGCTCTCCCGATGAGGCTCACCAAGTCATTCTATAGGTCCTTAAACAGGATGACCTCCGCATATGTGTGGCATCATAAGAAACCAAGGGTAGCAATGACCACGATGACAGCGCAGGCAAGCGTGGGTGGAATGGCATTTCCTCACTTCAAGAGGTACTACGAAGCAGCACAACTGCAGGTGATCAAGGAATGGGTGGCAGACGACCCGCAGCTCAAGTGGACGAAGCAGGATATAGCAGTAGCTGGTGCCCCGCTCTCAAATCTTCTTTGGTCCCACAAGAAGCACAGACATCTGAACACCAAAATGAGTGCATCCCTTAACGCGTGGGATTCTGCAGTCAAAAGGGGAAACCTGACAACGCACCCATCCCCCTTCACGCCACTGTTTGGTAACCCCGACTTCCCGCCGGGGATGGACCCTAATGCATAGACCACCTGGAAACAGGCAGGCTGCAAAAAGATCTGTGACATGTATAAAGCTCAGTCACTTGGATCCTTCGGAGAATGTATCCAGGAATTTGGAGTAGCAAGAACGGAGAGTTATCAACATGCCCAGCTAACCCACTGGCTTTCATCCCCGACCAACAGAGAGGCGGGAACAAGGGACCTCACGAAATTTGAAACTTGTATGACAACAAATCCAGGTACTCATAAACTGATATCAAACTTTTATGCACACCTGAACACGCAAGGGGAGGAAGTCTGGTGGAGGTATATGAAGAAGTGGGAGGGGACACTGGGGGACGCAATACCGTGGCCCTACTGGGAGCCTGTGGAGGCTACCCCAGTGGAGGCGACTTTGGGGCCTAGAGTTTCCCTGCCACCGTGGAGGGAATCCTCTTTTTCAGCCCATCGAAAGACCCCCGTGAAAACCCCGGTTGAAAAACAGGGGGGGGGCACGGTGGCCAACCCAGACACTGATACAGCCTCTGAGGAGGAGCTGGCTGGAGTCGCGAAGATCCTGGACAGAAAGTTTGAGGAGGTCCGGTCCCACGGGAGGGATCCCGATGAGGCAGACGAAGAAAGCGAGGGTGGCGCCGACGAGGGGCTAGTGGAGGAGGATGATTCCACTCCCCAGGCGTCCGGCCCGTCGCAGCCGACACCTGGGCCAGAGGACAACTCAGGAGCAATCTTGATGGCGATTCAGGCCTTGTGTACGGAGATAAGGATGAGGTTGCCCTTACCTCCAACAGACGATCCAGCATTCCTGGACCATCGGGAAGTCCTCCAAGCAAGCGGAGGAGAATTCACCCCCCCCCCCCCACCTTTCCAGCCTTCGCAGCCTTCATCCCCATCTCCTGTCCCGAGGGATGACACGGGAACAGAGACGGCCACGACGTGGACGGATGACGAGGGTGGTGACGACGGGATGGGCTTTCCATCACCACCTCCCCGGGCCTCCCCGCCTGACGAAATTGTCTCCTTCCACGCCATGATCGCCAGGGCATCTGAGCTCTTCCAGCTCTGCCCCGAAGAACAGAAGAAGGAAGGCTTCCTCTATCAGCGGCGTGAGGCCAAGAGGAAGACGGTCTTTTCGGTCCCGCTACTTGACAACATCTGGGTCGAGGGACTGTCGCTCCTGTAGAACCCGTCCACGACTCCCGCCAAGAGAGACCGGTACGGGTAGAAGTACCGGGTCCCGGATTCCACCCCTTTGTCCCTTAGGGCACAGCCGACCCCGGATTCGTTCGTTTCGGCGGCGGCCAAGAAGAAAGTGTCGGGGGCGACGGCTTCAACCTCCCCGCCTGACTGCGAGGGGAAGAAACTGGATGCCATGGGACGACAGGTCATCTGGTCGGCGGCGACGACAATTAAAGCGGCTAACGCCCTAGCATTTGTGGCCCGGTACGACAGGGAGCTTTGGTTTAAGATCGCTCCACTGCTGGACTTCCTTCCAGACGACAAGAGGGCGGAGGCCCTGGAGATCCTGCAGGAGGGTGAGGTGATGTCGGACCACACCATAACGGTGGCCACAGACATTGCTGACACCGGTTTGCGCCAGTTGGGCAACCGCATTTGTCTTCGATGGCGGAGGTGGCTCAAGGCGACCGATTTCCGCCAGGACGTGCAAACCAGAGTTCTGGACATGCCCTTCGACGGGAACAACCTCTTTGGCAAGACAGTGGATGAGTCACTGCAGGCCATCAAGGCCGACACGGAGACGGCTCAGGCCTTGGGAGTTTTACAGCAACGACTGCCGCCCTTTCGGAACTCTGGAGGCAAGCAAGGTGCCTCCAAAGGATTTGGCAGCGGCTCCTCGACGTACTGACAGGCGGCCCGCTCCTCTTCGCAGGAGGCCTACTTAGGACTCGGCAAGTCAGGAGGATCTCGTTGTCGTCGCCAAGGAGGCCAAGGCCGCCGCCAAGCAGGACTGAACCGGCCGTAGCGTCGGGCCCCCACTTGAGCACCCCGATGGGAGGCCGGCTGGCGAAGTTCGTCAGCGCGTGGGAGTCCATCTCCACCGACCGATGGGTGCTGGATGCCCTGGCCCGTGCGCACACTCTCGAGTTTCTAAGAAAGTGCCCCTGCATTCCTCCCGTGGCCAGGAAGGATAACCACGTCCCTCAACTGCTGGTGGAAGTAAGGGCGATGCTGAAGAAAGGAGCCATCAAGCACGTCCCAAAGAGGCTCCGGGGCTCCGGAGTATACTCTCGATACTTCCTTGTAAGAAAGAAGACCGGCGGTTGGCTACCCATCCTGGACCTTCGTCGTTTAAACAAGTACATCAAGGCCCAGAAGTTTCGGATGGTCACCCTCCAGCACGTGCTGGGGCAGCTGGAGGAAGTCGACTTCCTATCGTCACTGGACTTGGAGGATGCCTACTTTCACATCCCCCATTCTAAAAGGACATCGAAAGTTCCTGAGATTCGTAGTCCAAGGGTGGCACTACCAGTTCAAGCCCCTTCCCTTCGGATTGAAGTCAGATGTTCACCAAGTGCCTAGCACCAGTGGCAGCGCGGCTACACCTGCAGGGGATTCAGTTCTACCCCTACCTGGATGATTGGCTACTCCGAGCAAAGACAAGGGATCTCACCGTCGGGCACACAGCGAAGACCGTCCAACTGCTCACGGATCTGGGATTCTCCATCAACTTCACCAAATCCCACCTGGTTCCGTTGCAGGTTGCTCTGTTTCTGAGAGCCAAGCTCGACACAGTGGCGCAACTGGCCTCCCTGTCGGAGGAAAGGACGAAGTCCATCCTGCACAAGGTGCAGCGGCTGTTGGCCATGGACATGGCCAGGGTGAGGTCCATCAAGTCCCTTCTCGGCATGATGTCCTCATGCATCTACCTAGTGCACCTGTGCAGGTTGCGGATGCGTCCACTCCAAGAGTTCCTCGACACTTGTTGGATGCAAGCAGCAGGCAGCTTCGAAGACAGGATCTCGCTCAACGAGACCTTCCGCCAAGCGATTCGGTGGTGGGGCACCCACGCTCGTATGACGGCAGGTACGGACTTCCAGACCCCGCCACATCAGGAGACGGTGATGACAGATGCCTCCCTGGAGGGATGGGGAGCGCACACCGCAGATCTCCACGCAAGAGGCCTTTGGCTTCCGGAGGAGAGGTCACTACACATCAACGTCCTGGAGCTCCGAGCCGTGTTCTGGGCCCTCAGGTCATTCCTTCCATCCCTCAAGGGCAAGGTAGTGAGGATCTTCACCGACAAAACCACTACGATGTTCTACATCCGGAAGCAGGGAGGCACCAGATCCCCAGCCCTATCCAAGGAGGCCCAGGATCTGTGGCACTGGGCCGTCGCCCAAGGGATGTTTCAGGTACCCTTCCACCTGGCAGGAATAAAGAACACCATCGCTGACTTACTCAGCAGGGAGCTGCGCTCGTGCCACAAGTGGGAACTGCGGCAGGATCAAGTGGATCAGCTGTTCCAACAATGTGGCAATCCCCAGATCGACCTATTCGCGATGGCAACGAACACCAAGTGCCGGAGTTTCGCCAGCAGGTTTCCCCAGCCGGGGAGCATGGGAGATGCCTTCTCTTTCCCCTGGGACGGCCTGTTCCTGTATGCGTTCCCGCCGTTGCTGCTCCGACTCATTAACCAACTCAAGCAGTCCCGGTGCAGGGTGATCCTCGTCACACTGGCGTGGCCGAGACAGATCTGGTTCCCAGACCTTCTGGACTTGTCTGCGCCCCCCCAGTCAAGCTGGTGACGGACGTGGATCTCCTCGCCAGAGAAGGAGGCGCCATCCTCCATCACGACCCAGGGTCGCTGAACTTGCAGGCCTGGCTCCTGCAGCACTAGAATTTGAAGGGTTTGATATCCCGGTGGACTGCAAGGAGGTACTTGCCAGGGCGTTCTCAACCCTCAAGTGCTATGGACATAAGTGGAAAAGGTTCTCTGTCTGATGCGGCACACAGAAGATTTAACCCTCTGCGGATTATGGACCCTGAAGTGCTGCCGTGCTTATAGTCGTTGACCAAGGCAGGGCTGGCCCATGCCTCCATCAAATTCATCTAGCGGCGATCTCCCGCTACACCAGAACTCCGGGGCGCTCAACTCTATGGTCCCATTGCCTGGGAGTTCATGAAGGGACTGTTCCGATCGTTCCTGCCGGTGAAAGCTCCGGCCCCCGCGTGGGAGCTCAACGTGGTGCTGACCTGGCTCATGGGGCCGCCATTCGAGCCTCTGCATTCTGCACCGTTGAAGTTCCTGTCGTGGAAGACGGCGTTTCTCGTGGCCATCACCTCTGCACGACGAGTGGGAGAGATCCAGGCCCTCTCTTGTAAACCTCCATACCTGACTTTCCACGAGACGAGGGTGGTGCTGAGGACGCACCCCTCCTTCATGCCCAAGGTGCCGTCGGGCTTCCATCTCAATGAGCCCTTGGTGTTACCTGTTTTCTTCCCGTCGCCGGCCGAGAGGGCTTTGCACTCGCTGGATGTAGTTAGAGCGCTGAAGTTCTGCGTGGACCGCACAAAGAGTTTTCGGAAGACATCACAGCTGTTTGTGAACTTTAGACCTATGAACCAAGGCATGGCCCTCTCGAAGGCTTCCATTTCCAGATGGCTCTCCGGCTGCATCATGCACTGTCACCGGTTGGCAAACCGACCGCTGCCCGGCCGTCCGCGAGCCCATTCGACCACAGCCATTGCTGCTACCACGGCATTCCTAGCTGGTGTGCCCCTGCTGGACATCTGCAGGGCTGCTACATGGAGGGCGACTCACACCTTCACGAGATTCTACTGCATCGACCGGGATTCCATGGAGGAGTCCAGAGTCGGCCAAGCAGTGCTGTGCAACCTGTTCGCCTGAAGGTGGGCCTGGTGAGGAGGTAAGAGATGCTTAATGTTGAGTTGATGAAATGCTTAATGTTGAGCCTTGCCACCTCCCATGGTTGTGCATGTGTGTACTGCTATGTATTCTTGTATTCATGAGCATGTGAATCTATGCCAGACCCCATGTTGGAGACGGAACAAGTTACTTACCTGTAACACTTGTTCTCCAGCATGGGTCTGGCATGGATTCACATGCGAACCCTCCCTCCTACCCCTCTGCGGCTCTTCACTTGGTCCTACTGCCAGTTTACATGCTTCCAAATCTGAGGATGGCTGCCAGGGGACAGGTTTAGGGAGAGGGCAGTCATTGGCTGGTGGCAGTCTGACCCAGAGACCAGTGATTGGTTACTACTAAGAAAGACAGTTCAGAAATGAAACCAACTGATTTTTTCTTTACCGAGGATTCCCAGCCTGACAACGGGGAATATTCATGAGCATGTGAATCCATGCCAGACCCATGCTGGAGAACAACAGTTACAGGTAAGTAACTTGTTCCTTGTTTGAACAGTCTTCCACAGGAACTCTGACCTTTGCTGCAACAGACCCCTATCTCATCCTGCCTGCAGATGGCATCTAGACCACTAGGGTCCCTCTTCTGCCTCTGAGAGAGCTCATGCAATAGAAGAGGCAAGGACTGGCTAAGTAAAGGATTCTGTCTGGAAAAGAATAACGAGCGTTAGAAAAGTGCGCACTTGCTAAAGAGTTAGTTGGTAACTGTAACTCCGATAGTGAGCAGTTACAGAAGTTCTTACTTAACTTGAATGTGTGTTGTGCCATTCTGAAAAGTATATGTAAGGTTGTTTTACTCGCCTCTGAATTGGTTATGCCTCTTCCCAAAATAATGTGGTTGGCTTCACTTAACATTTCTTTCAGAATATTAGTGTGTAGGTTCACCAACTGGGTTTTGCCCCTGTTCTGTTTTATACAGATTTTAAAAAGGTGTATGCCTACCTTTAAGTTGCTGTTAGCTCCTTTAAAAAGTATATGGGTTTTACTTGCCTTGGTCTGCCTTGGGCCATCCTAACATAAGTTAGAAAGTTATTACTTACCTTAGTCTGTGTTCCACTGACTTGAAAAGCAACTGTAATAGTATATTACATCCTTAGGTTTTACCTGATTAGAATAGCTGTGTGCCATTCTTAAAAATTGTTCTATAGGTGTAGCTGATCTTGGTCTGCCTGGTGCATCCTAATTTAGTATCAAGAGTTATTGCTTATCTTAGTCTGTGTT
The DNA here is from genome assembly GCF_040938575.1 of Ambystoma mexicanum. Classification (NCBI taxonomy): domain Eukaryota; kingdom Metazoa; phylum Chordata; class Amphibia; order Caudata; family Ambystomatidae; genus Ambystoma; species Ambystoma mexicanum. The sequence goes on along the minus strand of NC_090921.1, from coordinate 1,304,117,547 downwards.
CCACTGATCTGAAAAGCAACTGGAATTGTATATTGCACCAAAAGGTCTTACTCACCTAGTATAACTGTGTTATCATAAATGTAGTCCTCGGTATATACTGTTCCTTGAATCTGTGCTCCACTATTTAGAAAAGTATCCTGGTAACAAGGTTGGTTGATTGTGTGATTGCTTAACTGAGTGTCCCTGCATAACTGACATGGTCTGCAACCCTTGACTTACTGTAAAGTAATCTAAATGTAACTTGTGCTTTTACTCCACTTGAATAGTTGTGCCCTGTAAGTGAGGCATAGTATCAAATGTGATCACAGTTCAAGGGTGTTTATTGAACTTCAACTGGGTTTGAAAAACGCCTATTTAATCCTAAATCTAAATATGGGAGCAAGCTACGACCATCAAATAATAATAACACAGTCCTAGTGGTGTCTTGTCAAAATAAAAGGGCCTATACTAATAAATCTATTGCCAATCCTTACTTCTAAATACAAATAGTGTGGGAAACAATGTTATGCAAAAGAAAAGTGTTCAAGAAATGATATGTCAGGATATTCAAGCCGTTGGCTTCCCTTCCCCACGTTTTCAGCACGGGACAAGGTGGCACACTCAAGTTTAGCACACTCCCAGGCTTCTCGAGCACAAAGATATAGTTCAAGACTTCAACATCAGGACCTTCGGTGCCAAAGTCTTTGTCATTCAAAGTCTCTTATTTCAGAGGGCCTAATGCAACACGACAAAACAGTACAGTTCCTTTCTTCTTAGTATTTTCACTTATACAACTTCTCGGGTGATTTAATGTTCACCCCGGGTGCCCCTCCACCGGCCTCAGCCCCACTTTAACACAAAACCTTCAATTGGTCTCCCTCTGCCTGCCTCGGACCAAATTCACTTATTTTTCCAAACGTTCTCTATTTCACTAAGACTTTTGACTGCGCAGGATTTTGCTTGACCCGTCGCAGGCCCACTTCGATTCACATTTATTTGTTCTCGCAATTGGTCTCCGCCGGGCTCAGACCAAATGTATCTACTGTTATTACTTCTCAGCTGGATACCTTACAGATAGCTTTGAGTGAGCACCCACCTGGTGCCAGACCACTCTGTCTATGGTATTGTAGCTTGTTTTAAAGTTCAATCACTCCTCAGCAGTTTAACTTCACTCGCGT